>NW_021703777.1:88296066-88507868 GCF_005190385.1 Monodon monoceros
TTTTTTTTTTGCGGTATGCGGGCCTCTCACTGTTGTGGCCTCTCCCGCTGTGGAGCACAAGCTCTGGACACGCAGGCTCAGCGGCCATGGCTCACGGGCCCAGCCGCTCCGCGGCATGTGGGATCTTCCCGGACCGGGGCACGAACCCATGTCCCCTGCATCGTCAGGCGGACTCTCAACCACTGCGCCACCAGGGAAGCCCGATTTTTTTCTTTTTTTATTGAAGTATAGTTTATTTATAATGTGTTAGTTTCAGTTGTACAGCAAAGTGATTCAGTTGTACGTGTATGCATGTATCTATTTCAGATTTTTCTCCCTTATAGGTTATTCCAGAATACCAAGTGAAGTTCCCTGCTGGTTACTATTTTATATATAGGAGTGTGTGTATACTGATCCCAAACACCTAATTTATCCCTCCTCCCCCCTTTCCCCTTTGGTAACCATAAGTTTGTTTTCTATGTCTGTGTGTCTATTTCTGTTTTTATTGCTTGTATGTGTAACCTAAAAAAAAAAAAAGGTTACAAATGAACTTATATACAAAACAGAAATTGACTTTCCTTTAGTTTTGCTGAAGGAAGTGCCATGATGTTTCTGCCTTGGCACTTGGTTTCTGCTCCCTGTGGTGGCCTGCCCTCCCTTTTCTTGGAGGGAGAAGTCTCAGTGCCACTCCATTCATTCTTCCGCTATAGCTTTTACCGTAGTATTTTAGGTCTCCCTTTACCTGCCTGTCTTGACTTGCTGCTGAAGTACTTAAATGGAGGGGTTATTTTTTTTATTATTATTATTTTTAATCTAGCAAGCAAGCACTTGTCCTACAGCATACATTCATGTTTGCTCAAAGAATGATCGAAGCACATGTTGTCTTCCTTCTTGCCTAACCATATTTTCTCTCTCTTTAAACTCTTTCTTCATGCAGTGCCCTAACCATTTCTAATATTCAGGCTGGATCGACTGGAAATTGGGGCTGCCATGTCCAGTCCAAACGTGGGAACAATACGAGAACCGTTGATATTGTGGTCTTAGAAAGCTCTGCACAGTACTGTCCTCCTGAGAGGGTGGTAAACAATAAAGGGGATTTCAGGTCAGTGACATGGAGAGTGCTGGAAAGGGCTGACTGGCCCCTCATCTTTTTATTCTCAAAGGCATAGACATATGTGACCAGTTTCCTGTCCTCAGAAAGAAAATTTGAGAAATATATGTGTATTCACATATATATCCTTATATATCTAAGGGCTACCCATAAGTGATTTCAGAATCATTTATGGAGATTAAAAGTAAAAACAGGTGCCTGAACTTATATCTGAGATCTATTGATTTATAAGTCTCTGAAAGTTGAGCCAGAAGTGTTCTTTTTTTTTTTTTTTTTTTTTGTGGTACGCGGGCCTCTCACTGTTGTGGCCTCTCCCGTTGCAGAGCACAGGCTCTGGACACGCAGGCTCAGCAGCCCTGGCTCATGGGTCCAGCCGCTCCGAGGCATGTGGGATCTTCCCAGACCAGGGCACGAGCCCGTGTCCCCTGCATCAGCAGGCGGACTCTCAACCACTGCGCCACCAGGGAAGCCCGAGAAGTGTTCATTTTTATCAGGTGGTTTTGTTGTAAAAGTTAAGAACCACTACTTTAGGAAACAGTTTGGAAATTCTACTAAGTGTGCTAATAGCATTTTCTGGTTTTTTTCTTTTTTTTTCTGTTTTTTTTTTTAAGGGCTCTTTTTGGATGACCTTTGGAAGGTTTTGTGGTGCTAATTGACTTTTAACCGTAGGCAGTTAAGTGGACATCACAATTAGCAGAAACACATAACCATTTTTCCTCCCCTTTGGTTCTTCTGACAATTAAGCAAGAGGGACTTTGAGAAAGGAAGGCTGTTGGGTGGTCTGAAAGCTGGGGAGCCACTAGTGTTGGACTCTGTTAAGATGATCAGAATGGGTTAAATACTGTGATTTGTTTGCTATTTTTTTAGTAGAAAGTTTAGAATTTGTGAGAGCTAAAAACTTTTACCTTAGACTCTCCTTACTTTCAAAGTTGCTTTAAAACATTATCTTGAAATATGTTATTTACCTAAAGTTCTTTATGTTTAGAATTTTAGCAATGAGTTATATAGTTAATATAAATGAAGGGAGATATGTAGCTCTGTAAAGCAGCATAAAGATTGTTGAATACCCAGTTTATAGCTGTCTTATGATTGGTGGTATTGCTGCCTTGTGGCTGTAAGTCTGATTTTTAAGGATAAGAAAAAAAACCCTTTGGTGTTAATCTTTCAAGTCAAAGGTAAAGAAGCAATAACATCTTTACCTCAGCTACTTCTCCATTGATTTTTTAAAAATTGCCTTTCGTCCTCCTCCCCCTCCCCCTTTTAAAATTCTTGACATGAATGTGTGGAAATCATAATTTATTATTGCCAATGGATAAGTTTTTTATGTGGATTAACTGTTAATCTATAATATTTAAATATTTAAAGTATACGTTAAAGTGCAATATATAGCATTTGTTAATTTTGTTAAATTCAGCATCTTCATTAAATAGTCATAGTATGTTTTCTGCTTATGGTGGATTTTCTGTTTTTACTCATAGTTTTGGAGGGTTTTCCATTTTTAAAAATAGAAGTAGAGTCTAATCATTTAACTGAATTATTTATCTTTTGACATTCCGTAAGATATTATACAGTTACAACTTCCACTGCATTAATAAGATTTAGTTTAGTCTTGCTTCATCTTTTATATAGTTTTTCATAATGCATTCTATTTTGGTGTGGCTGATATTATAATTTAGCAGTTCATATGTTATGAGTCAGCTATAACTGACTCATATGTAATATATATATATGACATATAAAATATTATCAAATATGTTATTTTCATTCCCAGTTTTGGAGAAATAGAGCTCAAATAACAAAGATTTCTCTCAATCCGGTTAGTGCTGATTCATACCAGCAGGTCAGTGTAGTCACTTCACTTGCACAGTGACTGTACAATTTATCTGGGCTTCACCCAGATAAATTCGGTTGTATATGGTATTGGACGTCTCCAAGACCCACCCCCCCCGCCATCCCAGCCAAGTGCAGAAGTTTGCTAAAAGGACTTATGGGATTCAGCGTATAGCTGTAGTGACATCTAAGATATAGTGATACAGTAATATACATAGCTGGATAATAAGGGAAAAAGACACAGGTGGGTTCTGGAGAGATCCACGTGTAAGGTTCTTGATTATCTCTGCCTCCCAGGAAGGTCACACGGAGCTCACTACTCCTCCAGCCTTGAAAATACAGCAGCCTCTGTATAGTGTTTCTGCCCAGGGAAGCCCACTGGAGACACAGCACCCAAAGTTCTTGTTGGGGGCTGGTCATGTAGGCATCCTCTGCCTACCTGATATCAAAATTTCAGACTCCCAGGAAGAAAGCAGGTGCTTAGCATACACCATATTGCTTGTCCAGACAGTCTAGGTACCGTGAATCACCTTTACCAGTTAACTGTTTATGGGAACACTCCAAGCCCCAAGTTCCTAGGTGCCACCGAAGGACCAGCATTGCAAGCAGGCCTTTCTAAGGAGAGCAGTCTTGGGCCTGCTATGGTAGCTCTTTTCTACACATATACTAACTCTCCTTCTGTGAAAGGGCAAATTCTATTTATATTGGATAAAATTCTGACCTTATGTAACTAATGGTTATATAAGCCAACAATATAGTAACAGTAATTAAAAAGAAACGCAGGACCATTTGGTGTACCATTTTTCTTCTCTACTGGGTAAGATACAATTTCCCTGTCTGTTTATATTTAGAATATTTTAGGAAAATATTCTGTTAGGGTAATAAAATACACTTGGCTGGTAGCTTAAAACGGTTTAGTCCATTTTAACTTAAAACATTTTTTTGGGAGTCCTTATTATTAAAGGAGTTTTGTTTCTTCTTGATTTTTGTCTGATTCTGTGTGACATGTTCTAAACCTTGATTTTCCTCTGCTGTTACTAGTGTCAGCGTAGGTTCTCTTAGGCCGTTTTGTCTTCGTCTCTCTAGGTGGCCCAGAACGCTGGCAGGCATTACCGCACACCTGCAGTGTACTCGGAATACCCACAGCGGTGGGATCTATCCCGGAAACGCCCAGGATGAGAGAAGGGCCTGGCGCAGGTGTGATCGAGGTGGCCTTTGGGCGGATGATGATTATTCTCGCTGCCAGTATGCAAATGATGTCACTAGGGTTCTTTACATGTTTAATCAGGTAACTGGGAAGTCTTCGGATCGGCCGAGGGTGCTAATAAAACGTGGTACTCACACCAAATACGTAAGATTTTTTTTTTTTAATACTAGTAAAGCATAGGATTTGGTGTTTATACTTCAGTGGACTGTGTCTTTGGGATCAGACCTGTCCTTCTCAACCAGAGAAGGGCATCCCTGGCACCACTCTTCCTTTCCAGTTACGACCTGACTCTGTGCCTTTGCCCGAATACCTTCATCATCTGTATCTCCAGGCAAAATCCCAACCATCCTTCAAATGCACCTGGGAAGCTACCCTTTAGTTCCTTTTATAAATCCTTTGTCACAAGTGATCCCTTGTTGCACTTGTACTCTTCGTATGCTTTTTCTTATCTCTGCTGCTGTGTGTCTTTTTTTAAACCATAGCAGATTATAAGCGGCTGGCAGGTGCTTTCTGTGTCTTACACATTTTCTTACGTTCCTCTGCACCTGATATACCCTTTTTGTAATGGTTGGTGCTGAGTCGTGTTTAAGTCAATAAATAAACAAATGGGAAGCATTACTGGCAGTGCATGACAGTACAGATAAGAGGCAAATAAGTGATTCATGCTCCCATGTGGCAGGAGTTCCAGGCCAGATATTGATCCTTCCTGGCTGGAATACTCAGGAAAGGTGTTACTAGGCAATTGGAATTGAGTATATATAGAATTTGGCTAGGTAGAGATGAAGAGATTGTGCAGCCCATTTATGTACTGTTATATTCCATTCCAAGTTAAAAATAGTTCCTTCAGGTAAATTTCCAATAATATTTCAGTCTTCTCAGTTTTGGAAAAGCACTTTAAGAAGGTCATAGTGAGTAGATGATAAAAAATTTGAATTCATTGCCATGTTTTGAAATGCAAAGGTAAGATGTCAAAATTTTGTCCATGATTTGCTAAGTGCATCTTTTTGCCTTTTTAATATAGATGCCCCTCAATCTTACCAACGCTGTGGCCACAGCCCGACAATTATTGGCTTACACTGTGGAAGCAGCCAACTTTTCTGACAAGATGGATGTTATATTTGTGGCTGAAATGATAGAGAAATTTGGAAGATTTACTAAAGAGGAAAAATCAAAAGAGGTATTTTCTGGTTCAGATTTGTAGCATATAGCATATCAGCAAATGGTCATGTGATAGGGTTGAATCTGTATTTTGAAAGGCTGTTTATGTTTGCTGTATTTGAACTAAATATACCTTTTAACTTCTAAAATTGTCATTGAAAAACCTATGCTCCATTATAGTGACTTGTTGGGAAGAGTAGAGGTGAACTGTCAGTTCTTGGAAATTACCGTGATGGGGCAGAGCCAGCCTGTGAGAAATCAACGTCCTGCATCCACGTTGTAGGTCAGCCTGGCTGCTTCTCTCAGGCTGCCTGGGATTTCTCTTCTCCACACTGTCAGGTGTCCATCCTTCTTAGTGAGAGTTCTGGCCCCCAGATCTTGTGTTAAATTGCTTAACTGCTTTTGGAATGTCCTAGAGAAGTGAAAGACTACTTTAGGAACTTAAAAAAAAATTCCATGTGATTAAAATACACAAGTTATGAAAATTTAATAGCTTTGAAAAGGGGCCACTTTAAAACTGTGATATGCTTGTCCACATGGTATCCTTTAAGGGAAAACTTCAACAACCACGGTTTTCAGAATGAATGAGCAGCAAATAATGTTTTGAATGAGTTTTTAGATGCAGATTAACATATTCTTAAACTTTAAGTTTCCAGCTAGGTGAGAGCTTTATATGAACTGTTTCTCTTGTGATAAAATCACTTACATAAAAATGAATTTTAGAGGTAGAAGAAACTTAGATTAGGTCATACACTGAAGCCCAGAGAAAATTAAATGATTTACCTAAGGTTTTTCAGTTAGGTTAGTGCAGGGCTGAAAACAGAACCCAAGAACCTTGGCTGTCTAATCCAGAAGTTTCTGCTGTATAACATTTACTTTCTAGTACAGTGTTGCCCTGTCATTGTATTCCAAAAGTACTGTAGGGAAAAGACTGGACTAAACAAAGTCTAATGTATTTCTTTATGTGGGACATCTCAGATTCATTAATGTGCAAAAAGGTAAGTAATATGCCTTTTTCCTTAAATCATTTAACCAAGGAATTTTTTTTGTATAGTATCTATTAATATCTTGCATTTTGGTCGTAAGTTTTGAAACTGCAGCCCTAGTACATTAGGTACTTTACTTGATGTGATGTAGCTGTTAAAGGAAAGAAAATAGTGACGTGTATGTAAATAGGATTCAGGTCAATGGACCACTTGACGATGAGTTAGCATTTCTGTGTTGTTATCTGAACTTCAGACCACAGTTTCCTAATGAACTGTTCTCTTGCTTGATTGTGTCTTTGGGCCACAGCCTGCTTCGCATGGTAAATTTTTCTAGCCCTGGGAGGAGCCGTGTGAATTCTGCTTCTGTGGTAATACTGCTCTCCCTTGTTGATTATAATCACAGGTTAGCTGCCCACATGATTAGAAGTCATTCATGGAAGGTGGTCACTAGAGTAATTGGAATGACATTTGGAATGTGGACCTGGAGAAAGATTTTGCCATCACGTAATAGATGTTTATTCCCATGCTGCCCTGTTTTGGTGTGAGGGACTTCTGCACACCTCCCAACTCGGGAAGAGCAATGCGGTACATTCCACCATGTTTGCTGGTGTGTGGAAAAAATGGTCTGCTGCTTTAGTATGTTCTTAGGGGGAAGCATCTTGTTGAGGACTGAAAGTGGACCTGGTTCGTGAGTTATTAACCATGGGCCCTTTGTTTTTAAAATGGGGGATGATACTTGCCCTGTGTAACGTGCAAAGTTTGTGTGTGCAAGTGAGAAATATAGGTGAAACTATTTTGCAGAATCATTGCAAGGCTAGGATATACTTTTTATAGGGTTGGGACATTTAACATTATTATGATCTCAGAGACTATGAAAGAGGTCCTTAAAAAAAAATCACGAGACTGCTTTAGTTACTTATCTACAAACTTAGTTTGAAGGAGATTGCTGTCACTTTCACTGGCTAACATAGGAGGTAAAATTTTAATCATCTTTGGAAACAAATGATGGCAACTTCTTAAGTATAAATAGAAGAAACAGGAAAATTATTCAGGATTGAACAATTGAGGTATAAATGTAATACTACCTATGATGCAGTGACAGATATCTGATTCTTTGGAAACTTAGACTACAGGCCATTGCTTTCACTGTTTATTACTATATTAAGAGGCAATCATGAGGCTTAAGGGCTTCATTTTAAGTTAATTACCACTGCGTAAAATTATGCTGAGGTATCCTTAAATGCATATAGCATAATTGGACAAACAATTAAATTGATTTTTCTATTATGTCCAAAAAGTTATTCTGCTGTGGATTTTGTTATAACTAAAATAACCTGTGACTGAATCCAGCCAGCACAGGGTGGTACTCTATGGTCTTAGGTGGGTGCTGGAAGCTATCAGACTGCCAGATCTAAGTGATTTGTTTCCTGGGGTCTTTTAAAAAGAGCTGAAGGTTGTCTGTCAGGCAGTGTCTGTTCTATACTTACGATAGTGATTCCTCTTGTGAAAACAAATGTATATCCATTTCAGAAGATGAGAAAGTCTATGAAGATTAGAGTTGGTTACATGGTATAGTCTCCTTCCTGTGCTCTCATTTTAAATATGTGAGTGAGGCATGCACCTTAATGCTAATTTACTGCATTTTTATGTACAGATTTTTAAAAATGTAAAGTTCTTTCATTTATTCATTTTAAGACATAATCACTTCAGTATTGATGGTTATGTTTCCTTTTCATTTTCGGTATTTTTAATGTTTTATTCCTTCATCTTACTTGTCAGACTTTTCTGTAAAGATTTTCAAAGAGCCAGCTTCTGGCCTTTTGATCCTTCCACCACATGGTTTCTCAAATGTGTGTGTGTGTCATGATCACCTGGAAGGTTTGTTAAACACAGACTGGTAGGCTCCATGCCCTGAGGTTCTGATTCAGTAGGTCTGTGAGGGAGTCTGAGAATTGGCATTTCTACAAATTCCAGGTGATACTGGGCAAGAAGTCTTTGGCACAGGCTCTGAGAACCAGTGTAGAATCTTCATTTTCCATCCTTATCTTGCTTTTTTAAAAAAGTTCTCTTTGCGTTTAACTTTTTAAAAACTTTCCAGAAACTTTTTTTTAATTGGAAAATGCCAAAAACATAGGAGAAGGACTGTTATTATTAATACTTTTTAAAAATACCTTTCACAAAGCTTCAACAATTTTCAGTATTTACCATTCTTGTTTCATCTCTCCTATCCACTCATCTCCTTTGTCTTCTATCCCTCCCACCTTCTCTCTCTCTGTCTCACTCTCTGTATCTTTCTGTCTTTTTCATTGCTGGAACATTTAATAGCAAATTTTAGATGACACATTTCATCCATAATTTTTTTTAATTATAAGGAATTTTAAAATAGAACCATGATACTGTCATTATATCACCCAAATGAATTCTAAGTCCTTAATATCATAAAATACCTAGTCCATGTTCAGTTTTCCTTGATTATGGTTTTTTTAAAAAACATGTGGACCTCGTGTCTGGGAATTCATTCATATAATTTTGTAGTTGGTTTTGTGGGATTTTGTAGACAATTATGTCACCAGGAAAGAACAGCTGGTTTCTCTGTTCCTATATAAAATACATCCTTCTTTTTTTCTGGTTGTATATACGTTGGTGAGGACCTCCAGAACAGTGCTGATACATGTTGGTGATGAGCGGTCTTAATGACAATGCTCTAATGTATCATTATTAAGCGTGATATTTATGTGCTGCTGCTAAGAGCCGAGGGGCAATATCGGGGTTAAGGGGGTCACTTTGAAATTAGTTGTTCTCTTGAGGTTTTACAGACCACAGAAAAAAGGTGAACTCGGCTTTCAGTCCTGTGTGAAGGTTGATTTGTGTTGACAAATTGTCAGGGAAGAGATTTTTTCACCTCCCACCTCATGCCAGGGTCAAGACAGGGAAGTTTCAAGTCTCCTTGCCATTCCCTTCCTTTCTTGAGGCTAATTTAATGCTGGTTTGCACTGACCCTGGGGGTGTCTCCTTTGGGTTATCAGCTTTACGCAGTGGTCTTCTCCTGTTAGGCCTGTGTTGGCGGGGCCTAGGCCCTGCATGGAAGTCAAAACATAGTCGGTGATCAGCTGAGTTCACCCTCAGAGCTCCTTGGATTCCTGTTGTTTTGCTGTTAGTCTCTGGTGGAGCCTTTATTTTCTCACTGACAGTGGTGTGTTTAAAAGGTAACTTTTTTTCCTTTAGCATTTTTCACTTTTATAAGAATTGTCCAGAGTACTTAGACCTTCATACTTCCAGAAAATGAGATGCACATAATGTTTCTGTAATCAGAAAAAAACAGAATCTGCTTCCATTGGGAGAACTGGAGGAATCTTGGAAGTTCAGCTTTTCCATTGTCGTGAACATATGGCTGAGGGTGTTGCCCATTACACTCTGCCTCTCTTGAACAGTGTTCTTCACGTGTTCTAAGAATTTTTTTTATAAAAGCAAGTTTGTCTACCTGGAGGAAATGTTCTTCTTTCTGTTAATTGTAAAATTGTCTTTATTGCCTTGACTAGAAACATAGTAAGCATCAATTTTTCCCCAGTCCCAGCAGCTCTGCCATTGACATGTAATTTTTTATTTTTCTATTGAAGTATAGTTGATTTACAATGTTGCATTAATTTGTGATTCCGTTATACACACACATATATATAGACATTCTTTTTTATATTCTTTTCCATTATGGTTTATCACAGAATATTGAATATAGTTCCCTGTGCTCTACAGTAGGACCTGTTGTCCATCCTTTCTATATGTAGTAGTTTGCATCTGCTAACCCCAAAGTCCCAGTCCATCCCTCCCCCTCCTCCCCTCTCCCTTGGCAACCATAAATCTGTTCTCTATGTCTATGAGTCTGTTTCTGCTTCATACACAGTTCATTTGTGTCATATTTTAGTTTCCACATATAAGTGTTATGATATGGTATTTGCATTGATGTGTATTTTTGACTTATCTGTGTCTCTTCAAGTCTGTATTTCTCACTCTTAATTCTTTTTAAATTAAAAGATAAATAATCTTTTTAATTGTGTTAGGCTGTCTCAAATCCTTTCTGTAAAGAAATGGAGAATAAATGCAACATTTATTCCACATGACATTATTTTCAGGCTTTTTCCCCGCTTCCCTTCCCACCCATTTCCCCATCATCATCCTCTTTACTTCTGTACCACAGTGACGTCAGAGCTTTCGCCTTTGCCACAGTCCTCATGGTCATCACAATTAGACCTCTCACTGAATATTGACTACTTAACTAGACAAGCTGAGACACGTTCAGTGGGGTCCCCAGGCCCCCCAGGATGCTGAAGCCAGTTAACAGTGACATAAATAACACTCTTAAAATTTGACTCTCACAACAGAGCAATTCCTTCATTAAAAGTAATCAGGGCAACATAACATACCTTGAGATAGCTATGATCTCAATATAATAGATTGTAATTAGGAGAAACCATGAAGACTGCTTGAACTTAAATAATGATATCAACCGCTCTTGTTATTATTTAGTCAGGTTTGGACTACTTGTCAGTTCTGCACTTCCCATCTCCATCATGGCTGTCCCCAAACAACTGCCCAGCGTACTGCCCTGCTGATACATGTGTCTGTAATTTTTGCTTCTCTGGTTCTTAGCATTGCTGAGGGTACCCCCTGCTGATTCGTGCTTGAAAACATAAATGTGGGGAGGGGCCTGGATCTCTTGACTTTTCTCAAACTGCATGAATTACTTAATGAAGATATTTGCCTTCTTTTTTTTTTTTTTTTTTTTTTTTTGTCCTTAATTTACTATGAAATGAGACATTCTGGGCACTTATAGGGTTCTTGGTCTCATTTTACAGATGGGCAAACTGAGTCTTGGAGAGGCTAAATAATCTGCTATGGGCATTTAACATGTACGGGACAGTTGAAATCTTAACCCAGGAGTACTTAACTCCAAGGCACATAAATATTCTGGCTGCAGTGTTATCTTATGCTTCTATTACATTAAAATTAAATATCATCAAGTTTAGTCTATGTATTATCTTGTGTGTTTCATGAACTAACATCAGAAATTCATGGAATTTACGGATGATTTTTGAACTAATTTTGCCCAGGGTTCTGAACATGAATATAGAAAAGAACATGAAATATTCTGTCTCTTACAGCAGATGACATTTAACGATTTCATTGTTATTAATGTGGCATTTTCATTTCTTTATCCTTTTATCTTGGATAAAGTGTGTTCAGAGTGTTTTCATTTGATCCTCACTGTTTAGTGTGACAGGTGGAAGAGCAGGTGCATGATTCCTTCTGACCCTTTTGCGGCTGGCGTGGCCTTCAGGGAATGCGGTCAAAGAGAGAAGACAGTGCTTCCTAACGCTGGTTGCAGTTATTAAACTATATCTGTGTGTCAGATTTCAGGAATACTTTTTAAATCCAGTGTAATTCTTCATGCACTGTTATCCTTTCTGTGTCCTTTTTTTGCCACTGTGAAGGATTCAGAACTACTTCCGTAACCAAGCTACAGAAGCATGTAGCATTTCGTGATTACCTGCCCTAGGGAATATATTGGCAACAAATCCCTTTCCTTAGTTCTTAGCCATTTGTAATGAAATAATGAGAAAAATAGCTTGTTCTCAGCTAAGGCAACCACTCTTATTAGCTCTGTACATTCTTAGAGATATTTCTCTTCTTTACAATTATTAACACATGTTAAATTCCTTTACCGGCATTATCTAGTGACCCATAGCTGTAGTTCTTTGATCAAAACATAGTTTTTCAGAAGAGATGATGTATCTATCAATCAGGTCTCATGTTGGATTTTCATAAAGTCCATACATGTAAAACTTTTAAAGAAATTATGAAACTAGTTGTACTTGTGCTCATTTTTTAAACACCACAGAAATATTTGAGTAGTGCCTCAGAGGAGAATTGGTATTTTCCTATATTTTATCTTTTAAGTTTTTGCAGCCAGTGGTCATTTCTTTTCTTATAGCTATAGAGCAGGGGTCCCCAACCCCCGGGCAGCCTACCGGTTACAGGTCTGAGACCTCTTAGGAACCGGGCTGCACAGCAGGAGGTGAGCAAAGCTTCATCTCCCGATCCTCATCCCTCCCCATCGCTCCCCATCGCTCCCCATCCCTCCTCTTTGCTCCCCATCCCTCCCCATCCCTCCCCATCCCTCCCCATCGCTCCCCATCCCTCCCCATCGCTCCCCATCCCTCCCTATCGCTCCCCATCGCTCCGCATCGCTCCCCATCGCTCCCCATCGCTCGCATGACCGCCTGAACCATCCCCTCACCCCCCCACCCCCACCCCCCACCCCCGCCCGTGGAAAAATTGTCTTCCAGGAAACCAGTCCCTGGTGTCAAAAAGGTTGGGGACCACTGCAGTAGGTATATTTTACCGCATCATCTCTTTTTTATTTATTTTCACGTACAAATTTGAAATAAAAGTTAAGAATAAGAGATAAAAACATAACCAAATGAGTCCAGCTACTCTGAATTCCCATCAAGAGGTGGCAGTTATTATTTCAGTTGCTGTATAAATGGCTGATTGACATATTCAGGAGTCACTACCCGTCTTCATAACTCCAGAGATAAGGGCCTCTGTTAAAATGAAATTTACCCTCATACCTGTTGTTTTTGGGAATATGTTCCGAGGTGTTGATGTTTTCAAAAATTGTGTCAAGTGAACAGACTCAGGATTCTACAGAGTTTGATCTTGTTAATGTCTTGGGCTTGGGTGAAATGCCTCTTGAGAATATGTGAGTCTATTGGAATAGGGCTTTTGAATTATATTCCATTACTATCTATCATACACTACTCTGCTTATTTCCTTTAGTGCAGGTATCACAACCTAGTCACTTTTTAAAAATGTGTTTACTTGCTTGTTATATATTTTCTTTACTAGGTATAAACTCCAAAACAGATCTTTTATGTTTCTTTAACTGCTGAATCTCCATTGCTTGGGACAGTGTCTAGTTCACCTTGGTCCTCAATAAATATTTAGTCAGGGAGTGAATGGATATTGTACAGCTATTGGCTTTTATACGAAGAGTTATTACACTAATGAGTAAGGGTGTGGATATAAATAGGATGTTGTGCTGTCCCTGCCCCCAAGATGTTTACATTGGAATTAAAATAAGGACAGAATTGTGACACACGATGGTAAGGTCAGTATGAAGTCAGTTAGCTATATTTTAATTGGATGAGGCGGTGGGGCTTTCCAGAGGAGGAAGTGGCAGTTTTGCTGGATGCATTGTTCCTCTTTATATGTATGAACATATAGACTTTAAAAATGTACCCCTCTTAACACTTCTTCTAGAGCCTGTCATCCTCAAATAGACTTACTTTGGGATTGAAATGAAAATAAAAAACAATAAAAATAACAAGAAGAGCTATGTTTTGAGTACCTGCCATGTGCCAGGCATGGTTTCAGGAGTCTTATAGTTATTAGTGGAACTTAATCTTTACAACATGCAGAAAAGACAGGATGGTTATTATCCTTATTTCACAAATAAAGGAAGGTATGGGAGGTGCCTGCCCTGCTCGCTGTCAGGATCTGCGGCTTTGTTCTTTCCCCTGTTCTTACTGCAGTTGCTTCACTCCAAGGCTCCGGGGGTGGGATCTGGTGGATTTCTGCAGGCTTGTCTTGTTCCTGAAGTGAACCATGGGTGGAAAGGACTGACCTTTTTCCAAACCCCTCTCAGCTGTCATAGTTACACACTCTGGGAAGAGTATTGGAGGCAGAACAGGGTTGCAAAGCTCAGCTGGGATCTTCTGGGATGATCTAAAGGTCTGCTGAAACGGCCTTGGCTTTCTGGCTTGGCTTTGGGGCTTCTGATGCTTCTTTCTTGGTTAGAGGACCTGCCAGTTTGTAAATCCTCCAGTGCTACCTCTGGAATGCTTGTGTTCTTTCTGCCATGGCTCTCCCTCTTGTGAACATTTTGTTCAGTAGCAAACCCCTTTGACAACAGGCTGCCTCCTTAGCCTGGACTGTTCAGTTTACTTCTCTGATACGGGACACACAAGTCACCGTCAACAACGGCCAATTGACATTCCACTGGCATTGCCCGACAGATGTTTACGTCTGTAAATTATGAACTGAGCTAATGAAAAGAACTGAGTAAATGAAACAAAACAAGCGGTGGAAAAGTGGACACTTCTTAGGATCCATTTATTTCGTGGCACTGGGTCTTAAACCATCCCTTGAGTTGGGAGGAAAGCAAGAAGCAGCTCATGCGAGGTAGAGGGAACCACATGTGCATAGACACGTGTGATGGCCCAGCGCATATGGGGAACTTGCAGTAGTTGGACATACCTAGAGTTTTGAACATGACAGGATACTAAAGAGGGAGCCAGTGTAAGTTTCTTTCTTTCTTTTAATTAAAAAAAATTTTTTTAAGTTGAAGTATAGTTGATTGACAATGTGTGGCAAATATTTCTTAATAAAAATGTTAAGTAACACGCAAAAAGAAGATAAGTATTTTTCCAGACAGAGTCGAGATCTTTTTATTCTGAGAATCACATGACGTCTTTTTCCTCCCCTTGATTAATTTAATCGCCTTTCTCCCCCTCGCCCCCATCCTTCATCAGTTTGAGTACTGCATGCCAGTCTTTTCACCAATGATTTGATGGTTACTTACGTTTACTGTTTTGAGCTAAATATTACCAAATGGTTATAACTGACTGTGCTCTTCCCGTCTGGAGATGTTTTAATGAGAAGCAAGTCAAATGCCTGTTGGGTTTTCACGTGAAAATGTAGACTGAAGGCCCATCTTGGTGTCTCATTAGGATTTTGATGATGTTAAGCCACCTGCGTTGGCTCTAAAGAGCTTCCTTTTCTCTCCTGCACGCCTGCTAGCTCGGTGATGTGATGGTTGACATTGCAAGTAACATCATGTTGGCTGACGATCGTGTCCTGGGGCTGGCGCAGAGGGAAGCTAAAGCCTGCAGTAGGATTGTTCAGTGTCTACAGCGCATCGCCACGTACCGGCTAGCAAACGGAGCTCATGTTTATTCAACAGTAAGTGCGTTAGCCTAGAATTCTAAGGAAAAGGTTCATGTAAAGCAGCTCTAGCTCAAAAGAGATAAGCCTGTTCCCCATTATGGGGTATTTTGTTATTGCTGATTCTTACAGAATTTCCTGTTCTTAGACATTTTAAGAGAGAATTTTGCCTCTGAATAGTCTGTGTTCTTGGTAACTGGAAAGTGCTATCTTAATTTGTAATTTGAACGGTTAGCACTGTCTCATCCTCTGAAACTTGCTACAACACAAATAACAGCACTATAGAATTGCCCTCCTGTCACATACCCACTGTCCACCCTAGCTGGTATTCTGTTCCCGTCCCTGAAGGATGTTTTGAAACAGTGCTTGATTTCTTGCCCAGGTTTCAATTTCAAAAGGGAACAAGGATTCCAATCCCCAACCCTTCTGAACCTATGGGCATTTTTCAGTCAATTTCACTCTTGGGATAATGAGTTATTTATATGTAGTAGTCACTCCATTAAATAGTATTGTTTTATTTGTCCTAAATTTCTTGGTGTACTGCTTCCTTTTTTTGTTCTAAAATGTGGTAAATATGACAAACGTGGTAAATATAATAAATAATGCTTTATTCTTTTAGCAGTCATATTCTGATCTGGCCCATGATTTTCATTTTCTAACTATTTTAATGGATTCGTTGAATGTTCTATACCTCCTCCTATGATTTTACGCAATTCAAGATTGCTGTCTTTCCATTGATCAGTGGAACCTTTTTGATGAGACTGTGTTTTATTGGTGCTTTTGCTCAGTTAAGTTTAGGACTACTTTCCTGAATAATAAACAAAATGGAGGCTTAGCATGACTCCTATCTTGACAACATAGTTCAGGGTAGTTGCCCTCTCAGGCATATGATCTTACTTGAAATGAGCTTGCCAGTTTTCGGGCCACAGTTGGTCCTCCAGGTCATTTAGATCCATTTTCAATCCTGTGCTTCAGCCTTGCTTATTACTCAGCACAGAGAACTTCCTTCGTTCTTCTGAGAACCCAAGGATATAATAGGGGGCAGTATAGTGGGTATTTGCACACCATTTCAAAGTATAAAAAGGTTTCTGAGAAACTATATATCTACTTATGATATGGCTTCAAGGCCATCTCAAAATGGCAGTTTTCTTTCTTTCACCTGAGGTTTCACATGTTTATCATGATTATATATGTCTTTGATTGACAAAAAAATTTCGAATATAATTTGCTAAATATAATTGAATTTAGTAAGATTTTTTGCAATGTGTCATCTGTGGGACAAAAGCTAATGCAAAGATTCCTTAGTCTTAAAAATGTAGGAAGCCACCAGTTATTTTCTACTGTGCATATGGTACTTGGAAAATTCTGCCTTCTTATATTTTAACATTTTAATTTTCCCAATAGATTTTAGATGCCTCGCATGGAAGTCCTATGTTTGAAAAAAATTTTTAAAAGAGGACTTCGTCCACATATGGTACTTAGAATGATGCCTTCCCTCTGTAGTGGGCATAGAATGTATCATCCTTGAAGGAGGGAGATGTCATCTTGTCCCTGAAATTTACAGCACATGCTGTCATCTTGATGGATGTGAAAGAGACCCGTCAGCCTGCCACTTCTCATGCCCTCTCTGTCGTGGTTCTCAGAGAGGGAGTGGTGGCAGCAGTCCTCCGGACATGGGCTTGGTGGCTGTTTGTATCGGCAGGCCGTACATTTTGGTGGACCCTCGAGTTCAGTCTCACTCTTGCATTCCTTAAAATTGTTGGGGCACGTGCCATCTTTCTTAGGTGATTTTCTGGCCTAATTCGCTTTTAAAATCTGTTCATTTCTGTCTGGCCTAGCACCTCCCTTCCTTTTCTGACGAAACAGCTTTGGAGCGAGTCTGTATAAAGATTTTATTGGTGAAACTTAAGGCTGAGAGTTGTTGTCCCCATGAAAGAAAAAAGTGAAGATGGCATGAAGTGTTGAATGAAGCGACTTTTAAGTGTATTATGATCATTAAGGGGGTCTACTGATTTTTCTAGCTTGGTGGGGTTTTTTTTGTTTTTTTGTTTTTTTTTTTAGTAAGACACTTCCATTTTCAGCTCATAGTTTCCTGCAGCGTACTCTTCAAATTATTGTAAATTGACCTCTCATTTATATCTGATCTTCCATACTTTGGGACTTGCTCTTTTCCTCTGCATGGCTATCTTTCTAGTTTAGGACATCCTTTTGTTTCCAGCGTCTTTTTTCATTCTGCCAGTTATCTACAGTGTCTTTGTTTAGTAAGAATGTGAGCTTTCTCTTCTAGCTTATGTATAGTGTTTTGTGTTTGAAACTCTTTGAAAGTGCTTTTTTCCCATATTATAAATCTTTTATAACTCCTGTTTGATTGACTTTTGAAGTATTCACCCAATATTGCTCTGGAGGCTTATGTCATCAAGGCTGCTGGCTTCACTGGGATGACATGTACCGTGTTCCAGAAAGTGGCAGCTACTGACCGGACAGGCTTTTCTGACTATGGGAGGCGGGATCCGGATGGAAACCTGGATAAACAGCTGAGCTTTAAATGCAACGTTTCAAATACGTTTTCAAGTCTGGCTCTGAAGGTACGTTATATTCTGTAATCATTTAAGGCTCTACAGTTAGATTAGAATACAGTCGACCCTCCGTATATGTAGGTTCTGCATCTGCGGATTCAGCCAACTGCAAATTGAAAATATTCAGTCAAAAAAAAAAAATCCCAGAAAGTTCCAAACAGCAAAACTTAAATTTGCTGCATGCTGGCAACTATTTACGTAGGATTTACATTGTATTTTCAGTCATTTACATCGCATCTGCATTAGGTATTATAAGTAATCTAGAGATGATTTAAAGTAAGTATACTGGAAGGTATGCTTAGTTATATGCAGCTGTTATGGCATGTTAACATGAGAGACTTGAGCATCCATAGGTTTTGGTATCGGAGGGGGTCCTGGAGTCAGTCCTCTGTGGATATGGAGGATGACTGTACTCAGAGTGTTTTGCTTTGCAAAGATAACCATACTAAAAGTTATTTGGAGGGAGGGGATATTGGTATTGCCTTTGCTGTTGTTTTGAAAGAAACTTAGACCAAGAAGGGACACATCCTGATTTTCATGGGCCTAGACATTTTTGCCCTCTGGACTCCTTTCTCCACACAAATATGTCAAAATTATATTTTACAACTGCAGTGGTAAAAAGATGAATATATTAATATTACATATTAAGATATTTTCTTTGACTTTAAAGTTCATTTTTATGCTTCTGATTTTAAAGAAAAACGTTTTCGTAGACCTCCTAGAAGTATTGTGTGCCCTTGGCTCTGTGCCTCCTGGGCCTAATGGGAAAATCCAGGCCATTTAATCAGGCAAGCTGTAGATCAAGATTTTTAGCACAGAAGTGCAAGCGTGTGACATGTGTTCACAAATTGTGTGTTTTATTGCAGTACGCAAAATTAAAAGCATTTTTATTGATTTTTAAAATTTGCGGTTCAGACGTGTTTCATTAAACTGCATTGAAGCAAACGGTGAAAGTACAATTTCAACACCCTGGAGTCACGAGTTTTTGTTGAGCTTTGTGTGGCCACGTGTAACTATGTTTTTGGTAGTTTATAATTACACAGTGCTTTCTGTGTTTCTGATTTGTTCCTGAATTATGTCGCAAACAGTATTCCAGTCATTTTATGCCTGCAGAATAATCAATGAAATAGGTGTTAGGTATCTTGGTACACTGTGGAGGCTCAAATATTGAGTGAATGAATGAATGAAGAATTAATATATTTTGTCATATTTGACCCTGGTGACCTCCATAAGGAGGGCTAGTTTGCCTAATTTAATAATAGTCCAACTTCTCCCACTGCCCAAGACAATTTCAACTATGTCAGAATGTCTAATGATAACATATTTACTTGACACCATATATTCAGATGAAAATTGGCAGGATTTGTTACTCTTGGCTGTATGAGAGTATTTGACGCACCTAGCGATGCTACTCCTTAATGCCTGCTCCTTTCCTTAGAGTATTTTTTATTGGTAAAAACATACCACAAAAGGCATCAAAACAGCATCACACACAAGCCCATGAGAAGTGTATGTCTTTTAGGAATATTTAAAATTGATGAACCCTTCTATCTTAGATGATCATCTGAGAGAAATTAAAAATGATGAAACCCAACATTTCATCAAGTTTACAACCTATCCCTTTGGGTAAGGAGAGTTTCTACATGCTGAAGTAGAAAGCTTTAAATGAATCCTCTCAAATTTGTTAATTTCTTACTGTTCTGTTATTTTAAGATCATCTTGGTGGCCAGAAACCAGGGACACATCACACTATTATTCATGCTTTATAGATGGACATGCTAAAACCTAGTGAAAATGGAACATATCCTTCATGACACAAAATTAGTTAAAAATTTTAATGTTGAGAGTACCAAATGCCTTAGCATTTTAACAGGAAACTTTTACATTGTAGACTTTATACTATGGCAATTTTTACTCTTTTTGCCTGTTTTTTTTTTTTTTTAATGCCTTGAATATACTAACTAGACACCTTGAACATCTAATAATTGCATTACCCTTGGATGGGAGAACATGCTAGCGTAAGAAGTTAAACCCATAAAAAGACAGTCCTTAGCAGTAGGAGCCTAGCTTGAGTTGCCTTCTACATGTTTCTTGAATCTCTATTGTCCTGTCTTTATTACCTTCACAGCCCAGATTGGACTTCCGTTCTGCATTGCCCACGCCATCGTGAGCTCCTATTTAGTCTCTGTGTCTCCAGGCTCTTCTTAAAAATTCATCCTTTTCATACAGATTGGTCTGCCTAGGGCAGTCTTCAGCCAACACGTACCAATCCAACCATACCAGTTAGTAAAATATTGAAGTACTTCCTTACCCTTTAGCGAATAGCTGCTGCCCCAGTCCCCTGAGTCTCCTCAGCTGGCATCCTGGTCCTTCTTTCAGGAACACGACCCAGTCTGTCCACCCTTTAGCAACTGAAGGGCTGGTACCTACAGAGCAGAGGTCCTGTACGAGACTTCCCCTCTGAGGAAGCTGCTCAGATTGTTAATATTGTGAACGTTATCCCTACATCGACCCAACGTGGAAATGGACCTTGCGGATCCCACAATAAATGGTGTCCCTTGGAGGCTTGGTGTCCCTCTGGAGGCTGGCTGTCAGTTAACTTCCTCATTTATCTGCCCTTGTCTAGTAACAGAAAACTTCCCTTGTTGTCTCTTCCAAGTACTGGCCATTCTTAGGCCAGGCTCATGCTCAGTCTTCTACTAGAAACCCTGCTTCTCCTCTCCCCTCCCCAGCTCCTTGGTTTTATGATAACACACAGAAGAAATGTCAACTTCAAGAATCTTACCTAATACCTCACCTCTTGGTCTGTCCTCACCTCTTCCATCCTCATCTTAATCTCTCTTCCTCGCTTTGCCCATAACACTCTGCTCATCTCTGGCATTCCATGTTACACACAGGAGCCAAATGGTTTTCTTACAACTCCTGCGTTGGACTGAGGGTTACTCGAGGTCAGAGCTAGTGCTTGATTCATTGATGAAATCCAGTGCCTGGTCTCAGTCATTCAGCCAGTTGGAGATTGAATTTCCTGTCATCTGACCCTTACAGCACCTAATCTAATTTTTTTCTTAACCAAATGCTTCCTTCCACTGTTGCTACCATAATTCAGATTTGTTAGCATCCAAAATATTACCTATTTTCGATTAACTGCTAAGAGCTTTTAGTAGCTGTTGGTGTTTTGAATTCAGCTGTTAATGTAGCCAGAAAGAATTGGTTCTTTAAAATTTTTCTTGACTGGAATTTAGAAATCAGGTTTTCTTTATGCATCCCATATTTCTCTCATCCCATCTAGGGCTTTAGCCCACCTGAAGTCCTTTTCATTTCCAAGCCAGTCGTATACATCGTCACACTTCCTGCCTTCATAGGTGCCCTTTTTCATGCCCTCAGTGTCCCCCCTGCTTGGGAAGATCCCTGCTACTGTCTTCTAAGACTCCATTCGGTTGGCAGCTTCCTTCTCTTCCTCAGACAGAATTCATCATTGCCTGTTAGCCCTATAGTGCTTTGTTCACTGTCTAGAATAATTAGAAGCTGGTATGCTGGTGAGTTGAGTTATAATGAGAGGCCAGAGGGTATGGTTACCTAAATGTGTTCCTGTTCGGCTCCCCCACTTAAAAGCTATGCAAACTTGGGCAAGTATTTTAACCTCTCTGAATGTCAGTTCCTTTCTGTTCCATAGGGATCATGAAGTGGTACTAAATTCAAAGCGTTATTGAGAGGGTTTAATGAGGCAAATATGTAGACATTTATAGCAGTGCCTGGCACAGGGTTAGCACTTAATAAATGTTAGCTCTTACGGTTTTATTATTGTTGTTGTCTTTTCCTTGCTAGATTTTTAATATTTGAGGGCAAGGACCATGGCTTATTTCATTGTATATCTCTAGATTCTGCACAGTGCCATGCATGGAGGAATGAAACATCCAATAAATGCCGTTGAACAAAAATTAACAGCCAAACTTAATTCGCAAAGAAAGTCAGTTAAAAAAAATTCTAAAGGCAAACATAATCCCTGTTAATCTTCAGCAGTGAGATAATCAAAAGGTGGAATGAAGTTAATAACTAATTATACACAAGAAAATAATTAGGATGTATCATAACATCTATCTGTTTAAAATCTAGTGAGTTGATAGTCAAGGAGACATGAACAAATTACTGTTTTTAATCAGCTGGCTCTTTGACCCATTCTAATTTTATTGTTAGAATTCTAGAGACTTAAACAAAATTAGGATTTCAGAAAATTTTGATTTATTAATTATGTAGTGTCAGAAGTGCAGATTATTTCATAAGGAATGATGTTAAAATCTAGTGAAAATATTTGAGTTAACATCTGTTATGATACTTATCATTTTCTTCTTAGTGTCATTCTAAATAAGAAAATATGCATGAATTCAGCAAATAAATTCATGATTAGAGCTCTATGATAACATTATTTCATGTGTGTATAGTTTGTCAATTTTTTAGTATTGACGTTAAAACTAAAGCTGAGTTGTAGAAGTCAAAACAAGACGAGGTTTTAGATGATTGTTGGTAAGCCAATTACTTTAAGGCATTTTTCTCTCTCCCCAGCCTCCAGATAACGAACGACCTGCCACGCTGTGGCAGTACAGGCAGACCTCGGAGATATTGCAGGTTCGGTTCCAGATAACTGTAGTAAAGCAAATATTGTAATAAAGCGAGTCATACAAGTTTGTGGTTTCCCAGTGCATGTAAAAGTTAGGTTTCTACTATACTGTAGTCTATTAAGTGTGCAGTTGCATTATGCCTAAAATACAGTGTACAAACCTTAAATTAAAAAATACTTTATTGCTAAAAAATGCTGTCTGACAACACAGGGTTGCCACAAACCTTCAGTTTGTTAAAAAACAAAACAAAACAGAAAACCCACCTCCTGCCCCCCAAAATGCAGTTATCTGTGAAGTGCAATAAAACGAGGTATGCCTGAAATAATAAAAATACTACCCCCAGTTCCATAGCCTTTTGTGCTTGTCATGGTCATGATCTCCTTTGGTCCTCATAATCATTTGTTAGGAAGATCATTAGCTGCATGTGACGGATGCAACTCGCAGGGTAGGCAGAATTGTGCAGTGTTAAGCAGCTACCACATGGTGAAGCTGGGATCCAAATTCTGGTTTCTTCTTTCAGATCCCATGTTCCTCTCCCTATGGGTGGCATATGGCCTTCAATAATAGATATTAGACACCAAAAACATGTCTTTCCGAAAGTTTTTTTTTAATTGAAATATAGTTGATTTACAATGTTGTGTTAATTTTTGCTGTACAGCAAAATGATTCAGTTATACCTGTATATACATTCTTTTTTATATTCTTTTCCATTATGGTTTATTACAGGTTATTGAATGTAGTTCCTTGTGCTTTACAGTAGGACCTTGTTGTTTATCTATTCTATATATGACGGTTTGCTTCTGCTAACCCCAAACTCCCAGTCCATCCCTTCCCACTCCCCCTTCCCCTCCTCCTTGGCAACCACAAGTATATTCTCTGTGTTTCTGTTTCATAGATAAGTTCATTTGTGTCATATTTTAGATTCCACATATAAGTGATATCATATGGTATTTGTCTTTCTCTTTCTGACTTCCTTCTTGTGTGATAATCTCTAGTTCCATCCATACTGCTGCAAATAGCATTATTTCATTCTTTTTTATGACTGAGTAGTATTCCATCGTATATATGTACCACATCTTCATTCATCTATTGAAGAACATTTAGGTTGTTTCTGTATCTTGGCTATTGTGAATAGTGCTCTAATGAATATGAACATAGGGGTGCAGGTTGTCTTTTTGAATTACAGTTTTGTCAGATATATACCCAGGAGTGGGATTGCTGGATCATATGGCAGCTCTATGTTTAGTTTTTTAAGAAACCTCCATACTGTTTTCCGTAGTGGCTGCACCAACTTACATTCCCACCAACAGTGTATGAGGGTTCCCTAGAGGTTTTTAGGAGAGATTTTTCTGATTTATTAGCTATAATTTGTATGGTTTATATCTGTTTCCATTGCTGTAATCCATATGTTTAAAAATGAATATATGGTTAAATGAAATTATTACCTTTGTGTTCTTGTCTTCAGGCTAACTGGCAAAAAGTATAGTCACAGTAAATGTAACAGATGTGTTCCTTAGTGATTTTTTTCATTACATTTACAACCTTTCTGGAATAAATGATCAGTACTTCTTTTAAGGAGATTAAATATGCAGGTGTTACTTTTTTACTATAAAAATTAAATATTATTGATATAGGTGAAGTTTGCTTTTCCAGCACCCCAGGCCACCCCAGGGGACCTATAATTATTATTTAGTAATATCCTTTATCGGACTTTGAAAGATGTTTTAGAAATCTAAGTGTCTAACAGCCTTGAATTTGTAGCTCTCATCTCTCAGGAATCTGTCAGTACACCTGAGGTTTTTCATTTGTTGTTGTCGGGATGGTTTTACAAGTTTAAATTTGTGTAGAAAAAAGCTTATACTTCTAGAAAGTATAGTTGTCATTTCCTTTTTCAGCTCTTTTAGAAAGTAAAGTATGACCTCTTCTTTTAAATTAATTTGATTTATTATAAAACTTCTCCAGAGAGCTACACTTTGTTTTCAAGTTATTTTGTGTTCACAACAGAATTATTTTATGAATTTTAAAGTACTTAAGCTTAATAAATGTCTGGTATGTAACAGTTCCTCAGGATTTTGACCTTCTAATTAAATCAATCTACTGATGTTTTTCCTTTTTTACATGCATCCTTATATACTTAGGAGAAATTTATATACTTGATAGAAATATACTATATTAGTGAATGAATTTATAATAAACTTTGTTTTCCTATCAAGTTATATTTGTGAGAATAGTAGAAACCTTTTCATATGTTTTCTTAGGTGAAATATTTCTACTGAATATTTTCTTGGCATCCTCAACTTAAAAGTAATATTCAACTGTCAATATTCAAACTTCTGAAATACTTTTTTCCAACAGATATTTATGGTTATTTGCTGTGTTACAACATTGTTCTAAGCACGGCAGTTAAAAACTAAATCTGAAGTCAATCATTTGCTTCAGTAGAACCTTTTAAAAAAATGCCACACAGACTTTCATTAATTTCATAAACAATGGGCTATTTTATCAAATACTAGTGCCAGGAACTATTATTAACATAGGCTATCCAAAAATAAATGAGATTATCTGCATTCAAAAATTCTCTTACTCTAGTTAAGAGGAGCAGACAGTGAGATCCACAGTGCTACTTTTAAGTATTAGTTATCATGGAGCTGTGTACAGAATGCTGCATGAGTCTAGAGGAGGGAGCACCTACCTGTAAAAGCAGTATCTGGACGAGTCGTGTAATTAATCATCCCCCCCAACCAAAAGCCCTATTTATAGAACTTTGCAGCGTCCTTCTCTTGGCTGCCAGCCTTTCTCGTCCCGATCCTCTATCCTTTGCATTGCCAGCAGAATTAAACTGAAAATCAAATCTGACCAGTTTGAGCTTACCAAATAAAAGAACCATGGAGCATTTCAGCCGGAGATGCTGACATGTGCACAGTGGCATTTAAAAAGAAGGAGATTTCAAAAAGTGATAAACTCAGTGTGGTCCAGTCTTGTGGTGTAAGGAGAGTTAGGGGATGAATTTGGGACAAGGAAATTAGCCAAATTGTATGGCATACTTAGGATTTTTTGGCCATAGTTTCTAAACATTTGGGAACCAAGGTGTTATTTGAACTGAAATAACGACAGATTTGTTGAAGAGGAAATTCTGTTGGCATCGTGTATGTTGGATTGGAGAGAGAAGTGAGTGCCAAGAAAGCGGCTTTGTGATGTCTTTAAAATAAGGATGTTTTTAGATAACTATTTGCCTCCCTGGTGTACAGATTCATTTTTTATGAAATGCTGAATAATTTATAATTTTAAAATCCCTAATAAAGAAATCTGAAGAACACTCATTGCCCAGCCAGAATTTTCACTTGTTCCTTTGTTACTGTGTTTTCCTAAACGTGATGTGTTTCTTAGTCTCAGTCTTCTGCTGAAATAAGTTTGCTGAATCTAAACTTCTATTATGTTTGTGTATAATTTCTTTCTTCTGTCGTTTGACAGTTGGAATCCATCATAAATCACCTTAAAGTTTCAGAAGCCCAAATTAATTATATTCACATTTGTGATATGCTCCCTTTGTGCTCATTTACCATATTTTGTCATTGTAAAATTCATGTGAAGAGTGGTCACTGGGATCCCTGTTCTGTTTAATGCTATCTACTTCAGCAATGTACATTATCGGGAAAATTCACTTTATAGCTTGAAATAATCCCTTGTTCACTACTTTAGCGCTCTGAAATAGAGTTTGCTTTTCTCTTCATTTTCTACTTCTTTTGTTCTATGCTATTATATGATGTTTACTTAACGGATAAATTGTTCTAACTATTAAATTTCACATACCTACATTTAAAAACTATATTCAGCATATAACTAGACAACATTCATAACTATCTAAAATACTCCTGGTTTTTACCTACTAATATGACAACTCTTCTTTGTTTCTGTCTTTTTTTTTTTTAAATATATTTTCAGAATACTATTGTAGAGGCTTCTATTCAGCTTCCTCCTTCCCTTTTCTCACCAAAGCAAAAAAGAGAAGTCAGACCAAGTGATGACTCTCTCTGTAAGCTTCAACTCATCGCATTCCGCAATGGAAAGCTTTTTCCAGCCACCGGGAATTCGACAAATTTGGCCGATGATGGAAAACGGCGTACAGTGGTTACCCCAGTGATTCTCACCAAAATAGGTTTGTCTGTGGCATATGTCATCCTGTAGTCACTGGACAATACAACTTTATCATGCCCTGTCCCTAAAGATGCTTATTTTTGTTCCTTCTCATTTTAATGAGTCACCAGTGAAGAAAAGGTATTTGCAGAGTTCCCATTCGTGGATAAGTTGACATTTAATTGTTTATGAAGTTTGTTTCAGAAATATTTTTATTTCCCATATCCTCCAGATGGTGTGAACATCGATACCCACCACATCCCTGTTAATGTGACACTGCGTCGAATTGCGCACGGAGCAGATCCTGTGGCCGCCCAGTGGGATTTTGATTTGCTGAATGGACAAGGAGGCTGGACGTCAGATGGGTGCCGTATACTCTGCTCAGATGAAAATATCACCACCATTCAGTGCTACTCCCTTAGTAACTATGCGGTTTTAATGGTACGGCAGTCGTTAACGTTATGCATAAACACTAAGTATTCTCATTTTTCCCTATGCGTAGTTAAGCTCAAATGAAGATTGTTTTTTTAAAACTTTTGACATAATTGCTCTCTTTAAGTAAGAGGCGACTTTTGGTGTAATTCTGAGTTTAAAGGGAAATTGAGTTACTACGAAGTGAAATGTATGGGATTGAATTTGGCATAGGAATTTTCAGTAAACTTTGTAAGCAAATCCATTCAACTAGGCCTTGACCTTAAAATTTGGTAACATCTTGGGTGTATGCAGTCCAACTCTCAACCCAGAAAGCGTGACTCATTTTGCCCAAAGATGCACAGTGAACAGAGAGAGGTTTTCCTTCTTTGCCATCTAGTGCCTTATCCCACTACACATCATAATTTTTAGACTCCTTTTGAATTTAGAGTAATGGTGATAATTTCAGTTTAGTTGCTGCAAGTGACAGTATTGACCCAAATATCTTCAGTGTTAATGTCTTGTGTTATTTACCATTTTACATGTCTATTAATCTTTGGTAGAATAACCAGTTATTAATGTATAGGAACAGATCTTTTTATTAATGAGTCATTTAAGTGAATCTGATGCCTGAGTTGATAATTATGAAATTAGCCATGCTAGTTTTTATTTCATATTGTGGTTATTATAAGATACTAACATCCTGGAGTATGTATACATGCATTCAGAGCATAATGGAAGGAATTACTGATGACTGTGAAGGACATTTCCCAGCAATGGCTTGAGGCTAGCCTGGGAGTGAGGACGCCTGCATTCTGATTTCTGCCTCCAGCTCATCTAGACAGTATTTTATCAAAGCACCAAATAATCTTGAAACGTGATATATTTTACTTTAGGTGAAGTATTATTTTCTTAAAAAGACAAAAGAGCGGTCTACCACTGGAAATGGTCTTGAAGCAAGCTTGAATTAGAGTAGATTTTCCTCAATTCTGTGTTTTAGTTTTCTCTTTGCTCCTCAACTTAGGATACATTACCTAGTGTCCCAAACAGGCAGAGGAGTAAGTAGATTATCTGGCAGGGCAGAAGGATTAATGTGTGTGTTACTCAGCCCAGCTGACAGTGGGTAAAGTCTACACTAGCAAAGACTCAGCTGTGTTTGTATCAGTCATCTGTCCTTTTGGGCTTAAAGTTAGTGTTGATAGTTTAGGACTCTCTTCACAAATAGATGTTTGATTTCTGTAAGTCTGAGTCTGGTTTCTGTAAGTTCACATTCTATTGTTTTGTAGTCACCTTTCAAAGAAAGCTTGAAGCAGTAATTAAAATACGAAGCATTTTCTCTTTCACTTTGAAAGTGTTTTCTCATTCAGGTTTTGATTATAAAATAACATGAAACTGAGAAGTACTGAAGGAGAAGTAAGAGAGATGCAGCAGCATCTGAAGTTTTTTTAGTAGTTAACTAGAAAAAGTTGGGCAAGAGAAATGAAACGCAGACACACACAAAAGGCATTTCATAAGCTTCATTGTTAAAGACATGACACTGTACCATGTGAAACTTTTATTTTTATTTAATTTAATACCAGTTTAAAACATCTATTTTTGAACTTCCTAGCTGTTCAACAATTTAAATTAGTATAATCCTTTTCTTGAAGGAATAAGCTATTCTTTTATCTTTCATACTTTTAATCTTTTAAAAAATGTGATACACAATTCTTTAAAACTAAGAAATAGCACCAAGATTTTTTTCTATTTTCAAAGAATATCCTTTCGCTTTTCTTAAATATAGCTATGCCACCTAGAGGCAGCAAGGTGAGATGTATCTGAAATTGTTGACAAAATTGTAATAAAGTTAATATATGGGATTTTTGGAGTTGCTAATGAAACATGAAGGCAAAGTTAATGAAATCATACCTACTCTTAAATAAGTCATGCCTAAGATAGAAGCAATAGCTTTAAAAAATTAGAAGTCAACATCTGTTTTTCCTTGCCTGACACTATGAACAATAGGTAAAATGCTGTTTTTCTTGAAAACTGCCTTAATATTGGGTTTTATATAGCAAGTCTAAATTCCTGTTTTGGCAGCTAGCCCATAAAACTTTTCCTGCTCTGGTTTTAAATAATTTTGTATTTAAAAAATGATACAAAAGAATGTATTTGTGTGTAAATCTCGAAGAGATACCATAGTTTGGTTCAGTAGACATCCTGCGATAGCCATTTATATCCCAAGTTCTCAAGGAAAAAAGTTAAGCAGAAACTGGGTTTGTTTGAATGATCGGAAGTAGCCAATTGAGCAAGAAACTTTCTAGGAGCTGGGGTCAGTAGGGAACAAAAAAACTGAATGAGTAGGGCCAAACTATTTATGATAGTACTTACTACTTAATTGGTAATAGTAGTGAAGGTAAAATAATCACTATACCTTGATTCCCCTTTTGTTATTGTATTCACCTAGAAATACGTGAAACCAGAGCGCATTCATTTGTTTTTACACGTCTAGTTTTTAAACTTTGTTTATATAAAACTTGCTGAATGAAAGTGAACTTTGGTTTCATTTACTCTATAATTGAATGTGAATGCTAGCAATGTTTTTGTTTATATAATTCTTAAGTAGGTACTATATTCATATGGATCAAATGTTTCAGTTATTTCTAACACTGATGTACAGTGAAAAGTTGAACTCCCAACCCTCTGTCTTATCACCTCTTCTCCACAAAATAGGTAACCCCTGATTAGTTTTTTACAGATTATTGAAGAGATTTTCATGTATATTACAACAAAATGAATACATGGTCCTATTTTCTTCCATTTTTACACGAAGGTTGCATGCTACAAACGTTCTAAACCATGCTTTTTTCCGGGAAGCAGTATATCTTATGACAACGATAATGATGTCCATGGAACAATATGTCTTATGCTGCTGCTGATACCTTATGAAGGTGGTATTTTTAGGATGATATGAGGGTGGTGATGGCAGTGGCTAATTTTCATTAAGCATTTATATACCAGGTGCTCTCAAGTCTTTATGTGCATTAACCTATTTGGTCGTCATGATCACATCATGAAGTGTACTGCTACTGTTATTACCCCCAGTTTACAGGTGGAGAAACCAAGGCATAGAGAGGCTAAGGACCATGACGAAGTTTTCAAAGGTAGTTAGTGTTGGAATTGGAATTCAGGCTCCAGAAATGTCTTCTTAATCCCACTACTAAATTTCCTTTCTGAAAGTTTCCATATCAGTATTAAAAAACTTTCTCATTCTTTTTCACCTCTGAATATTATTTTATGATCTCACCATAATTTATTTGCATATTCCTCAATTTTGTTTGTTTCCAGTAATTTCCGTGTACAAAATTATTTTACACATTAGAAAATCTGCAGGATAAATTATCTGAAGTAGAATTGGTAATCAAAGGGGGACCAACACTTTCCTTCTGTCGTTAAATTGAGTTAATTGAGCAATGTGCACAGATCTTAACTATATAGCTTGATATTTTTATCTGTGAACACATATTTAGCTGCCATCAAGATAAAGACTTTTACTTGAGCACTCAGAAGCTCTGGTATGTTTCTTTCTAGTTAATTTCCACTGTCATCTCAAGAGCTAACCCTTCTGATGTCTATCACTGTAGATAAGTTTTTCCAGTTCCATATAAGTGGAAATGTACAGCATGCACTCTTTGTGTCTGGTTTCTTTCCCATCATTACATCTGTGAGATTCATCTTCGTTTTTTCATGTGGCAGCAGGTTATTCTTTTTTTTTGCTGCATAGTAGTCCATTGTGCAAAGATATCAAAATTTGTGCATTCTACTGTTGATGGGTATTTTGGTTGTTGCAAGGATCTGGTATCAAGAAAAAGCTGCTGTAAATATTCATGCACATGTTTTTTGTTGTTGTTTATTTCTTTTTAATTTTTATTTTTTTTATTTTTTTACATCTTTATTAGAGTATAATTGCTTTACAATGGTGTGTTAGTTTCTGCTTTATAACAGAGTGAATCAGTTATACATATACATATGTTCCCATATCTCTTCCCTCTTGTGTCTCCCTCCCTCCCACCCTCCCTATCCCACCCCTCCAGGAGGTCACAAAGCACCGAGCTGTTCTCCCTGTGCTATGCGGCTCCTTCCCACTAGCTATCTACCTTACGTTTGGCAGGTATATATGTCCATGCCACTCTCTCGCTTTGTCACAGCTTACCCTTCCCCCTCCCCATATCCTCAAGTCCATTCTCTAGTAGGTCTGTGTCTTTATTCCTGTCTTACCCCTAGGTTCTTCATGACATTTTTTTTCTTAAATTCCATATCTATGTGTTAGCATATGGTATTTGTCTTTCTCTTTCTGACTTACTTCACTCTGTATGACAGACTCTAGGTCCAACCACCTCATTACAAATAGTTCAATTTCGTTTCTTTTTATGGCTGAGTAATATTCCATTGTATATATGCGTGCACATGATTTTTGATGGACATGTGCATTCAGGAGTGGAATTGCTAGGTTCTAGGCACCCATACGCTTTGGTAGGTAGTGCCATGCAATTGACCAAAGTGGTTTTATTGGTTTACAGTCTCACCAGTAATGCGTTTTAATTGCTCCACATCCTTGTCAATGCTTGATATTGTCAATCTTTAGTTTTTGTCTTCTAGTGGTTGTGTTGTGATTGATCATTGTGGTTTTAATTTGCCTTTCTTTGGTGACTAATCATGTTGAGTACCTCTTCATTTTCATATTGGCAGTTTGGGTATGCCCTTTTGTGAAGTTATTGCTCAAGTCTTGCCAGTTTTAATTTGGTTGTCTGTTGTTTTCTTACTGGTTTATAGGAATTCTTCATGAGTTCTGAATAGGAGCTCTTTGTTGGATTTATGTATTGCAAATGTCTTCTCCCAGTTCATGCCTGTTTTAATCAATTCAACTGCCAGAACAGAATACCACAGAGTAGATGGTTTACAAACAGCGGAAATTTTTTTTTCACAGTTTTGGAGGCTTAATTAAGTCCAAGATCAAGAAGTTAGCAGATTCAGTATCTAATGAGGGCTGGCTTCCTGATCATAGATGCTGTCTTCTCTCTGTGTCCTCTCATGGTGGAAGGGGCAGGGGAACTCTCTGGTATCTCTTTTATAAAAGGACACTAATCCTGTTCATAAGGGCTCCATCCTATGACCTAATCGCCTCTCAAAGGCAGCATTTCCAAATAACGTCACATTGGAGGTTAGATTTCAACATACGAATTTTGTGAGGGGAACACATTCAGTCTATACACATGCCTTTTTCTTTTAATGTTGTCTTTTTATGAGCAGAGTTTCTAATTTTTCTAAATTTTTTTAGTAGTACTTTTTAATGTCCTATTTAAGAACTCTTTGCTTACCCCCAAATCATGAAGGTATTTTCCTTTGTTTGCCTTAAGAAGCTTTAAATGTGTTTTATCTTTCACATTTAGGTCTGTGATTTAATTGGAATTGACTTTTGTGTATGGTGTGTGGTAGGAGGATTAAAATCTTTAAGTTATGCTTTGTTTCTTAGGGGAAAAATTAAAAGCAACATAGACGTCATAGTCTTGGGTTTTTTTTTTTTTGTTTTTTGTGGGTTTTTTTACATTTTTGATTTCAGATCTATTTTAAAATTTTATTGTCAAACTCTTAAAAATACTTATACTCTGACAAACAGAGGGTACCCTGAGATGTTTTTCTTTGGACTTCCTTCCATTATTCAGATCCTGGTGAGTTTAAACAATTACTGATTTATAATTATTCTTATTATTGATATGATGATAACGAATTATTTAAAGCTGCCAGTAATTTTATATTTAGTAATTCTTAGGCTAAAAGTAAACCCTTGTAAATGTGTGAATCTCTGTCAAGTAAACAAAGAATTTCAAAAACTCTTCTTCCATTTATTTGGTTCCTTAATAATAACTATCTTTGCAGTTTTTAACATACTTTCTGGTATTCTAATATTCTCTGAATTGATGCAGTTTATTTTGGTGAAAAACTTTACTTTCCGTTTTCTGGCCTATTTTCTTAAACTTTGCACCATATAAAAGAGAGGGACTAGGATCACCATTTAGTGACGGACTGTTGAGTAAGCACCAGAGGCACAGGCTTTTCCTATCTTATATATCACTATATTGCAAACTGAATGACACTTCTACTTTTTTTCTCATGGGTGTCTCCTAGTGGCCATTTATGGACCATGTATTTAGTAATTCTTTTAATATAAGTGATTTCATTTATAAAAAGAGAAAGAGTGAAAGCAAGAATCATAGGTAGCAGTGAAATTATAGGATTTGAGGGTATTTGAGATGTCACCTCCTCTCCCTGTACAGGTAGATACTGAATTTTTTAAAGTAGAGGTATAATTGACATACAGCATTGTATTAGTTTCGGGTATACAGTGTAACGATTTGATATTTGTGTATATTGCAAAATGATCACCACAGTAAGCCTAGTTAGCATCCATCACCATACAGTTACAATTTTCTTCTCTTGTGATGAAAACTTTTAAGATCTACTCTTTTAGCAACTTTCAAATATGCAATATAGTATTATTAACTATAGTCCCCATACTGCGCACTGTATTGCCAGGACTTTATTTTATAACTGGAAATCTGTACCTTTTGACCCCATTCACCAGTGTTTTCGTTATAGTATCACAAAGCCTATATTGTTGACCAATATAATTGAAAATCATTTTGATTCGGATTTCTACTTTACCTCTTTTGTTTTAATCTTTAAATTCTCTTCTTTCCTATCCCGATCTTCGCAGTTATTTTAAATAGTATTCTCTTATATTTTTGTCATCAAGATAGGAGGTGTTTCTTAACTTGATCTGTTTCCTTTATACTGGGCAGCAGGTCTGCAAACCCTGGCAGACATTTGACCCACAGGCCTGTGCCAGTCAGCTGCCATTTGTTTGTTTGCTTGATGTTCTAAATGCTGGAAAGCTAGGAGTGGTTTTTAATTTTATGCTTATATTTTAAGTGGTTAACAAGTACCTGCATAATAGCCTCAATTTTGCTCTTGGCCCGCAAAGCCTAAACCGTTTACTCTCTGGCTCTTCACACCTTTCCAAAGGTCAGTTTCTCAGTAGAGGTTCTCTTTCACTTGGGAAGCTCAGTTTGTTGTGACAACAAAAATGCCCCTGCAGAAGCAGTGCTCTGTGTGACCAGTCAATAGTACTTGCTCCTTCCTGCACTCCTACCTTGGAATTTTAAGAGTCTGGGTCCTCTGTGTCAACATCCAGCTTCTTTCTCATACTATATCACATTTGGCTTTTGAAAAACAACTGATTTCTTTTATTTCTTTTTTATTTTTTTGTGGTACGCGGGCCTCTCACTGCTGCGACCTCTCCCGTTGCGGAGCACAGGCTCCGGACACGCAGGCTCAGCGGCCGTGGCTCATGGGCCCAGCCGCCCTGCGGTATGTGGGATCCTCCTGGACCGGGGCACGAACCCGTGTCCCCTGCATCGGCAGGCGGACTCCCAACCACTGCGCCACCAGGGAAGCCCTAATTTCTTTTAAATGTAAATATTGTATATGACATATTTTGAGAACTGAACTGGCACTTTGATGTTTTATTAGATAATATCCAGCCGCCTGTGTCTTGTTATTCTCTGCAAAGGCTGGTGGAAGAAACGCGTACACACCTTCTGCCCCTTCCTCAGATCCTGCCACATGAGATAATTGTGGTATCTCCATCTCAGTAACTGCCCCAAATCATATAGCTAGTAAGTGGTGACGTATTCTTGAACATTTCCTGGAGGAATGGAAAGCAGGCAGTGCACGGAAAGAGTCTAGAGACCACATTCTGGACACTGAAAGTTTATCCTCAATTATTTAGTCTACATGGGAAGAGGAGCTTTTCATAAAAGCGAGGGGAAATGTGTGCACTCCAGCTAGCGTTTAACTGGTTCCAGTTGCCCTAGTAGTTTTTTAATTTCTCCTCTAATATTCTGGACTTTTAGCAGAATGCAAGTACCTTGAAGCTGTGTACCATAGACCGATCCCGCGGGCATCTCACAAGGGCAGGTTCAGAATGGTGGCGGTAGGCTTTTGTCTTGTATTTTCCTTTTCGAGTCTTAGTTTATAGACTGTCAGCCCTGGAGGGTCCTGCATTTAGCTGATGCCCAGTGCTTAGCGTAGCGCCTTGCCATGGTGGGTACCCAGTTAACATTTATCGAATAAAGAGAAGAACTATATGTTCGAGACTCATCACAGTGGGGTCGAGTGCCTGGGCTGCAATGCAGTTTTCTGTGTGGTATCTCACAGTTTCCCATTAACTCTGATTTTTGTCAGGCTCCGTGGCCTCTGTTCGTAATTTGTTACGGTGAGGGGCTTGTTAAGGTGTTCTAATAGGATCTTTTTGGATCTGTAATTATACACTGTCAGCCTCTGATTCTTCTATGGGAAAATGTGCTGCTTCCTTCCCTACTCCGTTGAGCCCGTCTTCAGTGTCCTTGTCTGTCACCCATTCCCTCCTGTCTTTCATCTAGTTTTTCTAGTTTCCGGAATTGTCTCAAGAACTTCCGGATTGGAGGTGCACCCGTTATGAACGCCCTCCCACATCCAGCTGACCTTTCTGCAGCTTTCAGAATCAGTTTAGAAAGAGAGTTTAGTGCTAGGATCTGGTAAATCTACAGCTTTGACCCTGAAACCCTGGTTGTCCGGCCTGGGTGCAGGCGTCCTCCCAGCCTGCTTTGGTCCTTTATAAGGAAGGAAGCCTTAAGCTATCCACTGTTTTCATTTTAGGAAGGCACTGTCTGCCTTGGTTTTGGGATCACACCTTGGTAACCAAGCTTTTTTGGATCTAATCCTCCTTCCCAGCACTTAACCTCTTTGTGCCTCAGTTTTTCAGGCTATGAAATGGGCTAACAATATACCCAGCTCATAGGGTTACTCTGTGTAAGGTGCTGGCACCGTGCCTGGATTATAGTAAATGCTATGTAAGTGATTTGCTATTATTATTTACTGTTAACTGATCTTTGACCTCTGCGCTCCCATCACCGGGCTGCTCTTATGTTCATCAAACATTACTGTGATCTGATTGTGCATCTTAGTGCCCTGTGACTTTCAGCTCTTCAAGGGCAAGAACCACGGTTTACCACTCTGTCCCTGTGCTTTGCACCATGTCTGGTTCATTCATATTTGTTGAACTTGACTGTGGGAGGTTAGAGAGATCTATTTAGGCTTTATTGACTTGAAGATGCTGCTGCTTTGTGCTTTATCAGCTGGTGAATGCACAGAGTGATAAGTGGGTGAAAGGGCATCAAAAAGGATGAAGTCTGTGGTTGCCCTTCTAAATCACTGCTGTTCTCTCTCCATTACCCTCATAGGAGAGTCAGTATTCAGATTTGTAAAGCAGATGGTCCATGGTAAGACAAGAGTGTGTGTGTATGTGTGAGTGTATGTGTATACACACACTGCATGAGTAGTTAACACATGGGAGTTAGGAGAGCAAAGTAATGTGTGAGGAAAATAGCGTGAACCATAGTCCTTGAATAAAATGAAGAGATGTAAGGGCCAGAGTTCTGTTTATCAGTAGGTTTTAGTCACTGAGAAAATCTCAGTAACTAGATGTCCAGAGAAGTGCTCCTAAAATAATGCTTTCATTTCCCCCCCTTAGGATTTGACGGGATCTGAACTCTATACCCAGGCAGCCAATCTCTTGCACCCTGTGGTCTATACCACGGCTGTCATTCTTCTCTTCTGCCTCTTAGTGGTCATCGTCAGTTATATATACCATCACAGGTAAGAAATAACACTTTGTGAATAGAGGTCTGTGGAGTTTATTTCACATTTAATTAGGATAAAACTGAGTTTAGGGCTTCCCTGGTGGCGCAGTGGTTGAGAATCTGCCTGCCAATGCAGGGGACACGGGTTCGAGCCCTGGTCTGGGAAGATTCCACATGCCACGGAGCAACTAGCCCCGTGAGCCACAATTACTGAGCCTGCGCGTCTGGAGCCTGTGCTCCGCAACAAGAGAGGCCGGGATAGTGAGAGGCCTGCGCACCGCAATGAAGAGTGGCGCCCATTTGCCGCAGCTAGAGAAAGCCCTCACACAGAAACGAAGAGCCAACACAGTCATAAATAAATAAATAAATAAATAAATAAAATTAAAAAAAAAAAACTGAGTTTAATACCATGCTATCCTTCCAAAGTAAGGACGATTACTTCAGAATACCTACAGGCCTTCTTCACTTCATACAATTCAAGACATAAATAATTAGTGCCTGTGATGGTAAATTCATCTTCTACAGCACTCAGTCACTTTGCTGGGTTTGTACCTGGGAAAGAATATGGGAAGTCTGTGTTGGTGGCTGGGGGTTGGGGCATGGGGGGGAGATAATGTAGAGCCTGGTTACCTGCAGATGTGTCTCCCAGAACCAGACTGTGGTATTATTTCTGTTTTATAAATTCTTGCCTGCTGTGATATTCTTTTTTATAGACAGCATTTAAGAATGTTTGTGGAATTTAAGTGTGGGATATGGTTTTTGTTAATTGGAGGCAAAGCTACAGAAATTTTTATTTTATGGTGAGAAATAATGAGCTGAAAGGATTTTCTAAGCAGAAATTCACTTTACAAGAGGTTTTGCTAGAATGTATTTTCCTCTTTAAGCTGGACATATGTGACATTTCTTGATATTTAGTTAAGAAACAAGGAGATTTTGATGTAAAAAAGAGAGACTTCAGCATTTCATTATGAAAGGCCAGGAAGAAATGCACTGGGCATTTAGACCATGTTATCCTAGTAAGTCAGGAAAAATAGAGCTTGGCACCTTGCAGAAATCTCTGGGAAGCGAACAAGTAATCCATCTGTCATAAGACATTGTAACTAACAAAAGCTCACATATTTCTTATTATGGAGATTTTGTTTAGCCTTTAGTGGATGTAGTAGTTCCATTTGACTTGTCTTTTTTACTGTACTGCAAAGTAAAATGTTAAGAAACTGTATTGAGTGATTTCTCAAACCCTGTGTGTGTGTGTGTGTGTGTGTGTGTGTGTGTGTGTGTGTCTGATAGTATGTTTTAATAAAATGTTTAAACGTTTACATCTGGCCTTTTATGAGTTGGAAATGTTAACTTGAAGATGTCCAGCTTCAAGTATACTAACCTGGGTCTTATTTTTTCCCTTTTCTTTTAACAGTTTGATTAGAATCAGTCTCAAAGGCTGGCACATGCTTGTGAACTTATGCTTTCATGTTTTTCTGACATGTGTGATCTTTGTGGGAGGAGTAACTCAAACCAGAAATGCCAGCGTCTGCCAAGCAGTAAGTCAAAGTAAAAAACTGAAATGGAAAAATTTGCTATTAGAAATTTCATGTTTCATTAACTATAAAAGGAAAATTGTTCCTTTAAAGCATTTTTCTTGAGCTAATTAAAGTCAAACTGTATGTCACTTAAACAGTTTACCGGTATACTTCAAATTCTGAATTATCGTTTCACAACTGAGTATGTGATTTATGGAGCTTGTCTTTTTATCTTGGGAAATTTTGTGCTACTTGTCATGCCTGTTATAATGCCAAACATTTAATTAAAAAAATTTATAAAATCCTGACTATGATTGAAAGAGAAGTGACATTTTCCAACAGTAGGATTTTAAAAATTATTTTATCTATTTATGAAAATAGTAGAAATTAGAAAAAATTTTAACTGTAAGATGTAAAAATGAGAAACTTTTTACATGTGGTGCATATAAAGAATTTTAAAATATAGTCATCTCTTAATTTCAAATAAATTATTACATATGTAGCCTTAGTAAACAGTATTTTTGCAGTGTAAGTATAAAAAATCAAAACTGTTTAATATGTGAATAGGAAATATGTAAAATTTTATTTGCATACTCTTTTCTATGTACATGATAGCAAGCAGTGTCACAGAGTATTGAGTTCAGACTACCTAGATTTGGATCTCAGCTCTACTGTTTCCAGTGTTTCTATGGGCAATTTATTTAACTTTTTTTATTGCAGAAAAGCACATAGTGAGATCTACCCTCTTAACAAATTTTTAAGTGTGTAGTACAGTTATTAACTATAAGGACAATGTTGTACAGCAGATCTTTAGAACTTTTTCATCTTGCATGACTGAAATTATACCCACGGATCAGCAACCTTCAATTTCCCTCTCCCCTCAGCTCCTGGCAGCCACCGTTCTACTTCCTGTCTCTGTGAGCTTGACTATGTAAATACCTCATATAAGTGGAATGATGCAGTATTTTTCCTTCTGTGACTGCCTTATTTCATTTAGCATAATGTCCTCAAGGTTCAGTTGTATGCGACAGGATTTCCTTCTTTTTTATGGCTGAGTAAATATTCCGTTGTATGTATACATCACATTTTCTTTATCGATAGACATTTAGATTGTTTCCAACTCTTGGATGTTGTGAGTAACACTGCAGTGAACATAGGAATACAATTATATTTCTAGATCCCGATTTCAATATGTAACATTTTTGTGTCTCCGTTTTCTCACCTGTAAATTGGGAATAATAATCGAGTTGTTGTCAGATGATGTGATTATTTATATTAAAAAAGCTAAAGTAATTTCCAGGTAAATTATTTGAAAAAAATAGGCAAGTTTAGCAAAAGTGAATGTAGTTTTTTTAAAATGTAGTTTAATGTACAAACGTTTGCTGCTAGTATGCAGAAATGCATCTATGGGAAAACAGTTAATGAGAAGGTATCGTTTATATAGTATCAAAAAATATCAAGTACTTAGAAATAATAAAAAATGTTCAGGATTTGCAGGTAAAAATTTATTATATATTAAAGAAGACCTAAATAAATGGAAAGATACACTAGGTCCAAGAATAGGAAGAGTTAAAATCAGAAAGGTGGCAGTTCCTCCTAAATTAACCTATAGATAAGAGAATTTTTCATGAAACTCAATAAAATGGTCTTTGAATCTATGTGAAAGTAAAGAAGAACCAAAGATAGCTAGGACACTTCTGAAAAATAGTAGAATAGGAAGACTTCTAATGATCCAAACTTTTGAGGCTGTTGTAGTTAAAACTGTAGTGTTTGGTGTAGGGATGGATAAATTGACCAACACAGAAGAGCAAGCTTGGAAGCAGACCCACGCAGAGCTTTGGTATAAGACAGAGGTTACTTGCCTCATCAGTTGGGTAAAGACAGAGACTGTACAGTTAAGGGAGCTGGGAAATCCATCTGGAAAAAGATTAAAATGGATCTATACTTCAAGCCATTTTTAAAAAGTCAACTTTGGGTAGATTAAAAACTTATATAAGTCCAAACCAAAGAGTGAACATTTATATTAGAAAATAGCATAATCCTTGGGATAAGGAGGGATTTCTTAAATATGACTAGAAAGGACGTACATTGAACTAAATTAAAAATAAGATCTTTTTGAAAAATTAAGATTCCTAAGGAAAGTGAAAAGACAAGATTCAAATTAGAAGAAGCTATTCCCAATACATAACCACTGACAGAGCATTAGAATAAAATATATATATATATATATATATATATGTTAAAAACTGTAATCGGTGAGAATGCCACACACAGCACTGTAGGAAAAGTGGCGAGAGTGACAGACAGCAGAGTAAACACAGGGCCAGGGTACGCCTGAAGAGATGTTCCGTGGCATTGGTGGTCACGGAGATGCAAATTCAGATAGCTACCATACTATGCGTTTTTCTGTCAGAAAAATTAAGCCTGACAATGCCAAGTATTGAAGAACATGTGGATCCACATGTTTTATTTATACATGGTGGGAATGTAAGCGGATGACTCCAGGAGGCTTTACCTTCTAAAGGTAAGCATTCACACACCCTGGACCCCCAGTCCCACTCCTGGGCTCAGAGTGAGCTGACACACGTGGAACAGGCGTGTGCCTGTGAATATTCATAGCAGCACTCTACACAGTAGCAGAAACCTGGAAGCAACCCCAGTGTCGATCACTGAGAGGGTGAATGAATAAACGGTGATGTTACACAAGAGTCAAAATTAATGAATTACAACCAGGCATAGCAGTGTGAGTCAATCTCAGGAATATAAGTGAAAAATTAAGTCCCGTAAGTGACATTCACCCTGATATCTTTTTTTTTTTAATAGAGGTAAATGTAACTAAAATGAAACAGCACACTTTTAATGAAAATATATAAGTGCAACAAAACTGTATAAAAAAGGAAAGCAAAGGGATGATAAACACAGGGTACAGGGTGATGATTACCTTGGGTGAAGGGGACCATAGGGTTTGATACAGGTTTTTGTCAAGATCTTACTTTTTGTCTTATTTAAAGATTCTTGGACACCTGTTATTAGCAATAGCTAATTAAATAACTAAGTAAAGGCAGGCTGTGCTTTTGTACTTGGCCCGGTCGTTAGGATGGTCATCAACCTAAGGCTGATCAATCCAATATTGTATTCATGAGATCCAGTTGAAAGTGTGTGCGCGCGCGCACACAAGAATTGAGTGGATTAAATGACTCAGGAGTGCCTGGCATACAGTAAATGCTCAGTTAGGCGCTAGCTATTACTACTCTTGTTGTTGATATAATTACCTCTTAGCAGTGCAGAATATTTCCCTGTTTCAGGCCATCACTATACATCTGAAAACAAATTTCTTAGGGAGCCTATGAGAAGTTAGGTAACAGATCTCGGATCAACTTAATACATGTACAAAAAACAGTGCTTCTCTTTTCTCAGTCTTTCTCCCCTTCTTTACCTGGCCTATTCCCACTTACCTTGTAGGTCTCAGTTTACTGTCACTGTTTCAGAGATGCAGTCCCTCCACCACCACCCCCCATTATCCTCTGGTGCTTATTAAAATTCCATGGTGCCTACAAAACTTTGTGATTGACTGTCATTTACCTATTTGTTGTCTCTGGACTCAGAGCTCTACAGGAGCAGGAATTAGATTGATTTGATTCACCAGTGCTTATCCAAGAATCAGTGTAAGACCTGACGCATAGTAGGTGCTCAGCAGATATTGCATAAATGAACAGAAAAGGCCTCTGTTTGCTAATAGTAGAAATCATTCCACCTGGAGCTGTTTTGAGCATGAACAATTAGGAGTGTATTCAGCACACAATGGTAGTAATCGTCTCAATTCTATCTAAAAAATATTCATTGATTTCTTGGAATAGACAAATTTATTTCACTAAGGAAATGAACAGAAAGAGGCCATAGTAAAGATGACTGCCTTTCATCATCCTGAATGGTATTTTATACCATTTCTAGAATGAAAAGGGCAGGAATTGCACTGAGTTATTAGAGTCTCAATAACAAATGACTGTTAGTTAAGGATTTACCCAGAAAAGCTAGGGTGGGGGATGGACAGGTTTTATATGTTGTTTTCTTCTGTTCTTTTTTTTCTTTTTAACAGTGTTCTTTCCTTCCTCTGTGAAAGACATAACATCATTCTTGTTATTTCTGACCCAGACATGACTTACTTCACTTTGTTATTCTAATACTTAATTCAGTTAGTAGCCAGCTGTGTCTGCCAGAACAGCCCGTATGACTAGTTACCTAACCTTAGTAGGGGCTTCATGTTTCTTGGGCTCTTCTTCCACCTCTAAAACTGAACCCTAAAGTGTCCACCTTTCACAGGCAGTTTTTGTATGTGCACATGATCGTCGTAGATTTGGCTTTTCTCCCTTTTAGAGCTCATGTATTTTATGAACAGTGTGGACAGGTTCTAATACAGGTTCCTCCCCGAAGTGATTGGTTGAGGTTATTAAATGCTCCACCAGCCAGGCACTTCCCACTCTGCTTCTTTTGTCATCCGTTTTGGGTGGTGCTGTGGACACATTCTATAGCCTTGAACTCTCTTTTTGCAAGAGGAGCCAAAGGAGAATGGAGAAGCTGAGTGATAGAGTAGAAGGGGCTGTTGACTCAAGGTGGGAAGGGATCTGGGTTCTGGGTCGTGCCGGGCTGCCGAATAACTGCTTGAGTGTTAATTTTCCGGTCCTTGGTTTCCTTAGCTATGCAGTGAAAGGATTTGGCTGGATCTTATTTAAGTTACCTTGTTGCTCTACCACTTCATGATTTAATCTATTAAGTATCGTGCCAGCTGGCCTTCTCAGGGGTTCTCTGATGTCTTTTATCCAGAGGACCGCTGCAGTGGCATGTGAGGTGCATCGGGAAAGATTCAACCCGTGGATATTAAGAGCTTTCTGCTTGCCAACTACTGCAAGTTTGTCATCTTAAATTTCATATTAACCCTAGGAAGTATTTCTTACTCACAGATTTTATTAGTACAGAAATTGAGTCTTAGAGAATTGAAAAAACTTGCCCCAAGTCACTAGGGCCTTTGGGTGGCAGAGGCCTGATTCAAACGACAGTCTCTTTGACTCTGTGTGTCCTGTCCCCCACCCCACCCCAATAACTGTGCTTGCCTGTTTAGAGAGGACCGGCAGAGTAGAGGGGTCTACTATGAGTTGCAGCCCTGCCACTGACCATGTGACCTCTGGTGGATGATTTAACTTCTTTCAGCCTCAGGCTCCTTGTCTGTAACACTAAATGAATGGGGATGCTAAGAGGATGAAATAGAAGCATGCACAAAATTGTCTGATACATTTTGGGATACACAGCAGGCATTCAAAAGTCGAAGCTCTTAATTTTTATATATATTCATATCTGACTATTAAAGATCATTTTTTGCACACTTGGCTGTGCATGCTGTACTATTGTAGTTTTATTGGTGGTTAAAAATCCAGTTGTTACAATGTCTGGTCTCTGGTATGTGAGCAGTTTATGGTTAGGTAACGAGTATATAAAGTGAGACTGTTCAGGATAAGTATTTTGTATCCATTTTGCAACTTTGGATATTGATGACCCTGAGGTAAGGTGACTTTAAGTTCTAATCTGTTGCATTTAATGAATTGTTTACATGCCCTAATGAATTAGATTATTTATTTCCAAACTGTTTACAGATTTCCCACATGTATTTCTTGTTTATTTGGAAGAAATTGTGACAGTGAGGTTATATTTCAAGTATAGCCCAAGTGTCTGATGGAGAATAAAATAGGAAGCACCTCCCTCCTTTCAAAAGACAGGAACACCCTCTCTGCTAGTTCTCAGTGCCTACTACTTTATTCTGGTTCTTGTGGAATATTCGGTGATTTGCTTATGTGACTGTTAGCAGGTGACATCAGACTCCTGAAATTCCACTGTTGGTAATAATTGTTTAACTAGAAGACTTCAGTATCTTTCAGGTGTGCAGACTTCTTCTGCATATTTTGAAATGCCATAAGAAACACTTCAAAATCTAAAGGTTGAGTTTTACCTCTTAGATCTAAAACAAGAGAATTCTCCATCTTGCACCTCCTATGTTGAAAGTATTTTTAACTTCTGTTTTTAAACTTATTTACAGCCCTGTCTCATTCTTTTGACCTCTGTGTCAGAGAAAACTAGCAACAGTAGAGTATACCATTTTGAGTCAATATCAGTGATTTGTTTTGAATGTTTGGTTTCTATGCACCAAATCCAAGGATACTGTTTTTATTTACAATATTTCGTGTGACTCCAGGTAGCTCAAAGGGTTATTTTATGCTATTTGTTCCACTTATATCTGTAAATTTTGCTTTTATAGTGCAGTCAGTAAAACTAACGAGAACCAAGGAGCCACTTTTCTTCTTAATAAGAAGATACTCTGACCGCTCTGGTTTGGCCAGGCTGGATCCACCCTCCTAGCCCTTCCAGTCATTAAGAGGACAGTGACCACCCTAGTATCTTGCCCTGCAAAATAATACCTGAGCTTTTATGTCACCACGTTTAACTGCAGATCGGTTCTCATTAAAATGAGCCTTAGGCAGCAGTCTAAATGCTTCTATTACTGACCTAGGTTTGATAATGTCAATCAGTTTGATTTTCTTGAAATTGGAGAGCCATCCTTTAAAAACAAATTTTTTTTCCCCTTGGAGCTTTTCATTAATAGGATTTTACCTGTAATCATTGTATAAGAAGAAAGAATCAAAAAGATAGTAAGTAGTTAGATAAGGAAGCTGAACTATGTCCTTTCTGCTCCATGACCCATGTATTTATTTTTTCTTAGAACAGATTTTAAACCTCTCTTAGCCCCATACATATCTTCATCTAGAATTTTATCTTTAACTGGTGTTGCTTCAAACACAGGTTACATGATAAACATGCCCCTCATCACCCCTCTGGGAAGAAACTTGGTGTCATTTACATATATTTCAATTATCCATCATTTATCAAGCACTTATTATGTTTCAGGTCTTGTGCCCATTCAGTCCCTACAAAATCCCTAGAGATGGTTATTGATAGTCCTTCCACTGTTCAAATGAGAAACATTAATTTCAGAAATTATTTTCTTAAAACCATACTCCTAATAAGTAATAATAAAAATATTGCCGTATTTAAAATTGCTTATCAGGGACCAGGCGATGTGCTAAATGTTTTATATAGACTGTCTTTTTCAAAGCCTCATGGTAGTTTTATATTCTCAGTTTACAGATGAGGAAAACAATGCTTGAAATGTTATGCAAGCTTGCTAAGGTGTCATAAGGGGTTGATTCTTGTTTTAAAACCAGGCAAACTTGTTGATTTCAGAGCTCACTCACTTAAAATAATCAATCTGTTATATTGCTCACTTACCATTTTGATATATAAAAGCTCTGAATTAGAACTACTCAGGTCTCTGACTCTGTGTGCTGTGACTTCCACCCTCTAGTTCCCCTTGACTTCTATATTCCTCCTTAAAATGGGCTTTAGGAACTCAACTCTAATTTATAACATAGCATCTACGAGTAACATGTCTTTGGCTTATTGTTGTCCAGGAGCGAATTCCGTGATATATTTAGAGTCATCTTGGGTATAACTTGTAGTCTGTGGGCCTCCTAGGTCCAGCTGTTGATTTGATCCTCTATTATACGTCTGTTAGAGTGCTTTCTTTGTTTTATCAGCAGGCGAAGGAATTGATCATTAGAATACACCTTCATACTGTTTTTGAGTCAGATTTTCAAAAGTAACTTACCAAACTTCTTTTAAAGTTTACTGGCAGCTACTGTACTTTATGATTGTAAAGGGGAATTTTGTTTGTTTTAGTTCATGTATTCTTCAATCTTCTTTCTAGGTTGGAATAATTCTTCATTATTCCACCCTTGCTACAGTTCTCTGGGTGGGAGTGACAGCTCGAAATATCTACAAACAAGTCACTAGAAAAGCTAAAAGATGCCAGGATCCTGATGAGCTGCCACCTCCACCAAGACCAATGCTCAGGTATCTAATATCTTTGTGTACTGTTTTATGTTAAATGTCCATTACATCTTAAATTTAATGAAGCATGGTCATAACAAAAAATTGCTCAGTGAATTTTGGAAAGTAAAAAAAAAATGGACTTGTAAGCAGCCTTGCAACTGGGAATGAGTGCTTTGTGAAGTTATGTGTCCTCTCTATGCCTTTCTATCTCCTACAAAGTGGGAATGATTCTCCTTCACGGAGTTGTGAGGAGTAAGTGACTTACTTTGTAAAGCACTTAAGATGGTACTGGCCACAGAGTAAGCTCTGTGAAAATATTAGCTGTTTTTATTTCCTTGAGGTCATGTGATAGATTTTAACCTAGTCAAGTACATATCCATGTGGTTCTTCTCTACAAAAGACAAAACAGTTTTGGGGTCATGCTGTTCCTACCATTACAATCGGAATCAGTTGTCAATGGATTCTTGTGCTGGATGAGTAGAAGTCAGTCGATCAGTGTCTCTGAGTGTGTTGAATGCTGGATGTGTACCTTGCCCTGAGCCAGGGACTGAAGGAAAACCTCCTGCCCTTGAGGGGTTTACAGTCTGAGGAGACAGTCTGAAAGGAGAACCCGCTGCAGCTGTGTAAGAGCTGGAGTGGAGATGTGTTATTTGAAAGTATCAACAAAGGAGCCATTAATTCTGCGGGGGGATGGTAGGCTATTAGGAGTTGCTTGACCACTGGCACAAAGGATGGAGGTTGCACTCCAGATACAGGATCCCGTGGCGAGCTGAGCAAATTTGAGAAGTGCAGTTTGGCTGTGGCAGGAACCTAGGGTGTACAGTGTACAGTAGTAGGATTCAGAGTGAAAACTGAGTTTCAGGCCTTGGTGGGGGGCCAGGTTAAAATGTGGGCTATACATTGGAATGCTGGAGGGTAGGGGGCATATATAAATAATTCCACTGAGGTCATTCGGGGGTCCCCGTGAGGACTGCAGCTAGAACAGTGACATGGAGATTAGAGAGGATACGTGTTCAGACACTTGAGGCAGTTTCTCCAGGATTGATGGCCAGCTGGATTTGAGGGTGTGTGCCAGGATTCGAAGGTGGCTGCAGAGTGTTTACTCCAGTTCGCTAAGGCCCCTCTGCAGATGGTGCGTCCATCAACTGAGAAAATCATAGAGGAAGAGCAGATGCGGGGACTCCGGGAGGGTAAGCACAGAGGAGGTGGGCTCACCAGTACTCTGTCGTGGCAAGTTTACATTTTGGGAGTCTGGTGCTTAGCAGAGAAATCGAGCTACGTGTACTCTGGACAGGACAGGAGATGTTTTCACGTGTATTCGTTGAAGCAGTGATAACAGCAACCTCTCCTAGAGAAAAGTTAGTCAAGAATGATCCCTGGGCCGTATCAATGGGCCATAGCAGATAAAGGGAAGAATTGAAAGAGAACATTGAAGATTGGGGGGAGAGCGGTTCCATGGGTGGGAAGGGGCAGCAGGAGTGCTGGGCCACGGTCAGATTGCAGGATGTGATTTGACACCCCTGTCAGTGGTATTAAAGGAACTGAGGGATGGCGTTTGGCTAAGAGATAGGAATCCTGCGTATCCTCATGCAGCTTTCTGTTAGGTTTCCTTTCTGTTAGGTGATTAAAAACAAAAAGGCGGCTTGGGCTGCAAAGCCTGTGCAGTCCCTAGTGACCTGCAGGTACCCCCTTTGCTTTAGACACTGCAGGCTCACCCTTTAGGATGCTCTCCTTCCCCCATGTCCCTGAGCTTAAAGAAACCCCAGCATCGCGGCTACCTGGAGGGTGGATGTGGGGCTTGCCTTGAGTCTGCTGGCCCCAGAGAGGGCGGTTTCAGTAGCATGGTAGGCGGAAGCCGCCTCATCTCACAATAAGGTGACAAAGGTGAGGCACTTGATGGTGCCATTGTTTCCAGGGGTTTGTCACCAAAGGGAGCAAGAAAGAAGGTGCTGGTTGAAGGAAAGTTTTAGAAGATAGGGAAAACATGAATAGACTTATAGGCTGGAAGGAATATGCAGTGGAGAAGAAGATTTACAGCTGCAAAATAAGGGTTATTTGGTAACAGGCAGTCCCAGAGTCGGGTGGGGAAGGAGTGGCAGAGAGGAATGTAGAGCCCGAGATAAATTTGGGTGAACTGATGCCTTCTTTTCAGGTAAGAAGCAGCTATGAATTAGCATAGCAGGAAGAAGGGCAGGGTCACGGACGTTGGCCTGCCTCTAATCTGTGAAATTAGAAGACAGGGTTATAGTTTTATAGGGTAATTAGCTGTCTTTTTCAGCAATGATATCATATTGAAGGATTTTAGTACCTGTGAGCACGACTAAGAAAAAATGTATGGAAAATGTGTTACGAATATTGCCTTTATCCAGCCAGTTAGCATTTGGACTGTGTCTTTGGACCTGGCAAATACAGAATTAAGATTGGCTGTACCCAGGGGTAGCTAGCCGGGGCAGGACGTTCCCTGTTCTCTTTTCAGAGAACTCAAAGAAGCTGTACCTCCCCGCAAAAAGTTGTTCTTCATAGGACCAGCCACTCTGTCTCCCTCATTTCTTCCTGCACCAGCTAGTCTGTGGGAAAGGGGTCAGGAAGGGCCTGAGTGCTGCAGGACGTTGCTGGGATCCAGGTATCTTTCTTGTCCCAATCTCAGCTGACTGAAGATAAGCATACACAGCAGTAGAACATCCTGGAATATGCAGGTTTAGCCGGGCATTAATAAATAAATAACGTCATTACATATTTAGTCTGACCTGTGGCGCAGTAAGATCTTAAAGTCCATTATGTAGTGGACTAACCTTCTGCTTTATCAGCTGAATCTAAAAGAAGCCCCATTCCCCCAAAAGAAAAAGGTATAAACTGAAGCCCTACCTGTAGTAGCTTACTGTTACTTTGCCTGTCCACAGGGTGGCAGAAGCTGATCAGCTTTCCTTAACTCAGAAACCTTATACGCTTTTTTAAAAAAAAGAAATCCAAAGTAAATAAAAACTTTAAAAAAATGTTATTGTTAACAAAGCAGGCTTTAAGTGTTAACCTTCAATGCATTATTGGAATAGTAATGAATCTTTAAGGAGTAACTTCTGCAGTACTGAGACACTGTGATGCATCCACCTTAATAAATTGGATTGATGTGCTGTTATTTCCATCACTGCCCTTTCTAGGTTTTACCTGATCGGTGGCGGTATACCCGTTATAGTTTGTGGCATAACAGCGGCAGCAAACATCAAGAATTACGGTAGTCGGCCAAATGCGCCCTAGTGAGTATTTAGTGTTCTCTGTGTACCTGAGTCGATCGCTTCTCTTCTGTTTCCTAAGCACTAAAGTTTACTGCAGTTTCTTAAACGGTTTGTTGACGTGTGTAGCATCTGAGCTGGTTCACCATTTTCTTTCCTAGCTGCTGGATGGCATGGGAACCCTCCTTGGGAGCCTTCTACGGGCCTGCCAGCTTCATCACTTTTGTAAACTGTATGTACTTTCTAAGCATATTTATTCAGTTGAAAAGACATCCTGAGCGCAAATACGAGCTGAAGGAACCCAGTGAGGAGCAGCAGAGGCTGGCAGCCAATGAAAATGGCGAAGTAAATCATCAGGATTCCCTGTCTCTCTCCCTCATCTCGACATCAGCCCTGGAAAATGAGCATACTTTCCATTCTCAACTTTTGGGAGCCAGCCTTACCTTGCTCTTATATGTCGCTTTGTGGATGTTTGGGGCCTTGGCTGTTTCTTTGTATTACCCTTTAGACTTGGTTTTTAGCTTCTTTTTTGGAGCCACGTGTTTGAGCCTCAGTGCATTCATCGTGGTTCACCATTGTGTGAACAGGGAGGACGTCCGGCTCGCATGGATCATGACTTGCTGCCCGGGCCGGAGCGCGTACTCGGTCCAGGTCAATGTGCAGCCCCCCAGCTCCAGTGGGCCGAGCGGGGAGACCCCCAAGTGCACCAACAGCAGCACAGAATCTTCATGCACAAACAAGAGTGCATCGAGCTTCAAAAACTCCTCCCAGGGCTGCAAATTAACAAACTTGCAGGCTGCTGCAGCTCAGTGCCATACCAACTCTCTACCTTTGAACGCCACGCCTCAGCTTGACAATAGTCTGACGGAGCATTCGATGGACAATGATATTAAAATGCATGTGGCGCCTTTAGAAGTTCCATTTCGAACAAACGTACACCCAAGCCGCCATCATAAAAACAGAAGTAAAGGGCACCGGGCCAGCAGACTCACAGTCCTAAGAGAATACGCCTATGACGTCCCCACGAGCGTGGAAGGCAGCGTGCAGAATGGCCTGTCGAAAAGCCGTCCGGGCAGTAATGAAGGACACTCTCGGGGTCGAAGGGCTTACTTAGCCTACAGAGAGAGACAGTACAACCCGCCTCAACAAGATAGCAGTGATGCTTGTAGCACACTTCCCAAAAGCAGCAGGAATTTTGAAAAGCCTGTTTCAACTAGTAGTAAAAAAGATGCATTAAGGAAGCCAACTGTAGTTGAACTTGAAAGTCAGCAGAAGTCTTATGGCCTCAACTTGGCCATTCAGAACGGACCAATCAAAAGCACTGGGCAGGATGGACCCTTGCTGGGTATGGATAGCACTGGCAATGTGAGGACTGGATTATGGAAACACGAAACTACTGTGTAGCATTGGTGGGCTTCCTGGGCAGAAATCCATATAAACTGTGATACTCAAATTCCTTTAAGCTATGAACATGTAAAAACCGACTGTTTACAGCCACCTTAGGGATTCAAAAGAATTTAGAATAAACTTCTAAGTTTTGTATTTTATGTATTTTATATCCCCCACGTGTTGCTTTTTTATGAATTTTGAAAAAAAAAAAAAAACCCTTTAAAAAAAACACACAACCCTCTAAAAACCCTCTGGTGGCTTGTTTTAGTTGTCAGAGCACCAGCAGGACATTTTGAGAATCTGAAATGTAATTTTCTTGGGATCTGTAATATCTACTTAACATTTCAGACTTGTATGTAATACAATAAATAGGTGTTTGTCATTGTGTCAATCTTATATTTTTACATTTTAGGAGCATTTAGTGCTATTTTAATGAAGTTTGTGCATTGGGATAGTTTAATGAGAATTATACACGTATCAGTTATCAGATTTTTACATGATTAGCTCCACTGATGGCATATAAATCAAAGAGCTTTTGGATTGTTGTATTTTATAAATACAGCTTTTTAAATGCTACAAGTTTTTTTTTTTAAATCTCACAGAATTTGTTTTTGAAAACAGAGATGCCTAAAAAGCTTTTCCTAAATTGCATTACTTTTGCCCATCTTATTAATACTATTTTTGATATTTTTGTGGCTTTTCAGTGGTTTATATTTGGTTTTCCTATTCATTCTTTTTTTTCCCCAGCACATGTTATTTCTTTTTTAATTGAAATATAATTGAGTTCTTATATTAGTTTCAGGTGTACCACGTAGTGATTTGATATTTTTATACATTATGAAGATAGTAATCACCACGGTAAGTCTAGTTACCATCCGTCATTATACAAAGTTCTTAAAATATTGACTCTATTTTAAGATAGTCAGCTTATTTTAAGTTGACTCTATTCCCTATGCTGTACGTCACATCCCCACGACTTAATTGTTTTATAACTGGAAGTTTGCCTCTTCATCCCCTTCCCATATATGAACGTAAATGAAAAGGTGTCATGCAAGGTTCACGTTCACTTACTTTGGATTCTTCAATATTGGCTCCTATCTGTTGGCTGTTACTTTGTTCTTAAACAGATAAAGTTCCTCAGGTTCATGCTAAAGTTCTAATTTTTCAATTCCACTCTAAGGGCAAACACAGGTCTGATGCAAAAGTTATCGTTGGTCAGTGATGCACTGCAGTCCTTATCTATCTCCTGTCTCCAGGCTCACTGGGGTCCTTTCCGGGAAAGTTAGATCGGGTCTGCCCTGGCTCCTTTGTGCATTCACTTCTCTCCGATATGCAAGTCAACGCCTGAAACGATTGGCACAGCTTAGATCTGTTTTTGGCAGTAGTCTCAAGGTTTCAATCAGATCAGATTCAAAATATATATCCAATAAATGCTAAAGTCAAGCTTGATAAACCTCAAAATCTGAGCAATTTACTGCTTACTTAGAGTAATTCTCAGAGATGATACCAGGTGATCGCGCATTATAGTGTAAGTGTTCATTTTTCATCGGGTTACTGCATTAGAAATTATTTTGCTTCGCAATAATAAAACTGGTGGTTCTATTTAAGCCTTTTGTTAGGTGTTGTTTTAAAGGCATTCTTTCTGATGGAGGAAACAAGGCAATTAAGTAGATAGATCTGGCACCTGTACATTTAACTACCACCTAGCCTAGGGTCTCCAGGTAAGTTGATATATATGTGCAGGATGATGTTTAGAAATGACCAAGACAAACTAATGAGGAATGGAGTAGATAATTCTTTTTTTTAATTGTTACTGTTATTTAAGTTTTGCTCTGTTATTTTTCAGTACATCACTCCAGCGTTTAATCTGTTTCTTTGACCCCGTAGGTCAAATAGAAAAAGAACTTTGTTCTTCTGCTTTTTCCTACTTCCACAGGAAGTGAGAGCTTTCCCTTCTTGGAAATGTTCACCCTTCAGTAAGCATTTATTAATTTAAACAGAGCTTCTTGTAGGTAACAGAAGGAAGAGAAGCCTGGGACTGGTAGAGTTGGGGACTGGAAAGAAATCAAATATTTGGAATAGAATGAAGATTCCACTAAAAATATTCAGAGTGTTTTGATACACAAAGCATAGTTGATGAGTGATGACTTGATGCTTTATATTCTTAGTATTTGAATTGAAATTTGATGTTTGTGAATAAGAAGTGAATAAAACATTGCATCCTTCCCATATTTGTCTTTTATAATCTATGGCTTGTTGCTAGTTGAGGTTTCTCTGTTTTTCATAGAATCATAAACTCTTAAGGTATGTTTCAGTTTTCTTAAAAATTGGCTCATTCATTTTCCTCATTTTAAATTTTCAGCAACTGAGGCTCAAAGAGTTTCTTACCTGCTGAAGTACCAGCAGGTTATGCCACATCCAGGACCAGGTCCATGTTCTCTGATGCCACGTCCGCTGTGCTTTGATTGCTTCTCTGAAGGCAAGCACCCGTGCTCTTCACAGTGTCTATTATCTGTAATTTTACTAAACTTTATTCTCATCCTGGTTATTTTGAGTTTTGTTTTAAATTTCATTTATTTATTTATTTTTGGCCGCGTTGGGTCTTTGTTGCTGCACGTGGGCTTTCTCCAGTTGCGGAGATCAGGGGCCACTCTTTGCTGAGTGTGCCAGCCTCCCATTGCGGTGGCTTCTCTCGTTGCGGAGCACGGGCTCTAGGCGCACAGGCTTCAGCAGTTGTGGCACGTGGGCTCAGTAGTTGTGGTACGTGGCCTCCAGAGAGCAGGCTCAGTAGTTGTGGTGCATGAGTCCAGTTGCTCCGCGGCATGTGGGATCTTCCCAGACCAGGGATCCAACCCGTGTTCCCTGCATTGGCAGGCGGACTCCTAACCACTGTGCCACCAGGGAAGTCCCTATTTTGAGTTTTAATTTCATAATGAGGTGTAATTGGTTGTATCTACTTAAGGAAACACACATGATTTATTCCATGAAAGTTTTTCTTTAAATCAAGCTGTTATATACTATGTAATGTGTGTAATATGCACACTTTATACGTATATAATGATGTTAATATAATCTGTTTTTAGGTAACAATTAGAAATTAGGTTTGTGTATGAGTATTTTTTGTGATTTATATACATGTGTAAAAGTATGTTAATATTTCAGGTTGTAAATAGGTGGCAACTAATTTCTAAATCTCAGGCTGTTTTGCACGTGTAACTTAATGTAACTCCATGTTCACTATTTATATAAATAGGTATAATATAAACAGATGGCAATTTATGTGTAGATGCTAAGGTTTAGATTGTGTTTATTATTGAGAAGTAACAATGTTGAAACATTTAGGCCTGTGTATTTCAGGCATTGAGTTCAAATACCCAAACTGAAGTTGGTTGAGACCATAAAAAATGAGGGAGTAAAAAAATTAACTGAATGAGGGCTTCCCTGGTGGCGCAGTGGTTGAGAGTCCGCCTGCAGATGCAGGGGATGCAGGTTCGTGCCCTGGTCCAGGAGGATCCCACATGCTGCGGAGCAGCTGGGCCCGTGAGCCATGGCCGCTGAGCCTGCGCGTCTGGAGCCTGTGCTCCGCAACGGGAGAGGCCACAACAGTGAGAGGCCCGCGTACCGCAAAAAAAAAAAAAAAAAAAAATTAACTGAATGCATTTGATGAAGGAATTAAACTAAATCATCAAGTTAAGTGTTGCATACAACAGCAATCCGAAATTTAAAACAAATGTTAATTTTGTTCTTCCTTTCACATTCCCAGAATCATTCAATTACTTTAATATTCACGTCAGTGCTCTTAGCTAAGAAATGATTTGATTATTTATAACTACTTATGATATTTCCCGAACATAAGTCATTTTATCACGCCAATTTTGCTGTACTTTCCCTAAATTTATATTAATACTGTCATATGGATCAACTCACTTTTTTCCCACTGAAATATAAGTAATAATAAAACCAATAGATTTATTTGTATAAATAAAGCAAACTCTTCAAGGAGAAATTTGTAACTATAAATTTGTCAGTAATAAAAACCTTTGACTGTATGTTGCTTGGTTTTAGGCAGAGATGAAATAGCAATCAATAAGATTTTTTTTAAGTTTTGGTATTAATTGAATTTTCTTCCCAACCTACCTACGGGTCTCCAGTCTAGCACCATGTCTTATATTGGCCATTAGAGGCTCATAGCCAGTGGTAATACTGGAATACTGGAGGCATACAAGAGAAACACAAGTTGAGTATTAACTTAATCATTGTAGGTTAATGAGTCCTGTCTTTCTACCTTCCCTGGTGCACCCAGCTCTGTGTGGGATGAAGTCTCAGGCAGCCTCTGGTCATAGCTTTTTTTCAGCATCTTTTCACCATGGATGTCATTGATTTGAGGTGGATACTGAGTGTGAACTTACAGGACCATAATATTAATATTAAGGAACCCCCATTTATATAGTCAGCAATGGACCACTACCTTTGCTTATAGAGTTGGATGCTTAGAATTAATTAGCTTAGAAGTTGTTTAACAAAGTTTTGCTTTGTTCTGTTTGAAAGCTGTACTGTCCTTCTGTGTCATGTATATAAAATGGTAGAAGGAAAAAGTTAAATTCCGTTGTATGCTGCTGTCATCTAGTTTGAGCCTATCTGATGAAGGCTTTTATTTACCAGAGTATTCTAAGTATATTCAAAAAGTTCAAAATATATTCAGAGGGCTCTTCAGATGCATTCCTTAATGGGGTTGTTCTAACAATGTAAAGAATTGAGCTAATCATATTTTCAATTTTGCAATAATTGTGTTCATTTTGTCTTGGCATATAATATTGATGTTTTGCTTGTACAGAAAAATTGAGTGTTCAGATGAGCAAATATATGCAAGTTATGATTGCTTGCAAAGCCAGGTCTAGTCATGTGTACCAACTCAGGTTGAAGATTGTGTCTAGGAAGATACTCCATGTGAAAGTAATGAACTCCAGTTCTAAACAGATATTTTTTTTTATCAGTGTCAATTCCTTTATGAAACTGTAAAAACGTCAATTTGGTGGCCACAACCATGGTTAACAAATTTTTACCGCTTAGTTTTTTTTAACTTTCATGTTGAGTCTGGGTAAACTTTTTTAAAAAGTCAACGTTTTAGAGACTTAACGCAATGAAAGTTTCTTGCTGAAATAATAGTCTGGCATGTATGTTCCTAGCATGGCACCTCTTCCCAGGAGTTCTCACCCAGGTTTCTGCCCTTCTCTTGGTACTTCCTCAGAGGATGGAGGATGGCACATGGGAGGGTTTTATGGATCAGGCCTGGAGACGGCATATATTTTTTCTACCCACAATCCATTGGCCAAAACACAGTTGTGGCCACACCTAACTACACAGAATCCAGGAAATGTAGTCTAGGTATGTGTCCAGGAAGGAAAGGGAGATGGCTTAGTGAGCAATTAATCAGATTGTCACAGGGATAAATTCCTGGTATGTTCAACAGTGAGCTTTATTCCCACCTAGTCTTCATTACCATTTTTTTTTTTTGCGGTACGCAGGCCTCTCACTGTTGTGGCCTCTCCCGTCGCAGAGCACAGGCTCTGGACATGAAGGCTCAGCGGCCATGGCTCACGGGCCTAGCTGCTCCGTGGCATGTGGAATCTTCCCAGACCGGGGCACGAACCCGTGTCCCCTGCATCGGTAGGCGGACTCTAAACCACTGCGCCACCAGGGAAGCCCTTCATTACCTTTTTTAAAATCTTACTTTTAAGCACTGATCCTTTATGAGTTCCAAACAAAAATGCTAGGTTTTAGGTCAGTTTGCAAATTATGTGATGGTCAGTTTTGAAAAGAATTCACTGGAAATTCAGTATCCATTTTGCTGAACTATGTCCTTCATATTCTCATTTAAAAATGATTATATTGGAAGGTTCATTTCCTAAAGGTTAAATATATACACAGTTGTTTTGCAATCAATCCCTAGAACTTTTTGGTCTTGCAAAATGGAAACTCTATACCCATTAAACAACTCCCCACTCCCCGCCCCCAGCCTCTGGCTATCATCATTCTAGTTTGTTTCCGTAAATTTGAGTACTTTATACACCTCATGTAAGTGGAATCATACAGTATTTGTCTTTTTCTGACTGGTTTATTTCATTTAGCATTATGTCCTCGGGGTTCATTCATGTTGTAAGCATATGTCAGAATTTATTTCCTTTTTAAGGTGGCCTGTATATTCCACATTTTCTTTATCCATTCATTTGCCAGTAGACATTTGGGTTGTTTCTACCTTTTGTCTTTTGTGAATAGTGCTGCTATGAAAATGAGTGTACAGAGATCTCTTCTAGTCCCTATTTTCAGTTCTTTTGGGTTTAGGTCCAGAAGGGAATTACTGGATCATATGGTAATTCTACTTTAAAATTTTTGAGGAACCCCTGTACTGCTTTTCCTAGGGACAGCACCGTCCTACTTTCTCACCAACAGTGCACAGGGGATCCAATTTCTCCACATCCTTGCCAAGACTTATCTTCTGGGGTTTTGTTTGTTTCTTTTCTTTTTTTGGTAGTAGCTTACCTGATTAGGTGTGAGGTGATATCTCATTTTGGTTTTGATTTACATTTCACTTATGGTAAGTGATACCGAGCATCTTTCCACATGTTTGTTGGCCATTTGTGTATCTTCTTTGGAGAAATGTCTGTTCAAATCCTTTGTCCATTTTTTTAATTGAGTTATTTGTTGTTGAATTGTAGGTGCTTTATTCTGAATATTAACTCCTTATCAGATATGTGATTTGCAAATATTTTCTTCCATTTCATTGATTTCTGTTTAATTCTATTTATTGTGTCCTTTGAGACACAGAAATTTGTAATTTGGTGTCCAGTTTATATTTACTTTTGTTCCCTATGCTTTGGTATCATTCAAGAAACCTTTGCCAATCAAGTGTCATAAAGCTTTTCCCCTATGTTTTCTTCTAAGAGTTTTGTAGTTTTAAGTCTTACATTTAGGTCTTTGATACATTTTATGTTAAAGTAAGGATCCAGCTTCATTCTTTTGCCTGTGAATATTCAGTTTTCCCAGCATCATTTGTTGAAGAGACAGTCCTTTCTCCATTGAATGGTCTTGCCACCCTTGTTGAAAATCATTTAACCCTGTTTCTGAGGGCTTGTTCCTGGGCTCTCTATTCTATTGATCTATATGTCTCTCTTTTTTTTTTTTTTTTTTTTTTGTGGTTCACGGGCCTCTCACTTGTTGTGGCCTCTCCCACTGCGGAGCACAGGCTCCGGACGCGCAGGCCCAGCGGCCATGGCTCACAGGCCTAGCCGCTTCACAGCATGTGGGATCTTCCCAGACCAGGGCACAAACCCGTGTCCCCTGCATCGGCAGGCAGACTCTCAACCACTGCGCCATCAGGGAAGCCCTATGTGTCTCTCTTTATGTCAGTACCACACTCTTAATTACTGTAGCTTTGTAATAAGTTTTGAGATCAGGAAGTGTGAGACCTCCAACTTGTTTTCCTTTTTCAAGAGTGTAGTATTAGTTTGCTAGGGCTACCGTAATAAAATACCACTGATTGGGTGGCTTAAACAGCAGACTTTTATTTTCTCACAGTTCTGGATGCTACAAGTCCAAGATCAAGGTATTGACAGGTTTGGTTCCTTATGAGGCCTCTCTCATTACTTTCAGATGGCTACCTTCTCTCTCCGTTCTCACATGGCCCTTCTTTATGTACATCCTGGACGTCTCTCTAATGTATCAAAATTTCCTCTTTTAAGGACACCAGTCAGATTGGATTAGGGCCCACCCCAGTCACCTCTTTAAAGGTCCTGTCTCCAAACACGGTCCCATTCTGAGCTACTGGGGGTCAGAGCTTCAACATAGGAGTTCTGGGGGACATAATAACGCACATAATGATTACTTTGGTTATTTGGGATTATTTGAGATTCCAAATGAATTTTAGGATGGGTTTTTCTATTTCTGCAAAAAACATGTTTTGGATTTTGATAAGGGATTGAGCTAAATCTGTAGGTTTCTTTGGGTCATATTGACATTACAACATGTTTATTATAGGACATGTAGTAGTTATAGTAGTAGTTACAGTAGTACACATTTATTGAAAAAAATCCGTGTATAAGTGGACCCTGCACAGTTTAAGCCTGTGTTGTGTTGTTCACGGGTCAACTGTATTTTATTTATTTTTGATAGTATTATAAAAGGAATTGTCTTCTTAATTTCATTGCTTGGATTGTTCATTGTTAGTGGAAACACAACTGATTTTTGTGACTTGATATTATACCTTGTAACTCTGCTGAATTTGTCTATTCTAACAGTTTGTTTTCAATGTTTAAATTTTCCTTATGTAAGATCACGTCATTTTTGAACAGAGGTAATTTTATTTCTTCCTTTCCAATTTGGGTAAATTTTGTTTCTTTTTCTTGTCTAACTGCTTTGGCTAGGACTTCCAGTACTATGTTGAATAGAAGCGATGAAAGTATCTTTGTCTTTAAAAAATTTTTTTCAAATTGTAGTATGGTTGATTTACAATATTATATTAGTTTTAGGTATACAGTATAGTGATGTTTTTATAGTTTATACTACTTTTAAAATTATTGTAAAATATTGACTATATTCTCATACATTACATCCTGTGCTGTATATTACATCCTTGTATCTTATCTTATACCTAGTAGTTGGTACCTCTTAATCCCCTTCCCCTATCTTACCCTTCCCCTCACCCCTCTCCCCACTGGTAACCACTAGTTTTGTTCTCTGTATCTGTGAGTCTGTTTCTGTTTTGCTATATTCATTTGTTTATTTTTTACATTCCACATATAAGTGAAAACATGCAGTATTCATCTCTCTCTGTCTGACTTACTTCACTAAGCATAATACCCTCCAGATTTGACTATGTTGTTGCAAATGGTGAAATTCCAATTTCATTTTTATGGATGAGTAATATTCCGTTATTTCTCTCTCTCTCTCACATTTTCTTTATCCATTCATCTGTTGATGGGCACTTAGGTTGCTTCCATATCTTGGCTATTGTAAATAATGCTGCTGTGAGTATTGGGGTGCATATATCTTTTCAAATTAGTGTTTTCATCTTGTTCCTGATCTCAGAGGAAAAACTTTCAGTTTTTCACCATTGAGTGTGATGTTAGCTGTGGGCTTTTCATATATGGTTTTTGTTATGTTGAAGTAGTTTTCTTTTATTCCTAGTTTGTTGAATGTTTTTGTTATGAAAGGGTACTAAATTTTATCAGTGCTTTTCCTGCATCAGTTGAGGTGCTCATGGGTTTTTTTTCCCTTTTATTTTGTAAATGTGGTATAGTACATTGATTGACTTTCATGTATTGAATCATCCTTTCACTCCAGGAATAAATCCTACTTGATCATGGTATATAATCCTTTTAATGTGCTGTTGAATTTTTTTTTTGCTATTATTTTATTGAAGATTTTTATACTCATAGTCCTCTAGTATTTCACCTTTTGATATGACATTAGATTTAGGTGTTTTGTAAATAGCTTTTATGATATTAAGAAAGTTTTGTTTTTTACCATGAGTTAGCTGAGTTTTACCTCAGCTGAATTAGCTGAGTTTTACCATGAATGAGATTTGGATTTTATCAAGTGCCTTTTCAATATTTGTTGAAATGTTTGAATGGTTTTCTCCTTTATTCTGATATTATAGTCAAGTACACTGACTGAATTTTGAATGTTAAAGCAACCCTGCATTTCTGGAATGAATACTATTTGATCATAAAATATTATCCTTTCAATACATTACTGGGTTTTATTTGCATATGCATTTTTATATTTTTGCATTTATGTTTATTAGAGAAATTGGTCCATATTTTCTTTTAATAATCCTTACTAGGTTTTAGATTAATACTATACCAGCCTCTTAAGATGAATGGTGCTACTTTAGTTATTCTCTATTCTCTGAAGGAGTTTTTATAAGATTGGTATTAGTTTTACATCTTAATTTGGAAGAATTTTCAAGGAAGTTATCTGGGCATCAGTTTTCCTTTCATGGGTAGTTTTAAATTACACATTAAATTTTCTGAAAGATACTGAGTCATTAAAGATTTTCTATATCTTCTTGTTCAGTTGTGGTAAGTCATATAATTTTCTTAAGGTATCTGTTCATTTCATGTAAGTTGATACACTTACTGTCATAAAGTACTTCCTAATATCTTCTCAACCTTTAAGGTATGTACTAATTTCACCTTTTTCATTCCTGATAATGCTATTTTGTGTTTTCTCCATTTAAAAAATTCAGTATTCGTAGAGGTTTGTCACTTGTATTAACCTTTTCAGAAAATCAACTCTGGTATTGTCCATTTTCTCCATTGTGTGTTTGCTTTCTACTTTCATTGCCTTTTGCTCTTCATTATTTCCTTTTTCCCATGTTTTTTGGGGTTTGCATTGCTGTTCTTTCTCTAGCTTTTTAAATGGGGTTAATCCTTTTTTTTTCCTGTAATATACATTTAGAGCTGTATATTTCCCTCTGAATGTTGTTTAGAAACAATGAGGACCATAAGATTATCCATCTAAACGTTATAAACTATATTTAAAAATCTTCATGTTGTTTTCTTTTTTGTTTATTTTGAAGAAAATAATACGCTATTTCTGTTTACCATAGAGTATAGTGAGAAACCACTGTACTGTTTAAAGTTTATTCATTATTTCTGTTTTTAACCTTCCCACCTAGGATCCCCTTACCTGCTTAAATTTCATAACTACTTGTTTTGGTAGTTTTTCTTCCATGCCATTAGAAATTTCTGGGTGTGAATTGTGGGGTACAGTTGCCTGAACATGCTCCCATTTGAAGATACGTTGCATGGGCGTCTTCTCAGTGTAGGCAGGATACTAAGAGAATATCTTGCCGTAGAGCAATTCTAACAGTGCTTCTAAGACATTTAGATCATCTTCTCACATAGACTATTCCCCAAAATAGTTTAGCTTTACGAAAAGCTGAAGAAAACCCTGTAACTTTAGAATTATTATAATCAACAACAAAAGGAAACTAAAAGACTGGTTTGAGTCAGATAAATGGATTTTTCATTACAGCTTAAGCATTCCTAACATTGAATGCAAACTGTGTTTGATAAGTGGTTTTCATATGAGATTTCCGTACATTTTACTGTCTTCAGGGTTAAACTGGCAACCTGGTACCAAGACAGGCCTGGAAGGTCTGGCAGGTTTTGTTGAGTAAAGGGCTTGGCTCTTGACATTCATATAGGGACAGGACTGAAAGCCTGGTGCTTGGAGAGACAGGGGTTTGTAGCCAAGATGACCACATGAAACTGAGCCCTTCAATGTGCTACATCCGCAGGAAGAAATCCTACCTACATTTAGGGACAGAGAACAGGGGAGTTTTATCAATAATGACCTGGGCTCTGGTTTGTTGCCTCTGCAAGTTTATAGCCACATGGGTTTGGTGTTCACATTTTTATTTCTTGCATCCTTGTGTGCTTATCCCCAACCAAAGATGGTAGCATAAAACTTGGCCTTGCTAGATGCCACTTCCACAGATGGAAGAAGCAAACATAATACAATATGGAAAGTATACACTCTCAACAACCTATGGGATTTATGTGCACAGGTCTGAGCTGTCTCTTGGGTATTCAGCATCACTGTATCCAAACACTTTTGGAATGACCTGCTATAATTGTCTTTCTTGCACCCCTCCATTTCATCAATACCATCTTTATGCAGTGTCACACCGGGCTATAGTTAATTATTCCAGGAACAGGTACATGGCCCAAGCCAGGGCAGGCAGTCTCTTCCCAGGGAATTTGAACTGAGAAGTCTCTCCTAGTCACTTGATTGATAATTTGATGACTCAGGATCTTTTGGTTGTCATATATTCTGACATGTAACCCTGCAGCCAGAGAGAATGATGCAGAAAACCAGAGGGAGTGGCAACAAAAGAGAGTCCCAAAGGCTTTTGAGTGCCTGGGTTTAGAGTTATCCTAAAGTCAGCTGCATTCCCTACCTGGGAGTTCTGTGACATACCTTCTATTACTGAATTTTTCTACCACTGGGTCCCCTCCCACCACTTTTTTTTTTTTTTTAATTAAAGCTATATTTGATTTCTGTTACCTATATCCCCAATGAGTTCAAGCGAATATACCAGTAGAGACTCCATCTCATTTTTTGCTGTGTTCTCAAAGGTAAGACATCTTTATTTTAATGAAATGTTTGATGGAAGAAATATTCCAGACCTGACAAGTGAAAGCTGCAATTACATCTTTGGATAAACACACTAATTCATTTTCATCATTTGAGTAAAACTGCTTAAAAATAATGTGAATGTAATTTTTGGCACCATTATTTTGTGGATTTTTATAAATGAGTTTAGCCGTTACACTAATAGAAAGAGGTTTAAGAATGAAAAAATACATTTCTTTAGGCAAAGTAGAGTATGCCAACATCACGTAGCACATTTAATATTTTTCAGGTGAGATTTGCTCTCCAGCTAAAATTATTCTTTTTCACATGAACAGAAGATTGGTTGAGCGATAGTTCTTAATTCAAGAAGGAACAGCATAACTAACTGAAAAGCTATTCAGAAGCAAAAATACTGTCCTAAAAATATTTTTGCATTCGACAGAATGTTGTTCATTTAGTAATCACCTTTGAATAATGAAATTCTTTTTGACTCATCAAATACATTATTCTGTCACAAAGTAAGACATGCTTGAAGAATTTAACAATTCCTGAAGATCTACTTCATATTTCTACTTTAGGGAAATAGTTATGTACAGGACGTTAGAATGGAATTCTCCCTGCCTCCATTTCAACTAAGGTGCCAATTTGAAGTATTGGGAATATCAGGATACGAGATGGACTGAAAGCATCACGTGTAAATTTTGTTAAAGAACTGTAAAGGAACCACATTCCACAACTATATCCATCTGACAGATGTAAGGATCAAAGAAGAGGTCAGATAGGCTTTTGTGAAGAGACTGGAGAAGAGATCTTTGGAGGACCAGTTGCCATCCTTGGGCGAGGAGTGTAGTGTGCTACCTTGTTTACCTCAAGCCTAGTGGGAGGGACTTCCATGAGGAAACCCAGAAAGGCCGCTTATGTGTACTTTGAAATTGAGGCATATTGAATTAGGGTCCAACACACACACCCCTACCTCCAAGAAGTGTAGTAGACAGGATGTATAGGCAAAATAATGGTCCCCCCCAAAGATGTCTACATCCTAATCCCCGGAACCAGTGAACATGTTACCTTACATGGCAAACAGCACTTTGCAAATGTGATTAAGGATCTTGAGATAGGGAAGTTATCCTGGATAATCCATGTGAGCCCAGTGTAATTAAAAGGATTCTTTTAAATGGGAGGCAGGAGGGTCAGAGGAGGTGTGATGATGGAAGTAGTGTGGCATGAGCCAAGGAATGCAGGTAACCTCCAGAAGCTGGAAGAGGCAAGAAATGGTTTCTGAGCCTTCAGAAGTAACGCAATCCTATCAGCACCTTGATTTTACCCAGTGAAACTGATTTTGAACATCTGACCTCCAGAACGGTAAAATCATGAATTTGTGACAATAGGAAACTAACGCACAGAGTGCTGCTTTGGTGACAGAGTTCAGAGAGTGCTGCTGCCATGAGGTAGGTTAGCAGGCACAGAATATGGGGAGAAGGATGGGTGAATATTTCCCATGGGCTAGCTGTGGACCTCACAGAAGAGAGACCTGGTATGGGGTTTTCATCAGGTTTATCCAGCAGTGCCCTCTGTAGGAGCAGGGAGGTCTCCGCAGGAAGAGTCTGGAGCCATTGACTTCCTGTTAAAGAAGGAATTTCAAATGACCATGCACATCTATCTATGTCAACAAAACTGTAGCAGAGCAGGGCCCAGAGAGGTCAAGGCCAATGTATGACAGTTACAGTTAAAATTTTTCTTGTCCCTTTCCCCAACGTGTCATTTCTGATAGAAGCTAAAGCAGCCTTCAGGTAGATGGGGGAGATAAGGGGTGGAAATGGAGAAGGTGGTCTCCATGCCTTTCCTGTTGCTGCCTTGGAACTATTGTAGTCACAACAGCCTAGAAGAGAGTAGAAGATTGGATACCAAAGCAGATTCACAACTTTATTATCTTGAACTGGACATTCTAACTACTTAATCAAGAATTGTTAATGGTATAAAGGGACTGCAGAACTTTCCAGAATTTTCTCTCGGAATATTTTTGTCTCTCACTGAATAATGTATAAACAGACAATAGGGGACAAAATACAGGAACACTTTTAAAATTTAGGAAAGCTTCCAAACATGTAAAAAACTGGAAATAGTAGTATGAATTCCCCTCTGTAATGAACTGACTTGTGTGCCCCCCCGCCCCAAATTCATATGTTGAAGCCCTATGTGAAGATAGGGTTTTTAGGAGGTAATTAAGGTTAAATGAGGTCATAAGTATGAAGTCCTAATCTCTTAGGATTGCTAGACTTACAGGAAGAGAGAGAGCCATCCCTCTCTCTCTCTCTCTCCCCTCATGTACACACCGAGGAAGGTCACGTGAGGACACAGAAGACGGCCACCTGCAAGCCAGGAAGAGAGCTCTCACCAGAGGTCTACCATGCTGGCACACTGGTCTCAGACTTCCAGCCTCCAGACTTGTGAGAAAACATCCGTTGTTTAAGCCCCCACTGCATCTGTAGTGTTTTCTTATGGCAGCCCAAGCAGATGAATACACCCTTCATCCGTATCCTGTAATCAATTATCATCGACATGTCATGCTTCCTTCATCTCTTTCTCTCCTTTTTGTCCCCCTCCTCCCGTCTGCTCATTCTGTGAAGACTATTTTATACCAAACTTCGACATCATATGATTTTTACTTCTAAACATCTACATCTCCGAAGAATAAAGGTGACTTACAACCTAACCATTGAGGCGTAATCATTACTATCTGTTAGGATCTCGCTTCCCAAACCTGCTGAATATGCTGGTCATTGAAGTGAGTTGTGGGCATGTGATTTGTTTTCACTACTGAAATGAAAACAGAAGTAGCATGTATCAGGTAGCTACTACTGTGTAATAAACCACCCCAGAATGTAGTGGCTTAACAAGCATTATTTTTCACAATTTTGTGGGTTGGGTGGGAATTTCTTTTGATTTGCGACAGCTTGGTTTATCTCTGTGGTCAGCTGGCAGCTCTGTGTGTGGCTGGATGGTGTAGGAAGACCTCAGTTGAGATGATTTGTTTGACCACATGTTCTTTCCTATTAGTAGACTAACTTTGGATTCTTCAAAGAGTGATTGCAGAGTTCAAAGAGCATTAAGAGAAAGTAACCTCCACTGTAGAAGCACTTTTTAAGCCTTTCCTTCTGACACATTTACTAATGTCCCATCCACTAAAGTAAGTCACATGGCCAAGTCCAAATTCAAGGGGTAAAGAATAGACTACCCTTCTTGATGGGAAGAGCAAGAGGGATAACGTCATATTTCAAAGGAGTGTGCATACAAGATGGGAAGAGTTTGTGGCCATTTTTGTAATCTACAGCAGTGTGAGGCTTTTCCTGAGTGATGATTAACTGAGGGTTGTGTTTTGTATATAGTACGTGTGAAGGCTGGATAACAAATTAACAGCTGAGAACTGGCAGTGGAACAAAACAAAACAGGGTTAACAGGCAAGGAAAGAAGGAATACTTTCATTGATAACATATAGAAAAACTATGTGTGCATATATACATATATATATATATACACACACACACACACGTAGATCTGCAACTTGCTAAATTTACTTAAAAATTAAAGTAACTTTCTTGAGATTCTTTAGGTGATCATGTTGCCTACAAATAAAGACAGTTTTAATTCTAATTTGTATGTGTTTTCTTTCTCTTTCCTCATTTCTAATATTAAAGGAAAAGCATTTAGCCTTTCACTATTAAATATGAATTAGGTATAGAGTTTTTATAGATGCCCTTTATCAAGTTGAGGCTGTTCCCTTCTATTCTTAAGGTGGAAATTTTGTTCATTGATATTAGATTTTTCTTCTTTCCTAGTGTAAGCATTTAGAGCTATAAAATTTCTTCTAAATTCTGCTTTAGCTTGTTCCCCACAATTTTTATGTTTTATTTCATTTTCAGTCATTTAAAAATATTTTTGAACTTTCCTCATCATTTCTTCTTTGATCGTGTGTTCGTTAGAAGTGTGTTGGGAGGTTTTCCAGGTATCTTTATTGTTACTGATTCCTAATTGAATTCCTTTGTCATCAGAGAACACACTTTGTATGTCTTCAGTCTTTTCAAATTTGACTTATTTTATACTCAGTATATGATCTATCTTTTTGAATGTTTTATGAGCATGTGTAAAGAATGTGCATTCTACTGTTGTTGGATAGAGCATTCTATAAATGTAAATTAGGTTAGTTAGATTGATGGTGGTGTTTGAGATGTCTATATTATTGATTTCTGTCTAATTGTTCTCTCACTTGCTGAGAGAGCGTTATTGAAGTCTCTGGCCATAATTTTGGATTCGTCTACTTCTTTTTTGTTATTTCATTCCTAGTGGATATGAAACTCTAATTAGGTACATACAAACTTAAGATTGTTATGTCCTCTGATGAATTAATTTATTATAAAATATTTGTCTTTTTCTGATTACTTTTAAGACTTTCCTCTATCATTGGTTTTCAGAAATTTCATTATGTGTTTGGTGTGGTTTTTGTTGTGTGTATATTTCTTGGATCTCTGTGTTTATTGTTTTCATAAAATTCATAAAACCCACAACCTTATTCCTTTGAATATTTTTCTTTGTCTTACACATAAGTTAGCCCACAGTTAACCCCAAATCATCAAAGTTCTGTTCATTTTCTATCTGTTTTCTCTCTGTTCTTCCGTTTAGATAGTTTCTGTTCTTTTCTCTGGTCTTTTCTTCCAAAGTGTCTAATCTCTCTTAAACTCATCCATTGGATTATTTATTTCAGATATTGTATATTTTATCTACAGGATTTAATTTGGTTCTTCTTTGTATTTTTCATTATGTGTATGTTTTTCTTTAAAATATTGAATGTATTTATAATACCTCTTCTAAGTCCCTGTTTGTAATTCCATCATATAACTCATTTCTACTTATCATCTATTGACTGCTTTTTTTCAAAGTTGTTGGACCACATTTTTCAGCTTCTCAGTCTATTAATTTTAACTGAAGGCTGTGAACTGTGGTTCTTTGTCATTGAGTGTTTGCTGCTTCTGTCTTAAGGCAGTTAAATTACTTGTGGGTTTGTCTGATTCTTTAGAGGCTTGTTTGTAAGGGCTTGTCTAGTGTAGCCTTCACTGTAAGGCTGTTTTACCCCTACCACTTAGCAGTGACACTCTCAGGTCTCTACTCTCAGTGGGCAAAGAGGCCTGTCCATCCTGGCTGGCTACACTCAAACATCTCTCAGCCCTACTTAATCTCTGATTGTTTCTCAGTTGTTCTTTCCTGATTTTGTGAAATTTCACCCTATGAGTGCACAACTGAGTATTCAGTTGTAGTCTGGAGCAGATTCCTATGCAGATTCCTGGTGCTTTTTCTTTGTATAGCTCCCTCCTCTCTGGTTCTTTACCACAAATTCCAACCACATGGGCTCCCCTGAATTCCAGTCTTCCCTCATGAACTCAGTGACACTCCTGAGCTGTACTTGGGTTTTCTTTTCCAACATGGTCTGTAATGTGCCTCCAGGCAGAAAGCTGGGGTGACTGTAGTGCTCACTTTGTTTTTTCCTCTGTATGTTTTCTAATGTCCAAAAACAGTTGTTTCACATATTTTGTCCATTTTTGTAGGTCTTTATGATGGTGGACAAGTATGATCCCAGTTACTGTAGCATAGCTAGAAGTGAAGACCCCACTCCATTAGATTTTAAGATAACTTATTATGTGTTTTAAAAATTTCCTCCAGAAGTAACTAAGGTATATGAAACTACTCAACAGGCATTTCCTATTCATAAACGGAAGTCTCAGTTGCTATTAAGAATGTTTTTCAGTTAATGAGACAAAACCGTATAATAAAGTATCATTAGATTGGTTGAGGAAGCATAATTGTTGAGAATGTATGTGATTTCGCTCTTCTCTTCTGAACTTGGCAAAACATTTTTTTTCTGTTGTCCATGTACCTTATAATAATGTCATTGATTTTCGTCATTTTTTTAAAGGCTGAACTTGGTTATATTTGGGGCACTCATTAATTTTTGGTTTACATGGCTTTTAGAAACTTATTTTTCTGGATAAATTTGTCTAATCTTTCATTGTGGTACACGGGCTTCTCTCTAGTTGTGGAGTGCGGGTTTTCTAGTTGAGGTGTGCGAGCTCAGTAGTTGTGGCACATGGGCTTAGTTGCCCTGCAGTATGTGGGATCTTAGTTCCCTGACCAGGGATCAAATCCATGTCCCCTGCATTGTAAGGCGTATTCTTTACCACTGGACCACCAGGGAAGTCTCTAAGGTGTTTGTTTTTGTTTGGTTTGAACAGACGTCTGTTCTCTCACAGCTTGGAGACTAGAAGCCTGAAAATCAAGGTGTCGTCAGGACCAGAGTCCCTCTGAAGCCTCTGAGAGGAGATCTTTCCAGGCTCTTCCAACTCCCGGTAGCCTGCACTCCTTGGCTTGTGGCAGCACAACTCCAATTTCTGCCTCCGTCTTCACATGGCCTTCTTCTCCCTATGTGTCTGTCTTCACATGGCGTTCTCCTTCCTCTGTGTTTTCTCGTCTTATAAGGACACCAGTCATACGGGATTGGGGCTCACTTTAATTAAGTATGGCCTCATCTTAACTTGATTACACCTGCAAAGCTCCTTTTGCATTTCCACATAAGGTTATATTCACAGGTATGGGGAGTTAGGACTTGAACACGTCTCATTGGGGGACATAATTCAATCCATAACCACGGATGTTGCCCTTTGTTCATTGGTACATTTCTTGTCCCCTTCCTCTATTTTTCGTCATCTTTTTTTTTTTTTTCCTGTTTCCCCACAGTTGCACCATTTCCTCTGCTCCTGTTAGCCTCCAATTCAGGAAGCTCTTCACTAGTATGTCAGTTAAGGTCATCTGGACCAGTGACCTAAATGTCACAGGCTCAACAGTAACTGGACTGTGAGCCCCTGACGCTCTGGAATCATGCTTTGTGCATCTTGTAATAACTAGAAGATATTTAACCTTTTGCAGTGTCATTTTAATGATCTATAAAAATGGACACAACAATAATGGAACATACTAAATAAGCCTGTAGTGAAGATCAAAAAGGTTCATATGCATAAAGAACTGACACCTATTAAGGACCTTAGGTAAGTGTTAACCCCTTACTTGGTGCCCTAGTGTCCCTTGTTAGTCACTACTTGGTGAGTGTCTGGATAAAAGAATGAATGTATACCTCAGTGTAAAAAAGCTTATCCAGGAGTCATAGGTTGGGAAACTCTAGAGTTAAAATATTTGGTGGAATAATGGCAGGTGAAGTTTGCATAGGCAGCAAAGGCTATATGGTGTGAAATGAACTTGGATAAGAGTGAAATGAAGTTCAAATGGATGAAAAGATAAGAAAGCAACTAGCAACCACCAGCTGCTATAAATTATAGCATCCTGGCCGCAGTGACTTGCAACGCAGGCTACTGAAAAGCTTCAAGTGAAACCATCAAACTGCTGTTTGAGGAATTATGAGGAATAGAAGATTCAGGAAGAATCTGAGTTGGGTAAGTTTATTTCTGATATTTAAAAAATGAGAAGCTTCCACACACTGTCAAGCTCACCCACACGTAGAAGACAAAGCAAAGCCAGGATCTGACTAATCAAACAGTTGAGATACAATGAGGTTTAGTTAATCTATTACAGACAGTGGGGAGAAGAGTAAGTCAGGGTGCTGGCTCCCAAGTCCTTGTCCCATGCACCAAAAATAGGAGGGGGCAATGATTCCAACATTAGTTGTGGGATGTCACTTTGCTAAGTTGCCTGTGCTTCGTCAGAACCTAGGAGATGATGAGAATCTGTCCGATAGCATCCTTTCAGGCAGGTAAGGAGGGAAGTGGGAGATGGCATCATAGCCATTCCTTAGAGACCTGCAAACCTCTCTCCATTCCAGGATGGTGTTCAACCAGGACTCAGGTAAGCTGCAGTTCAAGCTTTGCTAATACAGGTACTTGCAGGGTCACCAGGGCAGAGCTGTTTCTCTACACAAATCAATAAACTTGGATGGATCTAGAGAAAAATCTTAAGCATATTATTTGTAAGAAGTGAGATGAGGGCTTCCCTGGTGGCACAGTGGTTGAGAGTCCACCTGCCGATGCAGGGGACACGGGTTCGTGCCCCGGTCCGGGAAGATCCCACATGCCGCGGAGCGGCTGGGCCCGTGAGCCATGGCCGCTGAGCCTGCGCGTCCGGAGCCTGTGCTCCGCAACGGGAGAGGCCACAACAGTGAGAGGCCCACGTACTGCCAAAAAAGAAGTGAGATGATTTGTAAACACAAAGGTAACGAGCTAAAGATATAGATGCTAACAAGGTAAAATTTAATATGAATGAATATATAATTATGACTTTTGTCAGGGGGAACTGACCTTTCCAAATAGGTGAGAGTGAGACCTGGTTTGGTCTTTCCAAAGAAAAAGACTCAGGAGTCAACAAAACTCGAGGGTTTTACTGGACACCTTTATATGAATGTATTGTGATCTAAGTGCCAAAAGAGTAAATGGGCTCTTAGCTTCTATTATTAGGATATTGTTCACAACCCCCTGGAAATGATAGGCTTAGTCTAACCCATGTACAGGGACAACTAGGTGATCCCTTGGAGGATACACAGTTAGGGTTAAGGGGACTGAAACCACATCAAATAGAAAGTAAGTGTTTCTTAGTTCACAGGAAGATCAAGAGAGATTATTATCGTTGTTAGTATTAAGTAAAGCCCTACCATGTGCTAGATACTGTTAAGTGCTATACATGAACTGTGAATGCAAGCTTCACAATACTAATTGAGTAATTGCCATTATTATCCTCATTTTCCATGTAAGACAATGAAGACTCCCTGAGATTAAATGGCTGCCCAAGGTTAGCCGTGTTACTAAGTAATGCCTGAACTGGGATTTGAACCCAGGTGGACTAACTGGTCCACACCCCTAACTAGTATCCTCATTGAAATTTTCCAATACTTGAAGGGCTTTAACACTTAAATGGAGTATTATGGACTGAATGGTGTTCCCCCCAAATTCATATGGTGAAGCCCTAACCTCCAAAGTGACTGTGTTTGGAAATAGGCCTTTAAAGAGGTAATGAATGTGAGGTGAGGTCATAGGATGGGGCTCTAAGCCAGTAGAACTGGTGTCTTTATAAGAAGAGACTCTGGGGGTGTGTACACAGAGAAAAGGACACAGCAAGAAGGTGGCCTCTGCAAACCCAGGAGAGAGGTCTCAGGAGAAACAAAACCTGCCAACACCTTGATCTTGAACCCCAGCCTCCAGAACTGTGAGAAAATACATTGCTGTTGTTATAGCCACCTAGTGTGTGGTATTTTGTTATGGTAGCTAGAAAACTAATACAAGGGGTTAGATTTGTTTCATATTCAACAAGCATTGAGCTGAGAGTATGAGATGGAGGAGCCCCTGTCCTTGACCTAGTGGCCTATGAGGACCCCAAAGAAAGCTCCAAAATGGAAGGTGCAGAGAGACAACCTTAGACTCAGTAAAGGGAAGAACTTTCTCTAAGGGGTCTCCAAAAATATCCTTTTTGAGTTGCCTTGGCTTAGAGGTATTTCTGATTAAAATGCAATTCAGTTGTATTTAGGCTGGATGAACCTTTATAGGTGATGTTGATAAAAAGGGTTCAGTGCTTAGCAGTTGGTTGGACTAGATAATCTGTAAAGTCTCACAGTTCTTACCTCTCTTATCTCTGCTCTTTGTAACCACTGAGGTTTTTTAAAAACATATATTTTGTTAGAATAATTTTAGATATAAGACAAATTTCAAGGATAGTACAGAGAGTACCTTTTACCCACACCCAGTTCTCCTTTGTTTTAATATCTTAACATTACTATGGTATTTGTTACAATTAATGAACCAATATCCCATTGACCTTTCAAACTTATTTTTTTGGAAAAACTTTCAACTTTGTCTTTAGTTTAATCAAACTGACACTTTCTTTGTATTGAAAGTAACTATTAAAAATGCAAATGCTGGGGCTTCCCTGGTGGCACAGTGGTTGAGGCCGCCTGCCGTTTGTGCCCTGGTCCGGGAAGATCCCACATGCCACGGAGCGGCTGGGCCTGTGAGCCATGGCCGCTGAGCCTGCGCGTCTGGAGCCTGTGCTCTGCAACGGGAGAGGCCACAACAGTGAGAGGCCCGCGTACTGAAAAAAGAAAAAAAAAAAATGCAAATGCTGGTTGCTTCTTAGAGTTTTAACTGGGCAAAGAAATTTTGAGGAAAAAGCAAAAACTTACCCCCCAGATTTCACCCAAGTGGGCGGGACAAAAGCTTTAGAATCTTGAGAATTGGTAGATACCTCAAAAATGGAGACTGTGAAGAACATGAGAATGATATATGTCAAAGGGGAAAAAACAGCAACAACAAAAAGAAGCAAGACAGCTGCTTCTGAAGTTCTGTCACCAGAATGTAACTAGAGTGAACTTATGTTAAAGCAGAATGCAGAGAGTTGCTCTTCTCCTACTTTTTGTTTGTTTGTTAAAAATCTTAACCTTGACGGGGAAGCCGGATTTTGCTTTCTTTGTGCTTAGGATGGCAGATTTCTCCCCCTACTTTTTTTTTTTTTAACATCTTTATTGGAGTATAATTGCTTTACAATGATGTGTTAGTTTCTGCTTTATAACAAAGTGAATCAGTTATACATATACATATGTTCCCATATCTCTTCCCTCTTGCGTCTCCCTCCCTCCCACCCTCCCTATCCCACCCCTCCAGGTGGTCACAAAGCACCGAGCTGATCTCGCTGTGCTATGTGGCTCCTTCCCACTAGCTATCTACCTTACGTTTGGTAGTGTATATATGTCCGTGCGACTCTCTCACTTAGTCACAGCTTACTCTTCCCCCTCCCCATATCCTCAAGTCCATTCTCTAGTCGGTCTCTGTCTTTATTCCTGTCTTACACCTAGTTTCTTCATGACATTTTTTTTTCTTAAATTCCATATATATGTTTTAGCATACGGTATTTGTCTTTCTCTCTCTGACTTACTTCACTCTGTATGACAGACTCTAGGTCCATCCGCCTCATTACAAATAGCTCAATTTCATTTCTTTTTATGGCTGAGTAATATTCCATTGTATATATGTGCCACATCTTCTTTATCCGTTCATCCGATGATGGACACTTAGGTTGTTTCCATCTCTGGGCTATTGTAAATAGAGCTGCAATGAACATTTTGGTACATGACTCTTTTTGAATTATGGTTTTCTCAGGATATATGCCCAGTAGTGGGATTGCTGGGTCATATGGTAGTTCTATTTGTAGTGTTTTAAGGAACCTCCATACTGTTCTCCATAGTGGCTGTACCAATTCACATTCCCACCAGCAGTGCAGGAGTGTGCCCTTTTCTCCACACCCTCTCCAGCATTTATTGTTTCTAGATTTTTTGATGATGGCCATTCTGACTGGTGTGAGATGATATCTCACTGTAGTTTTGATTTGCATTTCTCTAATGATTAATGACGTTGAGCGTTCTTTCATGTGTTTGTTGGCAGTCTGTGTATCTTTGGAGAAATGTCTATTTAGGTCCTCTGCCCATGTTTGGATTGGGTTGTTTGTTTTTTTGTTATTGAGCTGCATGAGCTGCTTGTAAATTTTGGAGATTAATCCTTTGTCAGTTGCTTCTTTGCAAATATTTTTTTCCCATTCTGAGGGTTGTCTTTGGTCTTGTTTATGGTTTCCTTTGCTGTGCAAAAGCTTTGAAGTTTCATTAGGTCCCATTTGTTTATTTTTGTTTTTCCATTTCTCTAGGAGGTGGGTTGGAAAGGATCTTGCTGTGATTTATGTCATAGAGTGTTCTGCCTATGTTTTCCTCTAAGAGTTTGGTAGTTTCTGGCCTTACATTTAGGTCTTTAATCCATTTTGAGCTTATTTTTGTGTATGGTGTTAGGGAGTGTTCTAATCTCATACTTTTACATGTACCTGCCCAGTTTTCCCAGCACCACTTACTGAAGAGGCTCTCCTTTCTGAAACACGGCAGTTCTTTGATTGGCAGCAGAAACTTCCCAGAGAGACTTCCAGGTGCAGATTTTTGACCTCGTGCCCCATCACACACAGGGCAGTTCCTGCGATACAGGTTACTTAAGGGTCCTCCTCTGGGCACAGTTTACCTGACATGCCTTAGACACTCGACGCCTGTTGTAGATGCACAAGTGTAAATATCTGGCGCTTCCTTTAGCACCATTTATGAATTAAAGTTTTTAGCGTTAAAAACTATACAGTGAAGGATACAGAGAAAGATTTTTTTCCTGTGATTATTTTCCTAGGAAATTAAATTATGACTTGAAAAAATGATTGAAAATATCCACTGTCTCTCTGCAGGTCTCGGTATGTTGAAAACCTCACCTATATGATGGTATATCCCCACCTAAAAAATCTAATATGTAAAATCCCAACTTTGCTGAAACACTAAAAACATCTTTTCCATCACAAACGGCAACCCCAACAAGCGGATTTTGATGCAACTCTGTGTCACAAAAGAACCAACATGGTAACGTTAACTCAGCTCATAAAACCCATAGGAGGAGGGAATGGTATGTTTAAATGGCAGCATCCAGTTGGGCATTGAATTGCCACATACTAAAGGAGAAACTTTCTGTCCATTGATGGAAACTGTTTCAGACATCACTCAGTTTAGCAGCCTTTCTGTTCCTGTGAGAAGGTGAAGCTGTCTCTATCATCCTCACTTTGTCATAACAAAGATTATACCTGTTCCCAGGCTGTCACAACTGGACATGGCTAACATGTTCACCAGGTTGAAAGATAAACACATTTTAATTCTACACAGATCTGTGCAGTAGCTAAGAAAAATATGAACAACCAGAGTTACAGATACATAGTTGGTGAAGACCTTAATGAACAATTAAGATAGTCTAAAAGTATTTTTACATTAGCAAATGGCAGAATCAACATTAACACCTATGAGACAAGATGGGAATCGGCAGATTCCGTGATAGCGAGACAAAGGGGATGGTTTATGCAGTAATAGGACAAAAACATGACCCCAACCTCACCTGGATACAATTTTCATTAGTCCTTGAATGAGGAAGGATAGGAATTAATGACAGCTCCTAAAATCTGCTGTATACATGTTTTCTTACATTAACTGTTGAATAAATAGCAAGTAGTTCATTCTGTATTCCAGGTTCAGTCCTTCTTAACTAATTTTTGTGTTGGTTTCCAAAATCTTGTCATTGAATCCTTCAGCAGTGGTTGAGGGAGGTGCCTCAACTCTACTCACAAACTCACCCATCAGTAAGTGGCTGATCTACCTAGTAGGCAGAACCGGGTACATGGCCTTCTGTCCAGGTGCTCCCTGAGCAAAGCATCCATGTCAAGACACAGCCATATGTTGCTCTGACACCCTTTGATCTGTGTTTCTCAGAGTATGGTGGGCTGATCATGTGCATCAGAATTCCCAGAGGGGGCTTGTTTAATGTACAGACTCTAAACCTCCCCCCCTCTGCCCCCCAAGATCTAATGAATCAGAATCTCTGGGAGTGTCCAGAAATCTACATTTTGAAGACACAATAAGCTGCTTTGAATGAGCAAACAAGAGACTGAGAACTACTGTTTTATATTCTGCCAACATTAAGGGGAATGAATTCTATATAGAAATTCTTTGGGAAACCAAGAGATAATGACCAGTTTTTAATATTTCTATAGGAACTCTTCTATTTGTATCCATAAATGATTTTCAAGGCTTCACTTTGATGTTGAGAATATTCATAATATGTGTATGGAGGTAAACTATAATTACCTACCTGAGAACCTGTATGACAGAACTACACTGTATATCTGCAGGTGGTTTTCTAATTACTCAAGCAATGTGGAAAGCACTTATTTAAAAGCTAAATTGAAATCATACAACTGAGACAAGTCTATTTTGTCAGTTCCCACATTTCTCCATACATCTAAACCCCCTGCACACTTCCATGGCACATTATATGTGGTTTTATAAATCATTAATGTAAATCAGAGTAATTAATATACTAGTTAGTGTTGCTCCACTCAGAATCTTACAGAAAATATTCTCTATGTGATTACATTCACTAGACAGCAACAATTATACTGTGTACTTTTGTAGCTGGACCAATATAGGAACCAAAAATCTTAATTTTTAATTCACTGACTTGTATGAAATAATCTTTGTCTACAAAGTAATAATATAAAATTATATGTATTTAAATTTTTTTTTAATTAATGTATTTTTATTTTTTGCTGCATTGGGTCTTCTTTGCTGCGTACAGGCTTTCTCTAGTTGTGGCAAGCGGAGGCTACTGTTCCTTGCGTTGCACAGGCTTCTCATTGCAGTGGCTTCTCTTGTTGTGGAGCACGGGCTCTAGGCGCGTGGGCTTCAGTAATTGTGGTACGTGTGCTGAGTAGTTGTGGCATGTGGGCTCTAGAGTGCAGGCTCAGTAGTTGTGGTGCACGCGCTTCGTTGCTCCGCGGCATGTGGGATCTTTCCGGACCAGGGCTCGAACCCATGTCTCCTGCATTGGCAGGCGGGTTCTTAACCACTGCGCCACCAGAGAAGCCCAAATTATATATATATATATGTGTGTGTGTGTGTGTGTGTGTGTGTGTGTGTGTGTGTGTGTGTGTGTGTGTATATATATATATATATATATTTGAAATATACAAAAGTATTGTGTTAGGAGAAACCGTATTTCAGCAAAACTAATATTATACCCCTGAAGGATGGTGGGATGATTGACAGTATAGACTCCGGAACTAGACAGTCTAGACTCAAAATTCCAGTTCTAACACTTCTTCGCTGAGTAACCTTGGGCAGAATATTTAACTTCTGTGTCCTTCGGTTTTCTTATCTATAAAATAGCAAAAATAATTGCACTTCTCTCATTGATTTGCCCAAGGCTTATGATTGCATAAGTCTTATATATAAGACCAGTAGCACTCAGTAAAGTTAGACATTATATTATTATTATTATTATTAATCTATGTGATGACATGCCAAAATGATGCTTCAGGTCATTAATCTGTTTTTAATATATTTTCCTACTCTTTTGGTCTCTCTAGTATCTTGAGTGCTCTTTTTAATTATTGAGGTATAAATGACATAACATTATATTGATTTCAGATGTACAATGTAATGATTTGATATTTGTATATATTGCAAAATGATCACAATAAGTCCAGTTCACATCTGTCACCATCCATAGTTAACAGAATTTTTCCTTGTGATGAGAACTTACAAGAGCTGCTCTCCAAGCTCCTTTCAGATATGCAAACAGTAGTATTAAGGATAGTCACCATGTGGTACATTACATCCCCATGGCTTATTCATTCTGTAACTGCAAATTTGTACCTTTTGACCCCCTTCATCCATTTTGCTCATCCCCCATCCCCACCTCTGGCGACCAGCAATCTGTTCTCTGTGCCTTTTGAGGGTTCTTTTTTCCCCCTTCAGCCCACACCAATGCTGAAAAAAGATTAAAAGTAACCACTGACTTGAATGCTAAACAAAGATTCGTGGGTCAATTTTTTATTATAGATCAGAAGATTGAGGCCTTGGGGCTGGGGAGAGGTAAAAGAAGGGCAGAGTGGTGACTGGAGGGAAAGAACTGGAGGAAGAGACTAGGAGTCCCCAGAGTGGGAGGGAAAGGAAAGGCCCTTGATCTGGAAATGACTCCCAGTAAGTACACCACCCAGTGTGGACACCTGCCAACTCACCTCCCATGGACAGACAAGCTGCTCTCCAGCAGCCCTGAACAGCCAGAAGCTTCTGCTAACAGGCTGGGGAATCTGGCCACCTTGTGTGGGCTTAGGTGCTTGAACGGAGAACATCAGCCTTGCAGACCCAGTTAGTTCTGTATTGAACCAGTTGGGAATGTCCCTAAGAATGGAGCAGTGGACAAAGAATTGCTGTTACAATTCAAATACATGAATCTACCTACGTAATGGAAAAATGATACAGTGCAAAAAGGTCAAGCTGGAGTTTGGGTGTTTTTAATTTCCATATTGTAGAATTATAAGAATTAGGCAGATACACCAATTAATTATAGAGTAAAATTTGGAGTTAAAAAAAAAACAGTTCCTTCTCAAATTATTCTTCTCTCTAGCACTTTTAATATTTCCCTCTTAAATGAATCATTTCCCTTTATCCTTTAACAAAAACAGGTTTTTAAAAAACTCACAAATTTCTTTCTCATGACATAAATGTCAACTCCCACCACCAGCTACCATGTCTCATAGCTTTTATTTGTATGTGGATAAAAGTATACTGCTATAGAGCAGAAACTAACACACCATTGTAAAGCAATTGTACCCCAATAAATATGTTAAAAAAAAAAAGTACACTGCTAGTTCCATATTTTCACTATTTATTCCCTCCTATATCTATACATAGACATAAATTTAATATATAAATTATATAAATTAAAAATATATATATTATATTTATATATTATATAAGTATGGTTTGTTTGGAGAATTGCATTTTCCAAATTAACTAAGCCCCTAACCTGTGCAAGTCTCTTTCATTCATTGTTTTCCTTGACTTCTCAGAAATATTTGACACCAATTCCCTTGTATACTTTCTTGAAATTATCTTCCCTTTATTTGCAGTACATTGTGTATTTCCACTACTTTATTTTCACGATGATTTTCTTCCTTTCTTTGTAACTCCTCTGTGGTATCTTAGAGGTCATCCGTGGCCTCAAGAAACTTACAGTCTAGTGCAAAGACCAACAATCTGGTGGTCATTGCTGAGTGGCTGACCCAGTGTCAGTGCATAACATAACATCTTCTCCCCAGCCATTTTCCTTTATACAATCTACTAGTACATGATTAAGTGTAAAAACCATTAAGTAGTAAAACTGTCTACTAAAAGAACATGGACAGGGGAGAAGTAATTTAAATGGGACAGATGGGGAAGCTTTATACAGGAGGTGACACTTGGGTTGGACATCTAAGGATGGAGAAATTTCAACACTAAGAAGTTAAGATATTCCACATGGATGAAACTACTTGAGTGGTGACACAGATGTAGAAAAATACTACATCTTCTTAATAGTTCTCGGATGAAGAATGAACACTAGGATGAAGTGAAAGATTTGAACTATAGTAGATTGCAGGGGATGGGGAATGCGTAGATCATAGGTTAATGCTATGGAACCTGCCCGGTTTTATGTAGGTAAAAGGGAGTCTGACAATTAAAGGAGAGAGAGTGTCATGATTAAAGCTGTGTATTAGAGAACTCCAGTGTCAGTGTGGAGAACACATTAGGGAGGAGGGGAGAGTAGAGGTGGGGCGTCTTTTTTTAAGTATCTCATTCAGTATCAATCATATGTCGTTCTCTCATATTATCTTTTCTATGCTAAATATTTATTCATGACTTGCCTTCTAAGATCTTAAGCTCTTTAAGGCAGGAACCATATCTTATTTTTCTTTCACGTATACTATCCCATACACAGATGTTACCACCCTACCTGTACATTATCATCATAATTTTCATTGTTATATTAAGTAACGTTGAGCACTTACCACCTACCAGACACGATGCAAAATCAGTTACATGCATTATCTCACTTAATCCTTAAATATGATTGTCTCCAGTTTACACATGTGTAAACAGGGACTTAGAGAACTTAGTCATTTGCTCCAAATCATGGAGTTGGTAACCAGTAGAGCCAGGATTCAAAGCAAGTTCTTTGTGACTGCAAAGTTATTAACAACAACGTTAAATGGGCTCTCTCCATGGTGGCCAATAAATGAATACTTTTGAATGACTGTGTAAATAAAAATGGTGTATCACAGAATGAAGACTTGTTCGTTTGAGTTGACCTATATGGCAATTAACTGTATCCATTCATATTGGGAAGGTATCTTTGTTTGAGTTGTGCAAAGTGTGTCTTTCTGTATTTTAAAATAATAAAGTTAATAATGATATGAAGTATTACTTATATAAATGAACATTATTAAAGAACCAAGTAGTAAATAACGTCAGAGCTATATCCATATTCCCTAATATCTCTTTTCCTGTTCCTGTGTATCCCCAGACTCTAATATGCTTTTATTCCCATCATTCCATCGACTATAGCAATTTTGGGGAGAAGGTTCTTCAGTCTACTGGAGCCTTCTTTGACTGAGCACATGGGAAATTATGGCCTTCTGGACTGATCCTATATCGACGACCCTTTTCCAATGGATGTGGGAGTTTGAAAGCCCAGCTCCCTGGACTCAGGTAACTCTGAGGGGTAATTTCCTCTCCAGAGTTTTCCTTGGGATCAAGCTGAAGCTACCCTGTGCGGGACTTTGTTTGAGATCACACCCTCATTTGGCTTCGTTCCCTTCACTGTCTTGCTTCCTTCAGTCTTTTATTGGTTTTGCTAATGAGATTTCCTTGATACATCACTTACGTATGAACTTTCATCTCAGGATCAGCTTCTAGGGAAAATAACGTAGGAAAAATGATACATTAAAATCTAGTGAATATGCTAATATTTCCCTTTAAAATAAATATTAGTTTCTTTTCAATATTTAACATGGTATATGTGCCTTCTTACTTCATTTTAGGTGGGAGAAAAATCAACCAACATTACATGCAGTGTCACGTTAGGACACCCTCTGTTATCATATAACTTTTCACGAGATTTGATTTGACCTGTGATAATTTTTGTAGAGAGCCATGTAAAAGTTTTCTACTGAGTGTGTTCACGTACAAAAGTGCAACTTATAGATATTTGTTGTATGAAAACTAGAAATTGCCTTAAAATTTTCACTATTGAATTTCTAGGAGTTTGAAATTCTAAGTTCTCAAATTGTATTCCAAATACAGCAAATGTGCTTTTTTAAAGTGGGTACATTTTGAATTTACATGGTTCAGATAATTCCATTTCTTCCAGCATGATGCACAAAACATTGATATGCTTCCTTTCTTCATTTCCCAAGCTGAACATTTTATTTCCTCCAGCAGGACCACGGATAAGCACATCATTTCAAATTTAGTACATTGGAAACGTCTCATGTTTAAATTATAGGTGTTTTTTATGGGTTTTGTGCCTTTTGCTAATTTACCCCACACTTTGCTTCAGGTAACATTCTGAATGATGGCAGTTTCTTTTGCATCCAGGCTGGTGATGGTGTTGAAATCTCAAAATGGCCAGGTCATAAATATGTCTTGCATTCTTTAAGTAGACTGAGTAGTCCTCATGATCTGCAAACTCACTGGCCCCTCTTCCTTCCAGTCACCTTCCTTAGGTTGGAAGTGACCAATGTGACCCCATCTTCATTCTAATCCTACTTATGAGACTGACTACTGCTGACATGGAATGGAGCTCCCTAACCTAGAAATTCTCCTTTAACTTGTAGGGAAAGAGACTTGGGAATTTTTAGTTGAAGAGAAGATATATTTTTATGCTTAACCCTTTGAAATACATAGTATTAGCTACTTCCTGTGTCTTGGGGATTGTATACTGAATCCTGATTAGAGTATGTTCTAAAGCCTTAAAGTGGAGTGGCTGTTCTTTGTTAAGTGTTAGCTGATCCTCCAGGTAGAAGGCCAGGGTGTGGTAATGCAGAGAAACCACTGTAAGATGGAGAATCAGATGGAAGACACAGGATTGATACCCAAAAATGACCAAGGAGAAATCTATCTATCGTCAAGTTCTACCACCTATTGGATGCTGGGCAAGAAAGATGAAACTAAAAGGGCAGGAACTGAGTATAGGCAGGGATGGAGGAGAAGGTGATGGAAGTAGCAGGAATGAGGCAGGAAGATTTGGACTTTTACAGTATTCTGAGCTGAGATGACAGGGGCTACCTTCTGATGCGTTGGTAGTTTGATCCATGTTAAAACTGCAGGATCCGACAGATACTACGTTAAAATCCACTTATACAATAATTAAGAACGATACAGTCTGTAATTGAAGGGCACTGCAGTAGGCAACGGGGTTGCAAATAATAATAGTGATCATCATCATTGTGATAATAATTGTAACAAAAATAGCTCACACTCCCGTAGAGCTTACTTGTTATGTGCCAGATACTTTTCTGAGGGCTTTCCGTATATTAACTGCTTACGACAACTCTGTGGTGCTTCCATTCTTTTATTTGTTTGCTTGTTTTGTTTTTCAGGTGTTACTGTTCAAATTCCCATCTTATGGATGATGAATCAGAAACACAAAAAGGTGAAACACTTGCTCAATGTCACTCAGCCAGTAAGAGGCAGAGCCATGATTTAAATCATAGGAAGTCTGGATTTAGGGTCTGCAATAAACTGCCCTCAAATAACCTGCTATTAGATGGAGAGGCAGGAAATGTCCATAACCATGTAAATGACCATATAACCCACTTTGTCCTAAATATTGAAATAGTGCTATACACAGTGGATGCCTCAGAGGTCTGGAGCTGGGAGACAGTGTTGCAGGTGGCTACTTGTACAGGTTATAGAACGTTTAGGATTCAAATATCAAACCCAAACTTACAGAAACAAAGGGGGTTCATTAGTGACATAATTTAAAAACCCAAGAGTTCACCTTCTGGCATGGCTGTCACAGAATGCAAATGATGTTATCAAGAATATTCCCTTCTTTATTCTGGAATTTCTTTCTTCTGTCGGCTTAATTCTCAGCAAGGTCCTCTTCACGTGGGCCAGATTGCCCCTAGAAGTTTCAGAATTACATTCTGCCCATTTACCACCACCAGTTAGGAGGTTGTTTGTCCTCCTCCGTGTTTCCAGAAACAGTTCAGGATTGATGCTCATGGATTCTAATTTTCATGGCTTTAGTGACGTATTTGCTTCCTGAGCCAATTACTGTGTGTTGGTCTCGGTTATTTATGCATCCCTCTCACCAAAAGGGTGCTCTTCTGGAACTGTATGGATTAAAAGTCTAGAAGAAGTCATTTCCCAAAGGAAAATCTAAGTGCAGTTGCTAAAGGAAAGGGAGATGATGAACTCTGGAAGAAAATAAAGCAAAACAAAAGATCCCTTGTCCCTATGTTACCATGTGATATATTGACTAACAAGTCAAGTGCACAGACAATTTTAGAGAAGGTAAAGCTGAACATTTTTATTTTGGTCAGATTATGGAGAGAACTTGAATGCCTGGCTAAGAGATATGTAGATTTTATTTTGTAGGCAATGGATAGATAACCGTTGCACATATTTCTGCAAAGAAATAAGTAAATCCAACACTAATTTAAGAAGATCAATCTACAAGAGATGGCTAGGAAATCATGGGTTCCCAAATCATTTACTAATTTCATGATTGACAGTATCCATGCATTTGAGATTTTTAGAGGAAATCATACAACTGGGCAGATTGCTATATTGATAAATTCATGTTCGTCAAACTCAAGTGGGTACACAACACTGCTGCAAAATCCTATTTCGCTGTCTTCAGCAATGCTCACTTTCTGAGATGAGTATTTCACAACTTTCTTTCCACTGTCTAAACTCTAATTCTTTCTTCTAACCTTTAAGCCTTTCCTCCATCCTCACTGCTACCATATCAATCCAAATTCCCTTTCATTTCCACCTGGACTATTGCAGTATCTCATTAGAGGCTGATTCTACCCTTGTTTTGTCATTGCCCCATCTCACGGCTGTAGCCCACATACGAGGTACTAGAGGTGACGTGGTGGAGTCAGTCATTAAAAAATCATTTAATGAAGTGCCAGAGGAAAGGAAAGGAACAAAAAAGGTGGATGGAGGGATATTGAACTTGTTTTTTGGCTGAAGAGATGAAGCCAGTAGAGAGAATTATGACGCAAAGAAAAAAAGGGGGATAATTAATGGAGCAAAGCCCCAGAGTGGAGAAATGGCATGGTATTGCACTAAAGACACTCCTTACTCTGAAACAGGTGACAAGTAACAAGGACTTGCTGAGTGTTGTTATTGACAAATGGATGAACTCCGTGTGCTGCTGCTGGCTTCCTACCCTGAACTCAAATCTGAAGATGCTATGGGGTGAGTAGGTACTAGACAAATTTATTCAATACTTTGTTTAGTCACTTTCCAGGCCTTTCTATGCCTATTGGAGTTTGACCGTGACCCACTGAATGTGAATCATTGTGGAATATACATTGCATTAGGAAAAAGATTTGAATAACATAGTTAATATACCCAGGATAATAGATTTATACAGAAATAGAAATATAAAATATACATGGAAAATTTTTAGTATTGTTGAATGCTCATAAAACATTCACAAAACTGTATAAATACTATGTGACAAAGAAGTTTCAATAAATAAAAAATCAACACTACACGAAATAATTCAATCAGATTAGAAGTCAATAACAAAAGGAAAGCTAAAAAATTGGCACATGTTTAGAAGCTAAAATCATACTATTAAATACCCTTGTGTAGATATTTCATAATTAGAATAACTATGAAGTATTATTTGTAAATCATTAGCAATAACTTCATAACTAGAACAAATATATAAAATTGTTACATGACAAAATTTATGGAATGTAGTTAAAGGCGGTATTCAGTGGAAAATTTATAGCTTTAAAACATTTACTACAGTAAAAACTAAAGTCAACTGAACTGATTGTTCATCTATAAAAAGAATTAACAATGTACAAAAGAGTTAAGCCCAAGTAAGAAATAAAGAAGAAAATTAAAATTATGACAGTAATTTTTATATGTAACATTGACCCAGGCATTTAATTAATGTTTAACTCAGTTGATCCACAATAATAAAGACAACTGCAGAAATTAATGAAATTGGGTAAAAATAGTAGAGAACATTAATCAAACCAAAAGTTTAAATAACCATTAAAAGATATTAAAATAAATAATTTTTCTGTTGAGTTTTATCTGATTATCAAGGAACAGATAATTCCTACTCCACTAATTTTTTTTCCAGAAAACAGAGACATATGCTCAATTCATAGTATAATTGGCTAGAAAAACCATTCTTCCAAACATGAAAATGATATGAAAAAGAAAATTTTAGGCCTCTTGCACTTAGAAATATAAGTGCTATAATGCAAATAAGATATTAATTAGGTCTAACAATGTAACATATCATGATAAAGTAGGGTTTATTCCAGGAATTCAAATATGATTTAATAACAGAGATTTACTACACTAATGGATTAAAGAAGAAAAATCACGTTACCTGAATAGAAGTAGAAAATGTATTTCGTAGTATCCAATTACTATTTGTGATTTTTAAAAATCTGGACCACTAGAAATAAATGGAAAATTACTTAACTCAATAAAAATCTACTGCGAACATTACTTAGTGGTGTTTAGTAATACAAAAATCTCCACTTCCATCATTACTCTTCATCATGGTATTGGAGGTACTGACCAATGCAACCAGATAAGATAAACAAATAAGAGACATATTAATCAGGATGGGCTAGATTATATAAACCACAAGAGTTTATATCTTGTTCATGCTTAATGTTCTTTATGGGTTGGCAGAAGGACTGGGCTCATTAACACTCGGAGAGGCAGACTGGTGGAATAGCCACCATCTTAAGCATTGCCAGTTATTGTATCCAAGGAAACATGGCAACTTGGCAGGGTCTAGTATCCACAGTTAAATGCTCTGGTTCCAAAGTGATACATGTCACTCGTCTCAAAACTCAGTTGGTGAGAAATAGTCACATGGCTCCACTCAAGAATAGAAGACCCAGGAATTAAAATCCTAACGTGGACCCAGAAAGGGAAGATATGGAAATATTGGTGGATGTTACTAATGACTACCACAGAAACATATTAATTGAAAAAGAAGACAAGACACAGAACTGTCTTTCTTTGTAGATTTAAGAGTATTTACATAAACCAACAAGAAATACAAGAAAACCAAAAGCCCAATTATCATAACGAATAAGATCTTGTGGCAATGTTGCTGAATACATGATCAGTTTACAAAGCAAATAATAGTGCTAAACACACCTGTGCTCATGTCCATTGCCTTCTCTAACTGTGGATGAAATATTTGTGCTTCGTGACCACTTCAGAACCAGATTCTAATCTCTCTCACTTATTCAAACAGATTACAACTCTCCATTTTTTATTCATTCTGGAATATTTCCCATCAGCACTCAAACATTCTACAAGTTCTCACATCTTAATAGTCCTCTATTTGTTGGTTGCACATCCACCTCTAACTCCCATCCCATTTAGTTGTTACACTTAAGAGCAAAACTTGAAAGAGTTGCCTGTTCTTGCTATCTCTAATTGCTCTCCCATCTTTGTCTCTTGAACCAACAATCTTTTACCATTCTTTCCATGATGATTACTGACTTCTATGTTGTGAATCCAGTAATGGTTTCTCAGATCTTTTCTAATTTGACCTATCATTAGTATTTGGCAAAGTAGATTACTTCCCCTAAACTTCTATTCACTTGGCTTCTACAAACTTGTAACCTTCCAGGTTTACTCCACCTTCACCGGCCACCCTTCTTAATATTTGTTCATTTCCCCTGCATCTCTGGAGTGATGTTGGAGTACACCAGGATCAGTCCTTGGACTTCTTTTTTCCCCTTTTCTCTTTTCCTTGGTGATTTATTATAGTCTTTTAAGCTTATATGGTAATGTTGCTCAAATTTATATCTTGTAGACAGATTTTGCCTCTGAACTCCAGACTCACATATACAGCTGTCTATTCCAATCTCACTTGAGTGTCTAATGACATCTAAAATGATGCTTTAGATCCCTTTTTTAGAAGACATCTAAAAGATTAAGGGAGTTTTTTCCTTAATTTGTTCTTTAAGTAGTCTTCTGCATTCAGTAAGTGGCAACTCTGTCCTTTAAGTCATTCAGGATAAAAACTTTGAAATCGTCAATGATCCTTCCTTCTTTCCCAGACTCCACTGCCCATTTGTCAACGAATCCAGAATCTGACTCCTCCTTACCTCCTCCATTGCTACTAAATCATCCAAATCACCATCATCTCTCATTTACACTGTTGAAATAGGCCCTAACTGGTCTCTCTTTTCTACTCTTGCCCCACCTACCACCTAATTGCAACACAGTAGCCTAAGTAAACCTGACATGTGGGTCAGTCATGGTTCTTCTCCTATGGTTTTCCATCCCACTCAAAGGTGGTGCAGGACAGTGTGTAAGAGCAGAGGCTCCAGAATTGGGCTGACTGGGTTGGAATCCCAGCTTTGTCACTCATCAATTGCCTGACCTTTGGCAAATTACTTAAGCTGTATGTGCCATGGTGTCTTCATCTGTAAAGTGTGGGATACTAGTAGTTAGTATCTCACAGGGTTGTTGAGAGGATTAGATAAAACCCTTCGAACAGTGCCTGACAAATAGTAATGCAAGATATGTGTCAGCAGTTACTGTTATTTTAGTAAATGCCCAAATTTTTATAATGACCTTTAAGGCTCTACACTATCTCCCTATCCTAAGATAAGCTCTGTGGTAGTCAGAAACTTTTGTCTGTTTCCCCAGGACATAAAATAATGTCTGGGTTATAATAGGTGCTCAGTAAATATTTCTTAAGTACATTAATGGATAATAGAATAAATGAATTCAAAAGGGCCAATTAAATATAATGGATATCCCAGAATCTAATCCTTATTAAATGCTATAAATTTCACCACAAATCATGGGAAACAGAATGACTTTTTAATTAAACTTGTTGAAGAAATTGGCTTTTTATATAGGAAAAATGTACATCGGTATTTTTTAAATCTACACCAAATAGAAAGCTAACTTTTATAAATATGACTTTTTAGACAAAACCCTAATTCACATACCCTAAAAGTCAAAAGTTGATTGGGAAAAGCTAGCAGAGGGAAGAAAATAATGATTAAAGCAGAGATAAATGAAATAGAGAATAGAAAAACAGTAGGAAAAAAATCAACAAAACCAAGAGTTGGTTCTGTGAAAAGGTCAACAAAACTGACATTGAGGAATGTCCCTGAGAAATCTTGGGGCAGGAGACCCAAAAAGGAAAATTGTATTTTTCCCTAAATTGAACAGAATAAGATTGGGGTTTTTATAATTTGAACAATAAAAAAAATGACTCTTTTTATACCCAAACTGATGAAGAAGACTGATATTGTGAATCATTTTATATAAATAGGAACATAGTATACATGCTGTTTTATAACTTACCTTTTTCTTTAACAATATGTTGTGAACATATTTCCATGAAGTAAATGTATAAATGTGAAAAAAATTACAGATCTCAGAAAAAAAGTGGGTTGAATTGACTACATCTAAATTAAGGGTTTTTTTGTAAGTGAAGGACACTGAAGGTAACAAACAGCTGATAAACTGGGAACTGAGAACCATATTTGCAACACCAGAAACCAAGGGATTATTATCGAGAATATAATAGAAATGTCTGTTGATCTGCAGTTAAGATAAAATTGAAAATAATCAATGGATGTGAGTTGACAATTAATAAACGGGGAAGCCTGAATGTCTTATAATAGATTCTTACCCTCACTAATAATCACATAAATATAAATTAAAAATTATGTAATCCGGGGCTTCCCTGGTGGCGCAGTGGTTGAGAGTCCGCCTGCCGATGCAGGGGACACGGGTTCGTGCCCCAGTCCGGGAGGATCCCACATGCCACGGAGCGGCTGGGCCCGTGAGCCATGGCCGCTGAGCCTGCGCATCCGGAGCCTGTGCTCCACAATGGGAGAGGCCACAACAGTGAGAGGCCCGCGTACCGCAAAAAAAAAAAAAAAAAAAAAAAATTATGTAATCCTTTATACTTTTCAGATTGGTAATATAATATTGATACAGTCCTTAAAACTCCTCAGCTTGGTAATTAGAAATTAGGATGCTAGCAAACACTGGTGGTGGTAATGAAATGGGAACCCTCATACTCTGCTGGAGAGAGTAGAATTTGGTAGAAACCTTGGGGAGAGAAATCTGGCAATACCTCATGAAATAACATACGTGTATACTCTAACACTCCTGCAACGCTGCTGTTGGTTACCGACTGCTCTTCAACATGTCTAAGGATGTTTCCTGCATCCCTGTTTGTGGTGGTGAGAAACTGGAGGAACCTGTCAATGGGGAAAGAATAGGTAAAATGAGGCCGACGCACACGAGGACTTTTTTTTTTTTTTTAACATCTTTATTGGAGTGTAATTGCTTTACAATGATGTGTTAGTTTCTGCTGTATAACAAAGTGAATCAGCTATACATATACGTATATCCCCATATCTCCTCCCTCTTGCGTCTCCCTCCCACCCTCCCTATCCCACCCCTCTAGGTGGTCACAAAGCACCGAGCTGATCTCCCTGTGCTATGCGGCTGCTTCCCACTAGCTATCTATTTTACATTTGGTAGTGTGTGTATGTCAATGCTACTCTCTCACTTAGTCCCAGCTTACCCTTCCCTTTTGTGTAGCATTTAGAAGGAATAATCAGGGTGTGACATGTAGGTAGCTATATACATCTTGAAAGTGTATTGTTGAGTGGAAAATAATAAAGAGAACCAGATTTATAGGTCGATACAATTTATATAAGGTAAGACCATATATTCATATGAATCAACCCCTGTAATCTTATAAGGATACATACATATCCAAGGACATATACACAACAGAGATGCAGGGACCAGAGACGGGGGAAGTAATGGGGTGAAGGGGAAAATTCATAAATTGAGAAAGGCCTTTGGAGATCTATGATGACGGTAAAGCATATACATCCACTATGGAGGAAAGAAGAGTGAAAATGGAGATCATTCATAGCAATAATTCTCCTGATTCTTTTTTTGTGATTCTGCACCTGACCACTTCCTAGTTGGGGGGGCGCCTCCAACACCAGAAGTAGGCTGCAGGACCAGTGTATGATGTGTTATTTATGGCTGAAGGCTTGAAGACCATTGAGAAGACCTCTGCCTCCAGTGCAGGTAACACACCTGGATCCTCAGAGCGCCTTAGCAGGGAGTTCCTTCAGAAATGAGGATGAGAAGTACAGATTCACAGGAGAGCACATTTAGGGCCAGACAAGAAATTGAGAGCATAGGGAAAAAAAATAGTTCCTTACGCTTAAGTAACTAAAAGGGGCAACAATTTGCAGATCTTTATAAAGTTCAGTTTCTAAAAACAACCACGGTGTCTTAGATTTTTCACATCAGACGTTAACTACAGTTTTTGGCCTATTGCTTAAGTTCTTACTGTGCTTTGGGATACACAAGCTGTAAGCCATCCCTTCTGCACATATTCCACTAAAACCAATGTAAACAGTTCATAGATTAGTATACCTTTCAGAACATGTCTCTGCCAGTTTGACCTCTGATTGGGCTTGTGTTTAAAACTGTAAATCTCTATTATAGGCAACTCCCAAATTAAAAATCAATTTTCTTTCAAAATTTATTTTGTGACCTTATTGTTTAGAAATGAGAGTGTCTTTGCCCGTAAAGGGAATGTTGTCAGTGGTGTAACCCACTTTCCTGGGCACTGGGTCCACTTTAAGCAAAATTCTGAGAAGTCAGGCAGTTACCCTTAGTGGTTAACCCTGCAGTAGCCACAGGCTGTGCTTCACGTGCCCGGCACATCTATCCATGCGCACACCTGCGCACGGGGAAATTACGCCGATTTTTTTTTATTTGGGGTATAGTTGCTTTCCAATGCTTGTGTTACTTTCTGCTGTACAGCGAAGTGAATCAGCTATATGTATACACATATCCCCTCTTTTTTGGATTTCCTTCCCATTTCGGTCAAATATCATATATTAACGCCTATATGTGAAATCTAAAAAAATGGTACAGATGAACCTGTTCGCAAGACAGAAATAGAGACACAGATGTAGAGAACAGACATATGGACACCAAGGGGGGAAAGGGGAGGTGGGATGAATTGGGAGATTGGGATGGACATATATACACTAATATGTATAAATAGATAATTAATAAGAACCTGCTGTATAGCACAGGGGACTCTACTCAATGCTCTGTGGTGACCTAAATGGGAAGGAAATCCGAAACTACGCCGATTCTTAAGCTGAAGAGCTGATCCGGAGGAACTGCAGACAAAGTAAAGAATAGGGATGTATTATTTCCCTAAACCCCTGGATCTCAGTCCTGTTTGGGTATCGAAGTTGCCGCTCAGCATCTTTCAAAGGAGGAAATCAGAACCCTGGCAGGTGGGTGTCAGGTACAGAAACTGCACAGGTGACTCTGGGCCCTGCAGTGTTGCCTTCAAGCAACCACTGTTATTCCAGTCCTCCATTCTCTCTCCTCCACACCTGTGATATCGACCAGGGTTTTAGGAGCAGCAGGCAGCTCAGGAGGCCCCTGGCATCTAAAATCCAGCCTGCAGGTGACTTCAAGACTTCATCCTTGCTGGCTGTGGAATCTGTCATGTGCCCAGGCTGACAAACCCTTCTCTACAACCTTATCTTCACTTGATGTGTCGAGTATAATGCTGAGATTCTGGGGAAAGTGACACCTTCTTTTGTTTTAGAAATAGGTGATCAAGATGTTGACTTTTGCTTCTGATCAACAGAAAAAAAGAAAAAATCAAACCACATCATCTGAAGGGAGAGGGAATGGGTCAAGTTCTGGTACGGGTTCCCTGTTGACAGCCAGGCCATCATTTGTGCATTCATTCATGCAGTCTGTCAACAAGCAGGAGGACAAGCAAAAAGTGCTCTGGCCAGAAACTTCTCCAGGCTCTGGGGCTACAGAGGAGAGCAAAACAGATGAAAGTCTGTTTATAAGTAAGTAAAATATGTAAAATGTATGTTAGAGGGCACTAAGTGATAAAGTAAAAAATAAGTTAGAAAAGAGCCTCAGGAATTTTTGGAGGTGGGGGGCGGTGGGATAATGAAGGCCTCACGAGAAGGTGACATTTGTGTAAAGACTTGAAAGGGTGAGAGGTGAGCCACATGGTGACCTGTTGCAAAAGCAGGTGGCATGTCTGGGATGGAAGGGGGCGTGGACATCAGGGAGGCTGGAGTGGCCTGAATGGGGTAAGGAAGAATCTGAACAGAAATAATGAGAAATGAAAAATGAGGTTTATTTGATTAAAAAAAAACAAACCTGTAGTGACAGTGGAAGGACATGATCCCCTTTCTCTCGCCACCCTCTCTGAGTCCTGGAGCTTTTGCACCAAGACTGAGAGGGTCTGCATCCCTATTTCCCACATTCCCTGATAAGGTACTATAGTAGTTTTACCCAGGACTTAAACTTCCTTCTTCAAATATCCCATGTCTCCCAAATGTTTTCTTCTTTCCCCCTTAAACAATATCCCTTGCTTCCATGAAAATGAAGATAACTATGTGTTAGTTATTGAATAGAACTCAATTGAATATAGAGTTCTCACTAAGGCGCTTGTCAATAAGAATAAGTCTCTTTTTGCCTAAACAGATTTGGAAATATCTACCACGTAGCAAAAAAAAAAAAAAAAAGTCTCTAATTGATGTACCATCCAGCCCCGGGAGGAAGAGAATTCCTGACACATTGCCTGCACCTACGAGTCTGTTCTGGGTCAGGGGTCGTAGCTGGTGGTTCAGTGTATTTTCCCATTGTTTACTCCAGAACCCACAGGCTCATCAGCGTCAGGACCCCTGCTTGATGTCTTTCGGAAGTGATGGCACACATTGCATGGTGGGAAGGGGCAAAGATGACAGGCCTTGTACAGAAAGAAAACTCACCTGTCAGTTGGCATTTGCAGTGCTGCCAGGGGCCTGGGGGAATTTAGGGGCCTGCCGTGCCTTCTGAGAGCAGACTTCCCAGAATGCCCTGGACCTCTGCTGTTATGGCAGTGAGTCAGGGAGCACGAGGTGGGGAAACAGCTGGGGTGAAATCAGAGAGAGGATAAATTAGTGCAGGAAACAGCAGGCCAAAGTTTCCAGAGGAGCTGCTACCGCTGCCTGCTGCTTTGCAGTGAAAGAAAGCAGACCAGAGTCAGATGGCTCAAAGGGACCCAGAGGTGAGAGAAGAAACGTTCTCCGGAGCTTCAGCACCAAAATAGGTTTTCATTCTGGATGACCCAATCCAGATTTAGAGTCAACCAGATCACACACTTACACGCCTCTCTCTCTCTCTATCTGTTATCTGTCAATCTATTATCTGTCTATCTATCTATGAAAAGACAAAGTCAAACCCACATTATCTGGAACAAGAAGAAATGGGTCAAATCCTGAAAGCTGTTCCTTTGAGATCCAGGCTGGAATTAAGAGATTCATTATTCTGCCAACAGATATTAAGTGCTGCATGTCAATAAACACACACACACACGGATATATCACTTTTCAGTATGATGTCAGAGGAACACACACAGACACACACATTCATAAAGACCTGAGGTCACTCCTGAGACCCAAGTGAAATGTTAGGTTTTATCTAATTTGGGTTTTAAACTCAAGGCTACTAGCCAGGTTAAGCAGAGGGGTGGAGGGACACTGCACCTAGGAATGAGGACATTTCACAGACTCATCTCCTGGGGGTGTTGTGATTTGTTAGCAGGAAACACGCTTGCGGTTTGTGATCTAAGGCAATTTGGGGAAAATATACAAAATGTATGGAAAGACTTTTGATAATGATAGAAAAAAATGTTGGAAGTTCATGAGTAAGCATGCTGAATGGTGGTTTTCATTATTGTTAAGGACTATTTTGCATAAGAACTTAAAATTTAGCGTATTCACAGTACTTAATAACAGATTTAAGGTAAGAAATTTGGTTTAATTGCTTTCCATAATACTCCTCCCCAACATACTCCTTATCCAGAGTTTCACACTTTGAATGGGATCCCTGGACTTAACCTAAAAATGCGACATTGGCTTAGCAGTCAGGCTGTGAAGGGAGGGTACAGGTGTGCGGGCTGGAAAGCTGGTGACCCTCATGCGTTGTGCTGAAGCGTGGGTATAACATTTCCTTGTGATACCCTGGAAAGCTGACCACACGCTGACTAAGCCTGCAGCTTTAGGGAAAAGAAAAACATTCAGAATGCTGGTGTGTGTTCTTATTGGTCATTCCAGCAAAGCCCTAGGAGAGCAATGCACTGAGACCAGAGCTAGCCAGCCTGCGAGTACAGCAGGGAGGGAACAGACCTCTGCGCGGATGGAGGCTCTCTTACTTCAGATTAAATCCTGAATGACAGAGTTAAATCATGTGAGGTGCAGCAGAGCTCCGCACCCCAATGGAAGCAGTTGACAGGTGGCTCTAAAGAATTTACTCAGTAGGACTGGCGTCCCTAACCTTCTCCCACAATGTCATATTGAAATCTCTGGAAGGCAAGGTGAGACAGGCCTGAAGCAAACATCAGATTTAGGAAGCTGCCTTCTCCGCCACGCCTAATCAGAGACCAGCAACTCAAAGGGCAGAGCTTTTAGCTAAGCCTACTAATGCATTGTGAAGGTACAGGTGGCTATGGGGGCGGGGCAGGTTAATCCACTTTGGAGTTCAGGGAACATTCTGACTCTCCACAGTTTTTCCATGTTTCACTTCTTGATGAATTGATGTTTAAGCTGAAACGTGAAAGGCAAGTTAGACATTAGCCAAGGGAAAAGTAGGAAGAAGACTGCTAGCCAAGGACACACTACAAAGAGGGGCACACCTGAGAACAGAGGGAAGCTCCAGGATATTGTTAGCTAACCCTGGCCGTGATGTGGTGCTCCCTTTACTGGCACACTGAAAATGGCACAGGATTTTCAGATATCCAGATTTGAGTCTGAATATTGGAGTGCCTGTTACTGTTATATGACAATTGGCCATGGTCATAATTCTCCACAACTTCTGTCAGATGGAATAGTAATAACTACCTCATGAGATCTGACAAAGGGAAATTACGTGAAGTAATTAGAAAGGTGCTAGGTACATAATAACTGCTTAGTAAGTGTTGACATCTTTGTAACATCATGATCCCTACATAATTTTCACAGCCAAAGTGATCCTTACTGCTTTCACAAATCCTTTCTTCTCTGATAATTCCAGCTCCTTTCCCCACTTCTTTAAACTCCGATATTCCCTTCTCTTGTCAAAGAATGTAGTTTTTCATTTTTCATTAAAGTAAAAAAAGAAACTAATATAAATTTCAGATGCACAACACAGCGATTCAGTATTTTTATAGGTTATATTCCATTTAAAGTTATTATAAAATAATGGCTATGTTTCCCTGTGCTGTATAGTTTTTAAAATTAGCCTTTACTCACTAACATGATTGTAACTCTCTAAGAAAAACTTCTCATAAACTCCAGGGTACCTAGAGAGTTAATGAACACAGAGTTGGTAATTGATGATCATAAATTTTCAGGGCTAGAAAGGCCCATAAAATTATGGTTGTTGAACTACCATAAATGCTGAACTTGATGGTGCTCATACAACGAGAGTACCTGAAAATGAACCAGAAATATACTCAGGGAATACATTCCCATGGAAACTATTTTGGTGTGAACATGTATACATAGGTGCTAAATGCTACAGACATTTAGTCATTTTGGGGGATGGGAGGAGGGAGAATAATGTTATCTATTCAAGCACGTGGCACAGAGGTAACAATGGACTCTGTTACACTGAGGGGGTCTGCTTACCTGGTCCGCCTCTCTGGGAAGGAGAACCCCAACTGCTGTGATCAGGTGGGTTAGTTCATTTCAGGTACATTTCTCAGTAATACCCCAGATGGTGGTTTACTTGGTACCTTAGAAAGAGAGCAAGGATTAGTTGAGGAAAACTGAACCTAAACCTAGAAAGAAGCTGTATTCACTAAATAAATAAATGAAACGTAACAAGTACTCTGTCATATGCTTACTATCAGGATGGTGTACTCCTAGGAACTGGTAAAAAACCCTTAACAGCGGTGGCTAAGGGAGGCCTTTCTATTCTCATTCTTGCCTGGGCCCTCACGTGTCACCTGTTTCTGCATCATTCACTACTTGGGCGGTGCATTTGGATCCAGGTGTGTTTAAGTTTGGATTCGGGCCTACTTCTTACTAGAAATATAGTTTTGAATAAGTTTATCCACCATTTTTTTTTTGTTGTTGTTGCGCTACGCGGGTCTCTCACTGTTGTGGCCTCTCCCGTTGCAGAGCACAGGCTCTGGACGCGCAGGCTCAGCGGCCATGGCTCACGGGCCCAGCCGCTCCGTGGCATGTGGGATCCTCCCGGACCGGGGCACGAACCCGTGTCCCCTGCATCGGCAGGCGGACTCCCAACCACTGTGCCACCAGGGAAGCCCTATCCACCACTTTTGAATTGCAGTTCCTACAGCTAAAAGTGGGGAAAATAACTTTACCTTATGGGATGATTGTGGGAATGGGTGATAAGAAATTTGAAGCTTATGGTGATGTGTGTCACAGAGCTCAAATTTATACAAAGATTGCATGAATAACGCTATGGTTTATTACTTTGTTGTTCTTTTTAACATTATCTTTTTCTGTGGCCCACCCTACTGTGTGGTAGATTGGTCAGGTCCTGATAGACAGGAAAGGTGGAATTCACAGCCTGCATTTACTCAAGTTTCCAGCTCTTAACCACAGAGTTGTCATCAGTCCTATTCCTCCATCTTGGCTCTTGTGTTTCTATAGTTTCTTGTCCATTAGCTACTGCGATGCTGACACTGGAGAGGGACCAGTATTTTTTCAAATGTGTTCCCTACTGCAGAGAATTCTTTCTCTCTGTGCTTTTTGGTAGTAGTTGTGTGGGTGGGAATTTTATAGAACACTCTGACTCAGGAAAGAGAAAAAGAATCAAGGCTGCATGCTACATCAAAACTTCTCCTCCCATTAATCAAAAACTGACTTAATGTTTTATTTCAGTAGCACGTTGCCTTTTATACCTGTCAGCTGAACCACCTGGGATTTTGGGGTTTAAACATTTCATTTTCCTGTAAGTATGAGATTTAGTGAAACAACAACAACAGAAACAGTAAGTTACACAGATGAATACCGTATTGAAATAACATGCTGTACAATCTCCAGTGGCCAATTCACATGAAAAGTGACTGATTCCTTTAAATATCAATGACTCTCTCTCTCCCAGTATATTAAATTCAAATCCTCCCGATATTTTCATGGTTTATTGCAAAGTACTCTGCTCATATATAATTTTTATAGACCAATGGAGACTTTTAGGTAAAATACTCTATTGCATTCAATTCCATTTATTAAATAAATATATATTGAAACACTACTAAATTCAGAGGGACTAATTTAAACCCCTACAGGGCTCCAAAGATTTCCTGTTCATAAACAACTTATTTCCTTTCTTCTCTACATGAAATACAATCTGTTTTACATATAAATAGAGGTTTCTTTTAATTATGGAACATCCAAATTGCAATCATAGCTCTTTTTATTTTATATGGCATGTATTTCCCAGGGTGAATAAGATACTTCATAAATCAGAGTAGAAGGATATATTCAATTATGCAAGATGCTAATTTTCCAAAAATGCAAGCAGCTGGACTTGAAATATTTTACTTCAATTCGTATGTGTATTAAATAAGTATATTTTGGGCACCTACTATGTGCCTGACACTTTGGTAGTATCTGAGAGATGAATAAAACAAGATCCTTACTCTCCAGGGACTCAAAATCCATTAAACATACAAATTACAATAAATCACGGTATGCACAGCAACAAAGGTGTGTTTAAGGTATTGAGGAGGCTACTACAGATATAGAAGAGAAAGTTGGGGAGGAATCTCTTGATTTCCTGCTTCTTCCAAACAACCTGTTCTCCCTGGGTGTTCCCAGTTGGTGAAGCCAAAAATCTAGGCATCGGCCATGAATCGGCCCTTTCCTTAATCTCCCACATTCAATCCACCAGCTGGTCCAGCCAAACCTTTCCCTAAGCTGTATTTTAAACCTGCCAAGACTTCTGTCTCCCCACTGTTACCCCTCAAATTCCAGCTCCCATCATATCTCCTCTGGTCCTCTTCAATAACCAATTTCCTTTGTCTCCCTGCTTCCATTTTTGCCACCCTACAATGCATTCTCCACACAGCCGTAAATATGATGTGTAAACATATAAATCAAATTATGTCATTCTACTGCCTAAAGTCCTTCAGTGGCTTCCCGTTACATTTAAAATTTTACCCAACATTGGACTTTGACCTACAAGGTCCAGCATGATTTATCCCAAGCCTTCTTTTCCTTCTTCATCTCCTTCCCTTTTCTGCTCAGTTCCACTTTATAATAGTGATGAAATATACAAATAGCGCACCATCTTGGTTGCTACAAGTTATATTAATGCGGCTGTGTGCATCAACCCTCTTTCTGTTTTTAAATATGTCTAGCTTGCTCTCACCTCAAACTTTCTGAATGAAACTCTTTTCCCCCAGATATGCCCATGGATGGCTTCTTCTTTACTTGCAGATCTTAACCCAGAAGTCATGTCCTCACTCTCTATCAACTCACTCTTTTTAATTCTTCACAACACTTTCCTATATCTGAAATTATCTTGGTATATCATTTCTTTATCTTTCCTTCCCAATCCCTCCTTACCTTTGCCCTCTACACACACACTCAAATGTGAGCTTCACAAGATCAAGGGCCTTTTAGCATTAGATAAGCACTTAGCATTAGATATTCGTGGAATGAATGATTTCATAAGCAAGATGATATTAGAACTAGGTAAACTCTTATTAGATCAAGAGGGTGGAGTGTGGATTTAAAACTATAAGCTATTGTTTGTTCCCAAATTGCCTCGTGAGAGAGAAATGTAAACGTAAGGAACTGGCAATATCATGGCTCACATTCCAATTGGGAATAACTTCCTGATAAGCAGGCATAGTATGGATTGAAATAAGCTTCGCTCTGTGCAGCCAGACAGACTAAGACAGAGTACCCTTGGAACATGTTTTCATTTTTAAAAAATTTGGGGTGTCAGAACTGGGGTCTACACTCAGAAGTTAACACATGGTTTATATCTTTCCAATTATACTGTCACTCTCTGGTATTTTTAAAGGTGAAATTGCAATTTAAAATTTAAATACTTTTATGGGGTTTTTGTATGTGTGCATGATTGAGAAGAGAGGTCATGAGAATTTATTGGCAAATCTGGCATATACCGAACATACTCAGTGACAAAATCACAAATCATTTGCAAGAGTCTTGGAAATAAAAGCTCATTTAATTATCTGTCATGAAAGCTTTTAACGTAGGGAGACTTGAGCTAACAGTGACAAGAATCTGCAAAAAACCCCACCACCTTTATTACATTTTCAGGGGGCCATTCCTGTTCTTAATTGAATCTTTCAAGTTTTTATTATGATTTATGGAGCTATTGGAAATAAATCAGCTTCTGTCTTCTCATTGTCTTTATGGGGAGTTTACCCATTTCCCAGGAATAGTGAGAATTTGTCAGGTAATTATGGAATCTGGCCTCTTTGAAGTCCAAAGTGGTGACCTCTCTAGAAACCACAAAATTAGAATGTGGATGACTTTATGAAGAGATTTTTTTTCTTCCAATTAGCATTTATATTTTCCCAAGAAATTTATATAACCATAATAAATGTCTGATAATGGCATAGACATTCTTATTATCTGAAGTCTAATTATTCTATTTTCTTTTTTCTAGTAGATAACTAGCTATTGCTAACATTTTTGGCTTCTGGGAGTTTGGGTTTGTCTCTGCATCCCCTCCATCCACAGAGCTCATCTGGTTTCAGAGCTATACAATCACTTCTGTCCCAATGACATCCTGATTTCCAGGCTGGACTTCTTACCCAAGCACCAGGCTTTAAATGATCCCAGGATATTTTCATGCAAAAGCTCAACCACTGTATAAAATTCGACAAACCCAACTTAACCAAGGCTACTCTGCCATACACTTGTGTCTATCTTTCACTCCCTCATCCCCCACACTCCGTCTCCTATATTCCCTTCCATCATTTCCTCATCCCTTCTGTTCAGACTGTAGCACAGTCTTATATATTATCTCTTAGATTCGTTTCTTCTAGTCCCATTGGGTACACACTTGTACAGACATCATCACACCTAAATCAAGTCATTAATGCCCCCTTCTGTCTCCCTGCCTCTTATTCCTTTGCCCTTCAAATCCAGATACATTTTCAGAAATAGTATTAGCAGCATAAAAATGATAGAAAAGGGGCTTCCCTGGTGGCGCAGTGGTTGAGAGTCCGCCTGCTGTTGCAGGGGACACGGGTTCGTGCCCTGGTCCAAGAAGATCCCACATGCCGCGGAGCGGCTGGGCCCGTGAGCCATGGCCGCTGAGCCTGGGCGTCCGGAGCCTGTGCTCCACAACGGGAGAGGCCACAACAGTGAGGCCTGCATACCGCAAAAAAAAAAAAAAAAAAAAAGATAGAAAAGGATCTAAGAACTCTTCACTTACCACGAAAAGGAGAGCTTTGCATTACCTGTCAAGACAATTTTTAACAACACATCTTAGCTCTTAAGGCCCCACCTTCCCTTATTTTTGGTAAGCTTGCAGTCTAGACAATCACATCTCTTTGCTGTCCTCTCCCCGACCTTTTCAGATGATCCTGTGTCATTTTTCACCTTGGATGATCTCCTCTTTTCCAATCACTTTTCCAAGTTTACTTTTCCTTCAAGTCACTTTTCAAACCTCATCTTTTCAAGGAAGTCTTCCCTGGACACTAAACTCTATATTCATTTCTTTTTTGACCGTATATTCTCATGTGTTGCTTTGTGTGCCTGGATCTTGTCTCCCTCATAAGAACGTGAATTCTGCAAGGCAAGTATGTTATGTTCTGCAACCTCTGCATCTTCCACAGTGCTAAACATTTTTTTAAATGTTAGTAAACACAGCAACAAAGAATCAGTCTAGTATATAAGCTCCATGAGGGCTGGGGTCATGCCTATTCTGTTCCCAGCTATGTATCCTGTAGGTAACACAATGCCTGGCCCATAACAGGTGTCCAATATATATCTTGTGATTCAGAGAATGAATGAATAAGAGCTGAGAGAGACTCGCAAGTTACAGTGAAAACCCTCCTATGTCAGTTTTTATAGTGCTCATTTAACAAGTAAGGGTAATTAAGAGAAAGAAATACCTAGGGTAGAATCTCAGATCCAGTGCTGCCTATCCATGAGTTAAAATAGAAACCACAGCATACATATGTTTAAAAAAACTAGTGTAGGAGGATGACTCATGACAGAATCCAGTCACCTCAAAAAGCTCAAAAGCTTCGAGATTTCTGTTACCTTTGGTCTGGCATGGAGGACAAAGTATCACAGAGCAAGACTGTACAGTTGCTTCAGGCAGGCGGAAAGCAAGGGGGAGGGGAACTAGTTCCCACCATCAGGAAGCAGGCAGATCTGCCCACAGAGCGATCACTGCAATATGTTCTTAACAAAGATGATATTTTAGTTCTCTTCTTCTCAGTCTTAGGGTTAGGTCCCCATGTTAGGAGCTGTCAGTTCACACTATGTTCTACTCTAGCATTTATTACAACTATAATAAAATAATTTTTTGTTTGCCATGTTTCTTTAATATCTGTTACTCCTGCAAAGTGCAAGCTTCAGGAAGCCTTCTTGTGTCCCACATGCCTGGAATAGAGCCTGCAGCATAGTAGGTGCTCAATATAGGTTTGTTGAATGAATGAGGAATTCTAGGTCTATACTCAAACGCATGCACACGTGTGTGTTTGTGTGTGTGTGTGTGTGTACACCCATGCATGTGAGAGACAGACAGACAGATATTAAAGTTCTGGATAGACCTGAAGACTATAAGACAGTCTCAGAGAAAAACACTGAAACCCATAAAGGGAATGGAAAATACGTGCTAAGAGAAGAAAAGGGCACAGTTGATGTTGTGAAATTTAGAGATAAGAATGTTATAAAATGAGGCAGCTCTGTGACATGAGAAGTGCCTATTCTTGGCTGTCTTATTTCATTTGTACCTATAAAATGTGGATAATAGCCATTTTCCCTTACATTAGGGTTAATTGGGGTTGTGTATGTGAGGCATTGAACTCAGTCCCTGGTTTCTACACAAGATGCTACTCACCCTCTTGACAATTTTCTCTGAATTCACGAACTCATAGGCTATTCTTTAAGAGAATATGATGAAACAAACCTGAGAAAACAAAAAAGCGGGAAATACAAAACACAGTGTAGCAGATCCGATTGTACATGTTCAAAAATCATTCAAACCCTTGCAAAAAGGAACTAGAATATGTTTCCTCTGATGTCATCCCATCCTAAATACTATGTCTATGTGTACCTATATGTCTGTATCTCTCTTTCCATTCATATCTCAGACTGCATTTGTCCGTATTTGTTCATGTATTTTAATTAGTGGTAGACTTTTTAGCAACTGATATGTAAATATGTAAAAATCAACATTTTGTAAACAAAAAGTTGAAATCTCCTTCTCTTCCTCTTCATCCTTGCTTGTTTTTTGTTTTGTTTTGTTTTTGAAGTGACCAGATATCAAAACATTTCTTCCTGTAACTTTGGAATATCTTACACAGTTTTGATGAACTTAAAATTTTGTTTTAGGTACAAAGGGCCACAATGAAGTTTTTAAAGTAAGTGCCAAGGTAAGTTCTGCTGACGTCGACATCTGACGAGTGCTGGGCATTTTCCTTTATTCACAGGCTGAGCAACATTAATCTTTGTAAAGACATTCCTCCATGACTCAAGTGCCCAGAGTGATGGTGTGAAACACTGGTGCACTGTTGACCAGCCATCTTCCAACAGGAAGCAAACCAAATCTTGGGCTGAGGTCTTTTCCTGAAGTGTATAGTCAGGGACTTGAGATCTCCCTCTTAAAATTAAAATCGTTGAATAAATGTTGGGATTAAAAAAAAAAATCTCGGTGGTAAAATTGACTGCATCAGTTCAAAGCCCTTTTCAACCAAGGGCCCTAATGAAGCTCCACTATAAAGAACAATGGTTAGAGGTAAATTTTAGGATAGGGGTGAAATGTGAGCAAAACTTTCAAAATAAGAATACTTCCCTCCTAAGAGATTCTGTTAGATTTTGTCATTTAACAGTAAGGTAACTCTTAATATTTATTGGACATTTAACATGTGTCAGGAATTTTGCATGTTAAATCTTTGCAGCAACTTTGTGAAGTAAATCTTATCTTTCTTATTCGTCTCTTACAGATGAGCAGACTGGAGCACTGAGAGGTCAAGAAACATGCTCGTGCTGTGAGGCCAGTAAGTAGCTGAGTCAGGGTTTAAGTCCAGGCAAATGGATTCCTCAGGCCACGAGCTATGCTGTGTGCCATTGCAACTCACGTTGGTAGCAATCAGAATCTGTCCTTAGGACGGGGGCTACCAGTGGACTGATTATATATGATTGGGAGATTTTTTAAAAATTTTTAAATATTTTATTTGTTTTTATTTTTTTCTTCTAGTTTTATCAAGATATAATTGACATACAGCACTGTATAAGGTGTACATATGACCCAGCAATTCCACTCCTGGGTATTTATCGGAAGGAAATGAAAACACTAATTGAAAAGATATATGTACCCCTATGTTCATAGCAGCATGATTTACAATCTTATTTACAATAGCCAAGATATGGAAATGACCTAGTTGTCTATCAACAGATGAATGGATAAAGAAGATGTGTTATTTATATATATATATATATATATATGTATATATAATACACACACAATGGAATACTACTCACAATGGAATACTACTCAGCCTTAAAAAATAATGCAGTCTTGCCATTTGTGACAACATGAATACACCAAGAGGGTATTATGTTTAGTGAAGTAAGTCAGGCAGAGAAAGAAATACTGTGTGATTCACTTATATGTGGAATCTAAAAAAACAAAACAAACAAACATAACAAAAAAGAAACAGAATTATACATACAGAGAAAAAACAGGTGGTTGCCGGAGGGGAAGGAGGTGGGGGGAGGAGAGAAATAGGTGAGGGAAATTAAGAGGTACAAACTTCCAGTTGCAAAATAAATGAGTCATGGGTATGAAATGTACAGGGAATATTCAATGGGGAATATAACAATGATTATGTAATATCTTTGTATGGTGACAGATGGCAACTAGATTTATAGTGGTGATCATTTTGAAATGTGCAGACATATTGAATCACCATGTTGTTAACAGGAGCTAACACAGTGTTGTAGGTCGATTGTGTGATTTCTGATCCATACAGAAGACTGATATGTCTTTATTATGTCTTTATTTACTTCTGATGGAAAAGAGGTATGTGTTTTCTACTGAAGAATGAAGAACTTCAACCTCAGTAAAGGCTTTGATACCTGATGTGGCCTGTGTGATAATTTACTTTATTTGCAGTTTACCTGTCACTGACCTACAAAGATAGCATCTGGCTCTGCTTACAGAAAAGCAGGAACTCATGACTAACTGCCTTTGACTGTGCTTTTCCCAAAGCCATCTGCATCTGCTGTGCTTTGCAACTGAAATTTCCAAAAAGCAGCCCCTCCTGACATGAAAATTAGGTTTCATACAAACAGAAGTTCCACATCAAAAAGGAAAATGAGTAGAGGGTGTAATAATTTAGTGCTAGATGTTCAAAGAAGCAGGCCTAAATAGTACATGGGCTGAAACTGTTTAGAGATTAAACGTACCTAAAACAAACAGTATTTTAACAGGCGAAATTATTTTCCTTTTCCCTGAACATTTGACATTACTGACCACCCTGTCAGAGTGTGTTTGAACGTGTGGGAGGGACCTAACAGAAATCAGCAAAACCTTCCTGAAGGATTTTTGAAGGAAGAGGACTTGTCAAAGCTAGAGTATGGGAAGGGTGATGCATTTTAGGCAGAGGGAGAATGTGAACAAAAAGATAGATGTGGGAGTAAAGAAGTTTCCGGAGGCTGGGACGCCAAGTGTGAGACGTGGAATAGCTGGCCAGGTAGTTCAGAGGCAGCTCTGGAAACACTTTTGCATTATGCAAAGAAGTCTAATTTTATTCTACAGGCAAAAGGAAGCCATGAAATGATGTGAAGCAGAGGAGTAACATGATTAGTTTCAGATTTTAGAAAGCTCACTGGAAGTATGGTGGCCACTGTATTGGAAAGAAGTAAGAATGGAACAAGAGAGGACTAGTCATGAGGCTACTGGAATAATCCTTGTAAGAGAGGATGATGGCTTGAACTGAGGCAGTAGCAGTGATTTGGGACAAGGGGGTGGATGTAAGAGGTCCACCTTAGGTGTTTGAGTCTATAAATATGGTGCCTGATTGTATTGGGTTGGCCAAGAATTTCATTCGGGTTTTCTGTAAGCTGTTATGGAAAAACCTGAATGAAATTTTTGGCCAACTCAATATGTGGAAGTAGAGGAGCCGAGGATGACTATTATGTTTCTGACTTGGGTACCGGAAGATGGAAGAGACTTGCATCTGTTTGTCTGCTAAGAGCAAAGAACCAGTGGTGGTGAAAATGTTGGATAGATGGGACAGAGGAAGGCTGTTTGATGTCCGTCTTGGAGAAGCAAGAGGACCCGGGATGCCAGTGGAAGGAGAAACCCCTTCCACTGAGGTGGGAGATCAGAAGGTAAAGAGGAAAGAGGATGCAGGTAAGTCCGTGCTGGCATAGTGGATGGGGTAGCAGTGCTTAGAAGGCTGAGAGACTTTTGAACTTTTGAACTTTCTCTAAGAGGTAATAGACAAGATTTTTGAACCAAGGTGTTAGATAAGAAACTCGGGGAGAGTGAAGGTTTGAACTGTTGGCACAAGAGAAAGGAAAGTAGCCTAGGAAGAGACAGACGGCGGCTGGGTAGGTTAGTGGCTTTGAAAGGGCTGAAGGAAACCATAAACTGGCAGTGGTACCATTCTGCTCAGTTCGTGATGCATAACGTGACCCTGCATTGTATTATGACTTATTATCATTAGGGCCACAGGGATGACAGGGACCATGTTTCATTTAACCTGAAGACTCTTCAGTGTTCAAACAGAGCATGACCCATATTAAATGCTCAATATACTTTTGTTGACTTGAAATTTGTGGAGCTATGGAGCAGTAGACATGAAATACTATTAGCAAACTGAACTTTTTTTTCCAAGTGCGTTAAATGGCAGTACCTTGGAGAACACTGAAAGTAGAAGAGTCAATATTTTAGGATGGTTCTCCAACGAGTGACGGTTCTTTGTGTGAACAGGTGTATCTGAAAAGACCAATTTGCTGCCACTAGTCACTTTCCTGCTGCAGACTCTGGGTTTAGTGATTTAAGGTGAGGCACAACACCTGGCATTGTTTACAGCACTCTTTCTTCACAGTGACAATCTCAAAGAGTCTGTGCAGGGATTTCAAGGAGAAAAGTGAAGGGAACTGGAAAAACAGAAACAAAAGGATAATGAAGAAGAGTGAGCTGAGGCCAACTGCCAAGTGAAAGTTGCTGCCTGACAGTATACACTGTAAGGCAAAGAGCACAGGGTTGGACGTAAAAAAAAAAAAGGAAAACACCTAAGTTCTAGTTTGAACTCAGTCTCTGAGTAATTATATCACCTTTGACCTGTGACCTTTAATCAGTTTTCTGAGACTCAGTGTTTTTGGTTATCCAAGGGGAGTCATACTTTTTGCATCAGACGATTCTTTTAATATACATTTTGTGAACTGCCCAGCATTCTATAAATATGTAGTCAAAGATTACAGATGAGAACGTTGATGCAAAGCTGACTTTTACATTGCATGCATGGCATCTCCGTATCTTTGCCTCACTGCCCTACCTTTGCTTCTGCTCACCCCAGTGCAAGTTGTCTCTGTTTCTCTTTCTTCAATCTCTTCAGAATCTTATCTCCAGACAATCCTTACATGGAAGTTGCAACTTCAGTGTTTACTCCCCAAGGTATCCTTTTCAGTGTATCCGGTATGATCATTGACACACCATCCTTGCAAACTCTAAACATTTGCAAATATGAAATCATTTGTCAGTGCAACTCAATGAATGCTTATGAGTTGCTATTATGTGCGAAGCCCTGTGTTAGGTGCAGAGAATACAGGGATGAGGTACAATAGAGGAGATGATTCTACTGATTCTACTCAGATGCTAAGCGTTCATATTAAAGTACTGGGTTGGCCAAAAAGTGCCTTTGGTTTTTTTAAGGAAAAATGAAAGACACATTTTTTATTTTCACCAGGAACTTTATTGAACAATGTACTCACCTTTTTGTTCCACTGCCTTCTCCCATTTTTCAGGCAACTTCATAATTCCATCTTCCCAAAACTTTTTATCTTTTTGAGCAAAGAACTGTTCCAGGTTCCTTTTACAGTCTTCCAGGGAATTGAAACTTTTTCCATTAAGAGAATTTTGTAAAGACTGAAATAAGTGGAAATCCGAAGGTGCAATGTCTGGTGAATATGGCGGATGAATCAGAACTTCCCAGCCAAGCTGTAACAGTTTTTGCCTGGTCATCAAAGAAACATGCAGTCTTACGTTATCCTCATGGAAAATTACGCGTTTTCTGTTGACTAATTCTGGATGCTTTTCATTGAGTGCTGCTTTCAGTTGGTCTAATCGGGAGCAGTACTTGTTGGAATTAATCGTTTGGTTTTCCAGAAGGAGCTGATAATAGAGGACTCCCTTCCAACCCCACCATATACACAACATCACCTTCTTTGGATGAAGACCGGCCTTTGGTGTGGTTGGTGGTGGTTCATTTCGCTTGCCTCATGATCTCTTCCGCTCCACATTATTGTACAGTATCCACTTTTCATTGCCCATCACAATTTGTTTTAAAAACAGAACTTTTTTTACGTTTAAGTAGAGAATCACATGTGGAATTATGGTCAAGAAGGTTTTTTCACTTAACTTATGTGGAACCCAAACATTAAAGCAATTAACATAACCAAGCTGGTGCAAATGACTTTCATCGCTTGATTTGGATATTTTGAGTATGTTGGCCATCTCCCACGTGGTATAACATTGATTGTTCTCAATGTCTCGATTTGATCGCTATCAGCTTCAACTGGTCTACCCAACCATGGAGCATCGTCCGGTGAGAAATCTCCAGCATGAAACGTTGCAAACCACTTTTGACGTGTTCGATCAGTCACAGCACCTTCTCCATAAATCTTTTTATGTGTTTCAGTTGCATTTTTACCTTTCTTGAAATAATAAAGCATAATATGCTGAAATGTTGCTTTTTTTCTTCCATCTTCAATATTAAAATTCACCAATTTTGATAAGTCTTTTTTTAAATGCATGCTGATATGACAGCTGTCACATACAATCTAACAAAATGGTTTCGAATGAAGTTAAAGACAACTAAGTGCTTTTAGAGTCATCTTACAGAAAAACATGAACAAACCTTTTGTCCACACAATGTATTAATAGAAACACAGAAAAGAAGTTGATTAATTTTATCTGAGAAGTTTAGAGAAAGCTTTCTAGAAGCTGTGGTATTTGACCTTGGCCATGAAGAATGAACACAGTCTATATAATTTCACCAGATAGAGAAAGGGGAAAAGACATTTCAGATAGAGAAAACAGCCTGGTTGAAAGTCTAGAGCTAACAAAGGGTGCTGTGTGTTGGGGAGAATGACAAGTGGCCTAGCTGCTCATCCTCCAACAGGAGATTTTTACTACAAGTTAAAAAATCAAATATGGACACAATGGCCTCAGAAATGGTTATTTCCATTGCTTTTGGAGAGTTATGGCTACCAGAGACTTTGGAACTGTGTCGTAGAAGGGTAGCGATAATAACTGTTGAACATATAAGAAGAGCTGTCCCACCAGCAGATGTTAACCTGACTCACTGTGGAGATCATTTCTCAATATATGCAAATATGGAATCATTATGTTGTACATCTGAAACTAATGTTATATGTCAATTATACCTCAATGTTAAAAAAGGAGCAATGCATAAGGCCAGTGAACTAAGTAGTTCCATCTTTTGTGGAAGAGCCCAAAGATGGCTGAAGATTTGCCATGGTTTAGGAAACGACTAAAAAGGAAGAAAGGAGCATGTGAGTTGGTGTTTTACAAACAGACAGACACACGCACATTCCTGATCACTTGAGATGTTCAGATATCTGCAACATGCATGGAAGCCTGCCTCTGTCATCTAAATTCTTCTAAATCTTATGGCAATTGATTGCATAGCTATAGCTTGTTTGTAAGAGTCAGAGGTGAAGCTGGGTTCAATCACAGGCTTTGCTACTTGTTCCATGTGGGAACTTGGCCAAAGTATTTGATATCTACAAATACTATAAATCTCGGTTGGCTCATCTGTCTGAAAAGGTGAGAATAAGAATACTTATTTCACAATTTGACAGTGAGGATTTCCAAGGATGTATGTAAAGCAACTGGCAGAATGCCTCAAATTTGCAATGTGTTCAATGCATGGTGCCCATTATTACTCTTGTCTTAATTCTATTGTCTTTTCTCTACATTTAATAATCATGACAGTTTAATTTGGCGTATTTCACAACCAGATATCAAACTGTATTTTAAAAACTGTTATTCCCACCTAACTGGCCTTGCAAGAGCCAGGACTTCTGAATAGGAATTGATGTGGGTAATAATTTTCTTGTGACCATAAAAAGAAATGAAATTGAGTTATTTTGTAGTGAGGTGGATGGACCTAGAATCTGTCATACAGAGTGAAGTATGTCAAAAAGAGAAAAACAAATACCGTATGCTAACACATATATATATATAGAATCTAAAAAAATAAAGGTTCTGAAGAACGCAGGGGTAGGACAGGAATAAAGATGCAGATGTAGAGAATGGACTTACGGACATGGGGAGGGGGAAGGGTAAGTTGGGACGAAGTGAGAGAATGGCATGGACTTATATATACTACCAAATGTAAAATAACTAGTGGGAAGCAGCTGCATAGCACAGGGAGATCAGCTCGGTGCTTTGTGACCACCTAGAGGGGTGGGATAGGGAGGGTGGGAGGGAGACATAAGAGAGAGGGGATATAGGGATATATGTATACGTATAGCTGATTCACGTTGTTATACAGCAGAAAGTAACACAACAATATAAAGCAATTATACTCCAATAAAGATGTTAAAAAAGTAAGTTAAAAAATAAATAATTTTCTTGTGAGAAGATAGGTGAAGAGTTGTGCTTTACCTGTTTTATAGGTGCCCACACTGAGGCAGAAACCTTGGATGTGCCCCAAGAAATACAGACTGAACTAAAACTATAATTAAATGCCTTTATCTCCAAGCCTGCAGACTCAGTCATTTGCTTCTGCAGTCTTGTCCACATGAGTGTATGTCATCAGAGTACTGAAAGGAACACTCTTAAAGCTCTCTGGGCACCAAGCGGCACTGCCATGACTAGCATTTCACAAAGAATGAGTCCCTTAGGAAAATCCAATTTGAGAGGAGCAAAAGTAATAACAAAACAAGGATTGCCATTTAATCATATCAAATCAAAGACATGTATGTCTATATACATATATGCATACATATATATATGGTAATGGTAAAAGGAGAGAGTAATTCATTTTTGCTGTTCTAAAATTGGATTTTTCCCAAAGGTCAAAATAGAGCTCAATTCTTTGGACTTGCGTTAATGATACTGTAGCTAACAGAGAATGCTGGGAGCAAGAGCTGAAGCCATTGCATGTTGAACAGCTTCCCTAAAAGTGATTGTCCCATTTATGCATTTGAAAATCGGAATTGTAAAAGGAATGATATATGTCTCAGGTATGGCGTTCTATAAGATTTTTCATTTCGGAAATTTAGTAATATTCCTTAGGCAATTCTTCCTTCATGAGAAAGGCAGCGGTGGCCTGGCATTTAATAAGTTTGCAGCAACCTTAAGCTCTATTGATCTGAATTAGTATATCTGCCTTTTGCTTTGATAGTTTATTACTGTGATTCACAGGTAGAAAGATGTATAGTCACCCAGTTTCTATTGACTATGCTAGAAAAATATATTGCATGTCATTGAATATACTACAAGTCTTCGGAATAATTTACACAGTGTATTTTGGTTTTATATATTAAGTTTTTTTATCCCAGTGTCAATATCAGTACATAGACACGTAGAACAATGCACCATAAACACTGAGTGAATGAATGATTGAGTTAATAGCTTGTATAACATCAAAGAAAGTAAGTGGTGGATTCAACATTCAAGTTTTAAGCTTGAGAACGTTCAAGTCTTCTGGCCAAGGAGAATGAGGTGGGTTGGTTAGGCCAGAGTTAAGCCCAAAAGCCCAAGACTCAGATCTTGATGTGCTATTTTGGCTGCATATCTTAATTACTTGGTCTAAGTTGGGAGAGCTGATGAAGTTGATTTGAGTCAGATTCTCTGAGGCAGCATTAAGAGCTAGAAAGCAAAGTGATAGAACATGATCATCAATAAGAATTGGACTTAAGAACTGGGACCATGGTGCAACAGATTCAGGAATGAGCTGGCTATAATTTAGGAGGGTTCCAGGAAATCACTGTGTGCAGGGGTGGGTGTTTGTTGTAGTTTTTACTTGTTAATATATATGTGGGTATGTTCTGTTGGCTGAAAGTTTATCAGGTCAAGATGGACTGAGAATGTTTTAGAATTTAGTTTAAATAAATAATAATAATAATGGTGATTGCTATATACCAGGCAGAGTTCTAGGCTTTTCCATGGACTATCTTAGTTAAATCTGGTATTATTATTACCCTCGTTTTATAAATGGAGCACTGAGGTGTAGAGAGTTTAGGTATCATGCACAAGGTAAGGAAAGTGGTAGATTCAGGACTTGAATCTTTGGAAACTGACTCTAAGGTTTGGACTCTAAACTAGCAGTCTACAAAAGTAGGGTGTACCCTGGCCTTACCATGGACTATTCTCCTAATTTTTTTCTCACCCCATATATCTGGTTCCCGAGTTACTGACAGTCACTTCTGTGACAAGAAATAAATAAATAGGACTTCCCTGGTGGCACAGTGGTTAAGAATCTGCCTGCCAACGCAGGGGACATGGGTTCGACTCCTGGTCTGGGAGGATCCCACATGCCGCAGAGCAACTAAGCCCGTGCACCACAACTACTGAGCCCACTCACTGCAACGAATGAAGCCCGCACGCTCTAGGGCCCATGTTCCGCAACTACTGAGCCCGTGTGCTGCAGCTACTGAAACCCACGTGCCTAGAGCCCATGCTCTGCAACAAGAGAAGCCACCACAATAAGAAGCCTGTGCACCGCAACGAAGAGTAGCCCCCCTTCACCACAACTAGAGAAAAAGCCTGTGCACAGCAACGAAGACCCAACGGAGCCAAATAAATAAATAAAAGCTACTTCACCCTAAAAAACAGAAAAAGACCAGCCTCTGAGCATAATTCTTCTACCATTCACTATTTCTCTATGTCAGGATAATCTATGTTTCGCATTTTGTGCTGATGCTTGCATTCAGTTATTCAATATGTTTTCTACTGAGCGATTACAATATGCCAGACACTTTTAGGTGCTTGGATTCCATCAGGAGTAAAACTGACAAAGATCCCTGGCCTCATGGATCTCATATTATACCAGGGGAGATAGAAAATGGAAAATAAATAGAGCATATAATTAAGCTATAGGATTTATTAGAAGCTGATCATTACTGCAGATACAAGAAAAAGAAAGAAGTGTAAGAAGCATCAGGTGTGCCTTGCTGGGCATGGGAGGTGGTAATTTAAAATAGAGTGATCAGTACAAGTGTCACTGAGAAGGTGATAGTTGAACAAAGACTTGGAAGCAAGGGAATGCACCCTGTGTGTTGATGGGTAGTGGTGGTCATGTGACCCGGAGGCTGAGTGATCTTAGAGGCCTGGCCTAGGAGACTCAGGGTTACCTGTGGTCCTGGGCAAAGTCAGAGGGAAGGGTTCTATGTACAGTTTGGTCCCATAATCTTGGCCTTATCAGACTCGAGAAAATTAAAAGTGTAACCTGTCCTTTCTCAGTGACACACTAGCTTTGCCTTAGGGTAATCACAAGCTTCCTCTTGACAATTCACCTACCTGCAGTCAGCATGAGCCATCAGTGCAGGCCCTTCTCCAGAATGATGTCCATTCCCCGTAATATGGTGGTTTTCCATCTGTGAGCCCCACGCGTGAGGGGTTGGCACTCCAGCCTCTAAAAGGGAGCTCAAGATTTCCTTTTCCCGCCACTTCCTTGTCTCACCAACCCCGTCCCACCCCTTAATATTCTGACTTTCTCATCCTCTGAGATGTTGAGGCCTAGGACTGTATTAGACGTTGGAGCTACGAGTTGGAACTTTTTGGGTAAAAGTACATTAACTCAGAATGAAAATACTGATGAACTCTTGCTGATTAGAATCTCTGGTATTTACTTGGATCTGCAATTAATAAAAATGATGAGTTATAACTTTGCAAGTACAATATGGAGGACCAAATATTTCAAAACATGTTCTTTGGAGGGAATACCCATCTATCCGACGAAGGCAGCTTCCTTTTCAGTTTACAACTCTTATGACTGTGCTCTTTCTTTGCTCCCTGCAGCTTTCGCCCTCGAATGGTGTTGGCTGTTTGTCTGCCATACCACGGGATCAGAATAAAAGCCGGCACTGATGGGAAGACAGTCATAACAGGATCACTTCTTCGTTGAGGCTGGGTTGACAATCCAGGAGAAGAGATTTTTTCCTTTGCAGAAACTTTTATGCCAAACCTAGCCTTCTTGACAGGGATTAGTTTAGCTGCAAGCAGTTGTCAAGTACCGGCAAAGCCTCTGTAGAATGCTGACACAGGCCCTGTTCGGGGCCATCGACACTTAGTATCGAGTAGATGAAAACTGATTTTTTTTTAATGTGTGCAGTTTGGCAGCAACTTTACTGATTGTCAAAGCGCATTTTTAATTATTCATAGACTCTTACAAATAGAGTGTGTGTGTGTAGTAAATACTTTGGGTTTGGATCTCTGATGAAATCCTATATTAGAGCAACTCAGGATAAAATAGAGAGCTTCCTGTCCCAGATATGCTTGACAAAATGGATATCATGGTTAATGGAAAGGAGAGATTTTGGAGTTGAGCAAAAACTGGGTTCAAAGGACAGACCACGCTTTAGACTGACATGCTTTGTGATCATGGGCAAATTGCTTAAGTATATTAAACTGCAGTTTCCTGATTTCTAAGAAACAGTATTGCAATACTTCCCACCCTGTAGGCTTCTTAGGAAGAATAAATGAAAGAAGATACGGATAACAAGGTGAAAAAAACAAAAACAAAAACATGAACTCATCCAAGTCCCTCAATTTACACCTGAGAAAATGCAGCTGACTTGTTTATAATGTACAAACTCAGGACTCCATTCTCATGTGCTTAACTCAGCACAGTAATCTTTCAATGGGCTCAAGCAAAGAGAAATACCTATAAAAAGCACATGTTATGTAATGTAACTATATATAAGTATGCTCAGAAGAACCCACATTATCTGTTTAATTCTAACTATATGAATCTGGATCCCAACAGGCTAAATGGATGCAGGATGTGGCCACAGCCAGTTGGGTTTCTAAATGCTGCATCATGGGTGCAGGATGGGATAGTGGCTTGAGTTGCAGCCTCCAAAAAGGTATGTCCATGACTAATCCCCAGAACACGTGAGTGCACCCTTATTTGAAAAAGGGTCCTCGCCGATGTCATTAAGGTAAGGATCTTGAGATGAAAAGATCATCCTAGATTATCCAAGCCCTAAATCTAATGACAAGTGTCCTTATAAGAGACAGAGGAGTTACACACAAAGAAAAGAAGGAGGCAGTGTGACCACGGAGACAGAGATTGGAGTCCTGCAGTCCCCAAGCCCAGAAATGCCCACAGCCACCACCAGAAGCTAGAAGAGGCAAAAGGACCGGAAGGTTCCTAGAGCCTCTGGGGCATCACAACGCTGCCAACATCTTGATTTCAGCCCTGTTATACTGATTTCAGACTTCTGGCCTCCAGAACTGTGAGAGAGTAAATTTCTGTTAATTTAAGTCACCAAGATTGTTTTAATTTTGCAGTATGTTAACAGCAGCCCTAGATAACTAATACAGGCAGTTAAAACTCTGAGACAAAGAAATGAAAACAAGTTGTGTGCTAGCTAGGATGTAATTCACATGCAAGCATTGGCCTGTGGAGAGGGCAAAGATGCCCTATTTTTAAAATGTCTCCTTGCTTGCATTCACAGGGTCTTGAAAGATGCTTTATCAGAGCTCTGTGTCCTGGTGCATTAATTCAATCCTCATTTGAGAAATACAGAATCTACCTTCAAGTAACTTAAGTCATTGACTAGTGAACAAACCAACCAACAGTTCAGTTGTAGGGCAAGGCGCCAAGGGCTCCAACAGAGGGGTTTTGCGAGTGCTGTGATTCACTTAGAGAAAGGAAGCGCCAGCTCTGATGGGGGCAGGGTAGCCACCAGGACAGGCTTCTGAGAGGAATAGTTGCCTGAGCTGGACCTCACCTTGTTGGCTTAGAGACAGGGAGCTTTTGTTGACAAAAGGAGCAGGGATGCTATTTTCCCCAGCCCTGAGATGAAAGTCCTGGAGGCTAAAATTTCTGTCTATTATCATGTCTGCTCCCCTCTTTTCCATGACCTGGCGTGTCTATGTAGGGAACACTGCAGCTGTTTGCTGGGTTAAGATAAATATTAGACAAGGAAGTGTGTCTGACTAACACACGTGAGCCAGGTGTTCTGGAAAGATAAACCCTGGGTAAGGGCAATGTGTGGGGATGGAGGACTTCACGCTTCCACTGGCCAGGTGGGAGCACGTCCAGCTCTGCAGTCATCAGCTCTGCCTGTGGCTTAATTCTTCCTGCCTCCGAGGCCCTGCCCACCTCTCCCTCCGGCCTCTGACTGCCCTTCAATTCATCACCCTAACTCCCAGTCCGGACAGCGGAGCCAAGCAGGAGAGAGGGAACAAAGCTTTTTATGTATGACAAGCACTATACTAAGTTCTTTACATATGTGATCTGATTTAGCCCTCGCCACATTCCTCAGGGAAAAGTATTGCCATTCCCATTTGTCAAAAGAGGAAACACTCTTATTTGGTTAAGTAACTTTCCTGGAGCTGAAAGGCATAAAGACCTTTGAAGATCTGACTTTTGCTTATCTCCAATGCCAGTCACTCTCTGTCTCAAGATTTACGCTCCAGCTATACCACGCTGCTTCTAGTTCTTCCTTCCACGCTTAGTGCGATGACTCTCAACTGGGGGCAATTTTGTCCTCCAGGGGTAAAATCTGACATTATCTGGAGGCATTAATGAATGTCACAGTTGAGGAAGGGGATGCTACTGTCATCTAATGAATAGAATCCAGGGATGCTGCTGCTAAACATCTTGAACTGGACAGGACAAACCCTCCCCCCAACCAGAAAAGAATTATCTGTCCCAAAATGTTAGTGATGCTGAGATTGAGAAATCCTGCATTAGTGCTTCTCATTCCCTCTGTCTGGTCTGTTCTTATTCCCTTCTCCTCTTAGCTGGATGTCTCCTACTCATTTATGACCCAGCTGGTGTGTCACTTCCTCTAGGAAGACCTTTCTCATTTCTCCAGGCTGGGCCAGGTGCTACCCTTCTGTGCTCCCATACACAGCCTTCCTAGCATTGCACCTTTTATTGGTTCTCCACTGTCCTCTTCATGAATCTGGGGCTCCTACTGGGCGGGGAACCATATTCCATCTACCTTTATATCCCTAGAAGACAGTGCTAATCCTGACAGGGCTTAAAGGATATTATTGCAAGAATGAAGTGGTGATTTGGGATTTATACACTATATGGAAGGGATAATGGGGAGAGTTGATATTGTCATTCTCAGTGCATAGTGATTAGTATGGAAAAAGAATGGCAGGAAGTGCTGTTGCAGAGATTGAAACATATTTCCTACTGGTTTTAGCTCTGGTTTCCTGAACCAGAATAGAAAGATTCTCAGAACTCTGAGAAAGAGAACAGAGAACCTCTCAGAGAAAAGAGAAAGTAGCTGAATATAAAGATGCATGTCCTTTTCTTCTTAAATCCCACTTGCTCCCCATGTTGTGATAATAAAAAGAATGACAAAAACAACCTAACTTGAACTGAGCAAAAATTAGGTCTGGTTGTTGTAGCTTGAACAGCTGTCAAATCCAGTGGAGGAAGCACAGGTAATGACAATGTTTCCACGTGATCACAGATGCAAGAAAACCTAGCTGGCCCTTTCCTTGCTTCCGTCAGAGAAATTCAAGTGACAGTAGCACTTGCGCCGTCTGCCAAAGGAATTGGCTGAAAGCAGGAGATATTTGAGGCACTTGATATGTTACTGGTTTTAAAGAGAGTGTCCCTGACAGCCTTTTAGCTCCCCGGCTCCCTTTGGCACTCGGAAGGAATAACAGTCAAGGGAACATTGAGGACCAATCCTCATCGCTTTGTCTGTACATAATCTTAGAATTTAGAATAGCACCCACTTGGATAAAAAGGTGGCTGCAACTGCCTTAGTTAAGCTCTTCTACCTGTAGCAGAAGAGAATCCAAAGATAAAATACGATTTGGTTAAACATAAGCACCCAGGAGTCTCCACAGGCGTAGACTAAATTGAAATCTGGAACCAGGAATTCTTGCAGGATTTTAAATGTAGGAATCTTTGGGTATTATCTTTTATATTTTAAATTCATTCCTGTTTATGAACAGGAGCTTAAATGTAGAACATAAAAAGGTCGTTGAAAACTCCTAATTTAGTGTCAGAGCAGCCTGATGGAAAAGATAGATGACAATGTACATCTTTTCTCCCACACTGGTTTTCCCTTTGATTCCAAATACACCTGCTTCCTAATACTTATTTTCTTCCTGAAGGAAAAATATCATAGGAAAATCATTATGAGTCAAGCCAAAGCAGTTCTTTCCTGGACAATATGCTACATGGAGCAGGCACTGTCTAGCAATCTTGAGAATGAAATGATTATACAGTGTGACTTTGAGTGCCTTCTGTCAGGGAGTATGTTGAACAGTGTTGCGTGGGAAGCGCATGCTGTCCATCTCCTATGCAGTGGACCATCTGTCTTTACAATATAGCCAATCCTGAAGTTACTACTTCTGGGAGGACAGCATTTGACATTCTCCTTTCTCCCGTGGCATTGACAGAGAGGTCAGTGGACTAGGGGGGCGTGGCCTGGAAGCAGACACAGCTGAATACAAGTCAAAGGGCAAAACCAGAGTTTGAAGTTTCAATAAAAGATTAAAATTTTAATGTAGTTAACATTTCAAAATCTTCTTCAGGATATGTACTTAAAACAATCCCTTCTCATCCCAAGGTTATGAAAATATTTTCCTGTATTTCAATCTAAACGTTTTGAAGTTTTGTTTTTTTATCTATCTATCTCTATATATATTTTTTACATCTTTATTGGAGTATAATTGCTTTACAATGGTGTGTTAGTTTCTGCTTTATAACAAAGTGAATCAGTTATACATATACATATGTTCCCATAGCTCTTCCCTCTTGCGTCTCCCTCCCTCCCACCCTCCCTATCCCACCCCTTTATAGGTGGTCACAAAGCACCGTGCTGATCTCCCTGTGCTATGCGGCTGCTTCCCACAGGCTCTCTAATTTACGTTTGGTAGTGTATATATGTCCATGCCACTCTCTCGCTTTGTCACAGCTTACCCTTCCCCCTCCCAATATCCTCAAGTCCATTCTCTAGTAGGTCTGTGTCTTTATTCCTGTCTTACCCCTAGGTTCTTCATGACTTTCTTTTTCTTAAATTCCATATATATATGTTAGCATACGGTATTTGTTTTTCTCTTTCTGACTTACTTCACTCTGTATGACAGACTCTAGGTCCATCCGCCTCATTACAAATAGCTCAATTTCGTTTCTTTTTATGGCTGAGTAATATTCCATTGTATATATGTGCCACATCTTCTTTATCCATTCATCCGATGATGGACACTTAGGTTGTTTCCATCTCCGGGCTATTGTAAATAGAGCTGCAATGAACATTTTGGTACATGACTCTCTTTGAATTATGGTTTCCTCAGGGCATATGCCCAGTAGTGGGATTGCTGGATCATATGGTAGTTCTATTTGTAGTTTTTTAAGGAACCTCTGTACTGTTCTCCATAGTGGTTGTACCAATGCACATACCCACGAGCAGTGCAAGAGTGTTCCCTTTTCTCCACACCCTCTCCAGCATTTATTGTTTCGAGATTTTTAGATCATGGCCATTCTGACTGGTGTGAGATGATATCTCATCGTAGTTTTGATCTGCATTTCTCTAATGATTAATGATGTTGAGCATTATTTCATGTGTTTGTTGGCAGTCTGTATATCTTCTTTGGAGAAATGTCTATTTAGGTCTTCTGTCTATTTTTGGATTGGGTTGTTTGTTTTATGTTATAGAGCTGCATGAGCTGCTTATACATTTTGGAGATTAATCCTTTGTCCGTTGCTTCATTGGCAAATATTTTCTCCCATTCTGAGGGTTGTCTTTTGGTCTTGTTTATGGTTTCCTTTGCTGTGAAAAAGCTTTGCAGTTTCATTAGGTCCCATTTGTTTATTTTTGTTTTTATTTCCATTTCTCTAGGAGGTGGATCAAAAAGGATCTTGCTGTGATTTATGTCATAGAGTGTTCTGCCTATGTTTTCCTCTAAGAGGTTGATATTTTCTGGCCTTACATTTAGGTCTTTAATCCATTTTGAGCTTATTTTTGTGTATAGTGTTAGGGAGTGATCTAATCTCATACTTTTACATGTACCTCTCCAGTTTTCCCAGCACCACTTATTGAAGAGGCTGTACTTTCTACACTGTACATTCCTGCCTCCTTTATCAAAGATAAGGTGACCATACGTGCGTGGGTTTATCTCTAGGCTTTCTATCCTGTTCCATTGATCTATCTTTCTGTTTCTTTGCCAGTACCATACTGTCTTGCTTACTGTAGCTTTGTAGTATAGTCTGAAGTCAGGGAGCCTGATTCATCCACCTCCGCTTTTTGTTCTCAAGATTGCTTTGGCTATTCGGGGTCTTTTGTGTTTCCATACAAATTGAGAAAATTTTTGTTCTAGTTCTGTGAAAAATGCCAGTGGTAGTTTGACAAGGATTGCATTGAATCTGTAGATTGCTTTGGGTAGTAGAGTCATTTTCACAATGTTGATTCTTCCAATCCAAGAACATGATATATCTCTCCATCTATGTGTATCATCTTTAATTTCTTTCATCAGTGTCTTATAATTTTCTGCATACAGGTCTTTTGTCTCCTTAGGTAGGTTTATTTCTAGATATTTTATTCTTTTTGTTGCAATGGTAAATGGGAGTGTTTTCTTGATTTCACTTTCAGATTTTTCATCATTAGTGTGTAGGAATGCAAGAGATATCTGTGCATTAATTTTGTATCCTGCTACTTTACCAAATTCATTGATTAGCTCTAGTAGTTTTCTGGTAGCATCTTTAGGATTCTCTATGTATAGTATCATGTCATCTGCAAACAGTGAAAGCTTTACTTCTTCTTTTCTGATTTGGATTCCTTTTATTTCCTTTTCTTCTCTGATTGCTGTGGCTAAAACTTCCAAAACTATGTTGAATAAGAGTGGTGAGAGTGGGCAACCTTGTCTTGTTCCAGATCTTGGTGGAAATGCTTTCAGTTTTTCACCATTGAGGACGATGTTGGCTGTGGGTTTGTCATAGATGGCCTTTATTATGTTGAGGAAAGTTCCCTCTATGCCTACTTTCTGCAGGGTTTTTATCATAAATGGGTGTTGAATTTTGTCAAAAGCTTTCTCTGCATCTATTGAGATGATCATATGGTTTTTCTCCTTCAGTTTGTTAATATGGTGTATCACCTTGATTGATTTGCGTATATTGAAGAATCCTTGCATTCCTGGAATAAACCCCACTTGATCATGGTGTATGATCCTTTCAATGTGCTGTTGGATTCTGTTTGCTAGTATTTTGTTGAGAATTTTTGCATCTGTGTTCATCAGTGATATTGGCCTGTAGTTTTCTTTCTTTGTGACATCCTTGTCTGGTTTTGGTATCAAGGTGATGGTGGCCTCGTAAAATGAGTTTGGGAATGTTCCTCCCTCTGCTATATTTTGGAAGAGTTTGAGAAGGATTGATGTTAGCTCTTCTCTAAATGTTTGATAGAATTCGCCTGTGAAGCCATCTGGTCCTGGGCTTTTGTTTGTTGGAAGATTTTTAATCACAGTTTCAATTTCAGTGCTTGTGATTGGTCTGTTCATACTTTCTATTTCTTCCTGGTTCAGTCTTGGAAGGTTGTGCTTTTCTGAGGATTTGTCCATTTCTTCCAGGTTGTCCATTTTATTGGCATAGAGTTGCTTGTAGTAGTCTCTTAGGATGCTTTGTATTTCTGCAGTGTCAGTTGTTTCTTCCCCTTTTTTATTTCTAATTCTATTGATTTGAGTCTTCTTCCCTTTTTTCTTGATGAGTCTGGCTAATGGTTTATCAATTTTGTTTATCTTCTCAAAGAACCAGCTTTTAGTTTTATTGATCTTTGCTATTGTTTCCTTCATTTCTTTTTCATTTATTTCTGATCTGATTTTTATGATTTCTTTCCTTCTGCTAACTTAGGGGGGGTTTTTGTTCTTCTTTCTCTAATTGCTTTAGGTGCAAGATTAGGTTGTTTATTTGAGATGTTTCCTATTTCTTAAGGTAAGATTGTATTGCTATAATCTACCCTCTTAGAACTGCTTTTGCTGCATCCCATAGGTTTTGGGTCGTCGTGTCTCCATTGTCATTTGTTTCTAGGTATTTTTTAATTTCCTCTTTGATTTCTTCAGTGATTACTTCGTTATTAAGTAGTGTAATGTTTAGCCTCCATGTGTTTGTATTTTTTACAGATCTTTTCCTGTAATTGATATCTAGTCTCATAGCGTGTTCGGAAAAGATACTTGATAAAATTTCAATTTTCTTAAGTTTACCAAGGCTTGATTTGTGACCCAAGATATGATCTATCCTGGAATATGTTCCATGAGCACTTGAGGAAATGTGTATTCTGTTGTTTTAGAATAGAATGTTGTATATATATCAATTAAGTCCATCTTGTTTAATGTATCATTTAAAGCTTGTGTTTCCTTATTTATTTTCATTTTGGATGATCTGTCCATTGGTGAAAGTGGGGTGTTAAAGTCCCCTACTATGAATGTGTTACTGTCGATTTCCCCTTTTATGGCTCTTAGTATTTGCCTTATGTGTTGAGGTGCTCCTATGTTGGGTGCATAAATATTTACAATTGTTATATCTTCTTGGATCGATCCCTTGGTCATTATGTAGTGTTCTTCTTTGTCTCTTCTAATAGTCTTTAAGTCTATTTTGTGTGATATGAGAATTGCTACACCAGCTTTCTTTTGGTTTCCATTTGCACAGAATATCTTTTTCCATCTCCTCACTTTCAGTCTGTATGTGTCCCTAGGTCTGAAGTGGTTCTCTGTAGACAGCATATATATGGGTCTTGTCTTTGTATCCATTCAGCCAATCTGTGTCTTTTGGTGGGGGCATTTAGTCCATTTACATTTAAGGTAATTATTGATATGTATGTTCCTGTTCCCATTTTCTTGATTGTTTTGGGTTCATTGTTGTAGGTCTTTTCCTTCTCTTGTGTTTCTTGCCTAGAGAAGTTCCTTTAGCATTTGTTGTAAAGCTGGTTTGGTGGTGCTGAACTCTCTCAGCTTTTGCTTGTCTGTAAAGGTTTTAATTTCTCCACCAAATCTGAATGAGATCCTTGCTGGGTAGAGTAATCTTGGTTGCAGGTTTTTCTCTTTCATCGCTTTAAATATGTCCTGCCAGTCCCTTCTGGCTTGCAGAGTTTCTGCTGAAGGATCAGCTGTTAACCTTATGGGGATTCCCTTGTGTGTTATTTGTTGTTTTCCCTTGCTGCTTTTAATATGTTCTCTTTGTATTTAATTTTTGACAGTTTGTTTAATATGTGTCTTGGTGTATTTCTCCTTGGATTTATCCTGTATGGGACTCTCTGTGCTTCCTGGACTTGATTAACTATTTCCTTTCCCATATTAGGGAAGTTTTCAACTATAATCTCTTCAAATATTTTCTCAGTCCCTTTCTTTTTCTCTTCTTCTTCTGGAACCCCTATAGTTCAAATGTTGGTGCGTTTAATGTTGTCCCAGAAGTCTCTGAGACTATCCTCAATTCTTTTCATTCTTTTTTCTTTATTCTGCTCTGCTGTAGTTATTTCCACTATTTTATCTTCCAGGTCACTTATCCATTCTTCTGCCTCAGTTATTCTGCCATTAATCCCATCTAGAGTATTTTTAATTTCATTTATTGTGTTGTTCATCATTGCTTGTTTCATCTTTAGTTCTTCTAGGTCCTTGTTAAATGTTTCTTGCATTTTGTCTATTCTATTTCCAAGATTTCGGATCATCTTTACTATCATTATTCTCAATTCTTTTTCAGGTAGACTGCCTATTTCCTCTTCATTTGTTAGGTCTGGTGGGTTTTTATATTGCTCCTTCATCTGCTGTGTGTTTCTCTGTCTTCTCATTTTGCTTATCTTACTGTGTTTGGGGTCTCCCTTTTGCAGGCTGCAGGTTCATAGTTCCAGTTGTTTTTGGTGTCTGTCCCCAGTGGCTAAAGTTGGTTCAGTGGGTTGTGTAGGCTTCCTGGTGGAGGGGACTAGTGCCTGTGTTCTGGTGGATGAGGCTTGATCTTGTCTTTCTGGTAGGCAGGTCCACGTTTGGTGGTGTGTTTTGGGGTGTCTGTGGACTTATTATGATTTTAGGCAGCCTCTCTGCTAATGGGTGGGGTTGTGTTCCTGTCTTGCTAGTTGTTTGGCATAGGGTGTCCAGCACTGTAGCTTGTTGGTCGTTGAGTGAAGCTGGGTGCTGGTGTTGAGATGGAGTTCTCTGGGAGATTTTCGCTGTGTGATATTACCTGGAGCTGGGAGTTCTCTTTTGGACCAGTGTCCTGAAGTTGGCTCTCCGACCTCAGAGGCACAGCACTGACTCCTGGCTGCAGCACCAAGAGCCTTTCATCCACACGGCTCAGAATAAAAGGGAGAAAAAGTAGAAAGAAAGAAGAAATAAAGAAAGAAAGAAAGAAAGAAAGGAAGGAAGGAAGGTAGGAAGGAAGGGAAAGAAAGAAAGATAAAATAAAATAAGATAAATTTATTAAAATAAATATTAGGAAAAAAATTTTTTAAGAAGAAAAAGAAAAAAAAAAACAAAAACGGTCAGATAGAACCCTAGGACAAATGGTGAAAGCAAAGCTATACAGACAAAATCTCACACAGAAGCATACACATACGCACTCACAAAAAGAGGAAAAGGGGAAAAAATAATAAATCTTGCTCTCAAAGTCCACCTCCTCAATTTGGGATAATTCATTGTCTATTCATGTATTCCACAGATCCAGGGTACATCAAGTTGATTGTGGAGATTTAATCCGGTGCTTCTGAGGCTGCTGGGAGAGGTTTCCCTTTCTCTTCTTTGTTCGCACAGCTCCGGGGCTCTGCTTTGGATTTGGCCCTGCCTCTGCGTGTAGGTCGCCGGAGGGCGTCTGTTTTTCGCTCAGACAGGATGGGGTTAAAGGACCAGCTGCTTCGGGGACGCTGGCTTACTCAGGCCGGGGGTGGAGGGAGGGGTATGGAGTGCGGGGCAAGCCTGCGGTGGCAGAGGCCAGCATGACGTTGCACCAGCCTGAGGCGCGCTGTGCGTTCTCCCGGGGAAGTTGTCCCTGGATCCCGGGACTCTGGCAGTGGCGGGCTGCACAGGCTCCCCGGAAAGGAGGTGTGGATAGTGACCTGTGTTCACACACAGGCTTCTTGATGGCGGCAGCAGCAGCCTTAGCATCTCATGCCCGTCTCTGGGGTCCGTGCTTTTAGCCGCGGCTCACGCCCGTCTCTGGAGCTCCTTTAAGCAGGCTCTTAATCCCCTCTCCTCGCGCACCAGGAAACAAAGAGGTAAGAAAAAGTCTCTTGCCTCTTCGGCAGCTCCAGACTTTGACCCGGACTCCCTCCCGACTAGCCGTGGCGTACTAACCACGTGCAGGTTGTGTTCACGCCACCAACCCCAGTCCTCTCCCTCGGATCCGCCCAAAGCCCGAACCTTAGCTTCCGGCCCCTCCCGCGCCGGTGGGTGAGCAGAAAAGCCTCTCGGGCTGGTGAGTACTGGTCAGCACCAATCCTCTGTGCGTTTGCTTTGCCCTTAACACCCCTGTTGCTGCCCTCTCCTCTGCGGCCCCGAAGCTTCCCCCTCCGCCACCCGCAGTCTCCGCCCACGAAGGGGCTTCCTAGTGTGTGGAAACCTTTCCTCCTTCACAGCTCCCTCCCACTGGTGCAGGTCCCATCCCTATCCTTTTGTCTCTGTTTGTTCTTTTTTCTTTTACCCTACCCAGGTACGTGGGGAGTTTCTTGCCTTTCGGGAGGTCTGAGGTCTTCTGCCAGCGTTCAGTAGGTGTTCAGTAGGAGTTGATCCACGTGTAGATGTATTTCTGGTGTGTCTGCAGAGGAAGGTGATCTCCGCGTCTTACTCTTCCGCCATCTTCCCCTCCAACAATTCTATACTTTTAATCTACTGGAATTTTGGGGTTTTTTGGTAGAGGTGATGTAGGCATTTATTTATTTATTGAAATATAGTTGATGTACTATATTGTGTTAGTTTTAGGTGTACAGCCCAGTGATTCAGATAATTATCAGATTCTTTTCCCTTATAGGTTACTATAAAATACTGAGTATAGTTCCCTGTGCTATACAGTAGGTCCTTGGTTATCTGTTTTATATACAGTAGTGTGTATATAGTAAGCCATCTATTCCTGTGCTGGTATCAGACTGTCTCAATTATTGTAACTTAGTTATGGTTCTTGCAATCAGATAGAACAATTTTCCTACTTTCTTCAAAATCTGTTATATTCCATGTGTAGTTTGCACTTGGCTTGCCATATTCCACAAAAACAATATGATACAAAGCAACCAAAAAACCCTGTCATTGAAACTTTATTGCATTCAATAAAAAATTTGGGACAATTTAAGGTTGATTCTTCCTATTCATCAACATGGTTTATTTCTTCATTTATCTAGGGCAGCTTCTTTGAATTTTTCCCCTTTTAGTAATGGTTTATAACTTTCTTCATCAAGGTCTCAAAAATCTTTTGTTAAATTTATTTCTACACATCTTAAAAATTATTTGTTGATATTATAAATTAACTGTTTTCTATATTCTAACTGAACTATTAATGGTGTAAGGAAGGCTGCTCACTTTCTGATGTTGCATCTAGAAACCTTGTTGAATTATTTTAGTTCTACTAGTTTTTTGGCAGATTATCTAGGAATTCCTACAGTTATACTGTTTGCAAATCAGGACACATTTTTTTTATTACTTTTAAATTCTTTCACCTTATTTCTTTATCTTGTCTAGGGCCTTGTATATTGCTGAATGTAAACTATCTTATTTGCATTCTTATACTTTTGTTTTAAGGAATTCCTCTAAGGTTTGGTCATTAAGAAATAAATTTAGTGTGGTTTTCTTTGATATTTAACTTTCATTAAGAAAAATATTTTTCCTTCTTTTTTAGTTTGCTTAGAGGTTTTCATCATGAAATTATTTTTGTAACATGATTTTTTCATTTGTTGAGAGAATTACGTTTTTTCCACCTGTAATATGTTTTTCTGGTGATTATAGTAATAGATTTTTTTTTAATGTAGAATTATCTTTGCTTTCCTGGGATTACCCATCTTAATTGTGGTGAATTCTTTGTTAACAGACTGCTAAATTTATTTTACTTGTATGAGTTAAAATTTTTGCCTCTATATTTTTAAGTAAGATTGACTTAAATATTTTTTCTTGTGCTATCTTTATCTAGTTTTGGTATAAATGTCACATTAGCCTCATAGGCTGAGTTTGTAGTTTTCCTTTATTTATTTGTAGTCTGTGAAGCAATTTGCATAAAAAAAGAATTTTTGATCCTTGAATGGGTAATGGAAATCATCTAAAACCGTCTAGGCTGAGTATCTTTTGGATTTTATGATTTGTCTCATGTGCTCAGCATTGCTCCATGTGTCTTATCTTGGGACTTAGACCGAAGGATCAGATTTTACTTGAGGCATGCTCTGGTTATGGAAGGACAGGGGCAAAAGGCCAAACCAAATCATGCAAGCATGTGTATAGCTTCTCAGATGTGACAGAGAAAATCACTGTGCCTGACTAGTGGTACCATGATATTTGCTTAGCAGTTGGGTGGCAAGTGGTGAGCAAACAAAAATAGAAATCTAGATGGTTGAAGATCCATATATGAGGTGGCAAAACTTTGGCAAAACTGACACCTGTGATCACTTAGAGGACTTTGTGCTGAGCCTACAGTTCTAGAGGAAGGGACTGAACCATGATGTTAGCAGGTTTAAATTGATTGTTATTAACTTCATTTTGCAAATTATTTCTAAAGTTCACAGACTATGACATGTCACAGATTGCAAGACGCCTTTATTTTGTGTACCACTCAGAAAGGATGAAACACATCAATTAAGCTTTGATATAATGTCTTTTTATGACATCAATTATGAAATGCAGCCCAATCACAAAGATGTTAAAATGAATATGCATCTTATAATCTATAAAATATGGTATAAACAAGAGTAATAATTGGACAGTTTATACGCAAAAAAGAAAGGGAATAAGTTCTAGAAAGTCAGGATCCTGCAGAGTTGGAAAAGTCAACTGCTTCTAGACTCCAAGGAAGAGATGTGGTTTGAAAAGACCTTGAAAGACCAAGACCCAGTGAGACTTCTTAGTTGTATGGAGTGACTCAGCTTTGAGTCAGAGACCAGCTTTGAGTCAGGGAAACGGCCTGTCCACTCAAGCCTTGTAGCCTCAAGGTAGTTGCCATTAGGTTGAGAGGGGCAGGCATGGGGGTGAGGAAGTGAAAAAATACAAAATCTGTGATCCCGATCTACAAAAGAACTTTGAATATAGTTAATAGCACATGGATCTAACTAGAAGCAAATAAATCAGAAGCATACTAATTAGAGAGTTTGCTGCCAAAGAATTCTTGAGCCTTGCTTAAAAAAAGCTAAACTGAGTCTTAAAACATCCTTCATGCAGGAAGTGGGCTGTGTGAGCTGTGTAGCTCTCAAAAGGGCACCTCTTCAACACCCACATTAGATGTGGCCAACGTGGATAAGTAAACAAGAAAGAATGTCTCTGAAGTCTAGAATCATGAAGAACAAAGGGCAGGCGATTTCCTCCTTGAAGAGAGCAGAATTGGGTTCAATTCAAGAAGCTTTCATGCCTTCCATGGTTGAAGACCTTCACAAAGCTAGCCCAGTTGTATTTCAGAATTGCTAGAGACCAGTGCCTGCCAAGCGTCACCACTTTTTCCATTTCTGACTGGAAGTGTCTACATGGTTATTTTTTCCCTTTCCCACAACTGCACACTGTATGTGGGAGTGGAAGAGGGTATCTTGTCTTTTTAGTTCATAGCTTGTTGTACAATAAAGAGCCACGTGCAGATGTAAATGGAAAGCTCACTCAGAAATCCTAGACTTTGAGCTAGTTTCGATGCAGACAGGATCTCCAGGTTGCCTCCTCGGGGAGGGTGTGAGCATGTTCTATGTGTGGGAGAAAGAATGAAATGCATATTTGGAAACCAGAAGCAGGGACATTTACAGTGACAGTGATAGGTATTTATCAAAACCAATTCATTTCCCCTGAATACATTGGAGGACCTTTTGCTCATTTTCTTATTGTATTAGTGGAACCAAATGAATGAGCTCTGGCCAATGGGACGTGGGTAGAAGTGATGGGCACCACTCCTAGACCTGACAGTCAAACCCTCTGCATGACCTCTATGTTCTCTCTTTCCCTTAAAGGAATTTAGATGCTTTGTGTTGAGGTGGAAGGGGCTTCTTTGAATGACGGCAAAACCCAGAACAGAGAAATGCACTCCCACTCCCAGACCCCTTCCTCCAGTGACTACAGTTGAGAGTAAGCAGTAAAATTTTATTGTGTCCAATGAGATTTTGTTTTTTATTTCTTACTACAGAATAATTTAGCCTAGCCTCATTAATGCAATCAATCAACATCTCTCCACTGGATTATTCCTATTGGATTAACCATATGTTCATTAATACTGATCTCCTAGAAAATATCCTTTCTCTTGGCCTCAGAACATCCTCCAGCCCATTTGTCTGTTTTCTGTTCAAAGAACAACTTTGTGAGTCTTCTTTTTCACTCAGAGTCTTTATTTCCTTCTTCTCCCATTTAATCCCAGACCTAATGGTCATTTCCCTGTCCTTATTTAATTTGAATTCCTAGAAGCATTTGTAATGGTTGACCATGCTCTTTTCTTTGGTTTTCTTCCTACTATATTGGCCATTTCCTCTCCATCTCCCTTGCTGGCTTCATCCCTCCACCAGATATCAAAATGTAGATGTGACCCAGAGCTTCTTCTCTTGGCTATTTAATTCACACCCTAGGTGATCTCGTTCATATCTGTGTCTCTAAAGGGTACCATATTTGTGCTAGTGGAACCCAAACCTATAGATTTAGTCCAAAACTCTAATCTGAGCACAAGATTCATATATTCAACTGTCTATTCAATATCTCTATGTGGAGGCCTAAGTGACATCTCAAAGTTAACATGATCAAAACAGAACTATTAATAGCCCCTCCCATCGTATCTGTTCTTTCCTTAGATTTTCCATCTCTATAAATTGTATTGCTATCCTCAGCCCCCAGCCTAGGATTCCTCTTTGACTTTCCTATAATTCTTCTTTTCCTTACATCCCTTGGTCAATTAGTAATTTATCCTCACCATCATCACTAACCAAACTGTAATTCAAGCCAACCTCATCGTTTGGCTTGATAATGCCTCATAGCTGGTCTTGTTGCTTCCTTTGCAGTTTCCTCAGAGAAGCCAGTGGGGTCTTTTGGAAAAATAAATCAAATAATATCACCTTCCTGCTAAAGGTCTTTAGGAGTCTCTGATTGCAACTAGAATAAAATCCAGATTCTTTACTTCACCCCACAGAGTCTTGCATAATCCATCCCTTGCCTGACTTTCCAATCTCATCTTCCCCTCTTGCCCCTCACACACTAATGTTTAGACTGTTCTTATTGTCACCCAATCATGTCAAGTTCATTCCTACCTCAGGGCCTTTGCACTTCCTGTTTCTTCTGGTTGGAATGATTTTCTTTTGAACCTTATTATGGGTGCATCCTTCTCATTATTCTTATCTCTGCTCAAATGTCCTTGTCCTAGAGAAGCAAATAGACAGTCCCTGAGTCGTTTTCTGTCTTTTTAACCAGTTCCATTTTCTTCATAACGTGAATCTATATATGAAATTATTTTTTTCTTTATGTGTGACTGATTCACTCTAAGAAGGTTTGACTATATTTTAATAAATGATACACTTCCAATATTTTAGTTTAAACCATTATATTAATATTTATAAACAAGTAAAGGAAACTGTGGACATTTAGCCTTTCTACTAGGAAATATCAAGCAGGAGCTAAATATAATGAATGTAGCAGGAATTGAAGACAGGTGCCGGCTTTTGTGCAGAGAGACTTAATAAAACCATTGGTTCAAATCATTACTTAATTATAGCATGCCAGCGTTAGAATGCCAAATGATTATGGCTCCATTTTAATTTACCACCAAGATTCTGGTGCAACCAGCACTCTGAGATGCCATTGTAGCATTGCCTGCTGGAGCATCTTATTCTTGGTGAAAATGTTTTTTTCTTTCTGGTTGCTTGAGCACGACTTCCATTAAATTGCAATCAAGTCTTTGCCCTACAGTGTGTCTATTTTCAGAACCAGTCCCACCCCTTAAGCACCCACCCTCCATTTGATAGAGTGCACTTTCTCATCCTTTAAAGAGACCCACGCAACCCGTCTGTGATGGAGCCGTTAGGTCTGGCTTCAGTGTCCACTCCCGTCTACGGGCCTCCCCATTGGCAGCTCTTCCTCCTGTTCCTGTTCCTGCTTTTGTCCCTCCAGTCCTGATGAACACGTGGCCCAGTTTTCTCAGCCACAGCTCTCTCTTTTTTTTTTTTGTGGTGTGCGGGCCTCTCACTGTTGTGGCCTCTCCCGTTGCGGAGCACAGGCTCCGGACGCGCAGCCTCAGTGGCCATGGCTCATGGGCCCAGCCGCTCAGCAGCATGTGGGATCTTCCTGGACCGGGGCACGAACCCGTGTCCCCTGCATCGGCAGGCGGACTCTCAACCACTGCGCCACCAGGGAAGCCCCATAGCTCTCTTTTGCTGGCCAGGCACTTCCAAGGGTATAACACCAGTCTACTCACCATGCTCCTCTTTGTTACAACCCTGGCACTTCTAATTCTTAGATGCCAACCTTGGCCTGTTCCTACTGAGTACACAGCCTGGGGGGTTAGGCTCAGAAATGGTATGACTTTCAGTAACTTGTCCTCCATCCAGAAGGCTGGGGACCTTGTGATGATAAGAGGAATGAAAGTCTTTGGTGGCTTACCAGAGGACTTTTTCTGTACTCTTTCCACAGAGTTAAATCCATTCCTGAGAAACCTTAATCCTGTGCTGTTCAGGAAGCTTTCAAAGATGTCAGTGGAGCCCCAACTCCTAGAAGACTAGTTTGCTTCTAGACTTCTTCCCATTTCACCAACCCACTTGACAAAAGCCTTGGGAAATCTAATCTGAATTAGCATTTACTATCCTTTTGTAGATCAAAATCTTTTAAGTATAAACTTTTAAATTTGAATAATAAATAGAAGGGAAAAAATTCTCTTTATTCTTGAGAATCAGGCCTGTATTTAGTTTGCTTGGGCTGCCATAACAAAATACCATAGACCAGCTTAAACAATAGAAATATATTTTCTCACTGTTCTGTAGGCTAGAAGTTCAAGATCAAAGTGTTGCCTGGGTTGTTTTCTTCTGAGGGCCATGAAGGAAGGATCTGTTCCAGGCCTCTCTCTTTGGCTTATAGCTGGTTATCTCCTTCCTGTGTCTTTATATTGTCTTCCATTTGTACATGTCTGAGTCCAAATTTTCATTCATATTGGATTAGGACCAACCCTAATGCCCTCATTTTAACTTAATTACCTCTGTAAAGACCCTATCTCCAAATATAAGTACATTCTGAAGTACTGGGGATCAGGGCTTCATCGTATAAACTGGGGGTGGGGATGCAGAATCCATCCATAATAAGATTTTTAGCCCTTTGAGAAACACTGCATCAAAAATTACACTCTGTCCCATGATCACCTGTAACTAAATGAGTAAAGGAATGTGAACCCCTTAGTTTATTCCTGCCCAACAATGTTTGCAATGGCTTTTTCCTTCACCTAGAATGTTCTTCTCTACACAGCTATGTGGCTTGCTCCATCACTTTATTTAGGCCTTTGATTAAAGATCACTTAAATAGAGAGGACCTCCCAGTTCACCAAGCAGTGCTTTTATCTTACCCCCATCATCTACCAGTGTCTATTACTTTACCCTGTTTTATTTTGTTCACAGCACTTAGTACTACATGAAGTTTAGAACTTTTGTTTACATGAAAGAATAAAAGATAACAAATATATCTAACGTTCATTGAGTTTTTATGTTAAACCCGTCTTTAAGCACTTTTCATTAAATTTCACAGCAAACCTGTCAGGTTGTCACTATTTTTAACACTGTTTTGCAAATGAAAAAATGTGTTTATTGCCGTGACTACCAGTGTGCATTGCATGACACATATTAGGAATTACATATATCTGGGTTTTTTTTAGAATTTTAGAATTTTATTTTTTTATACAGCAGGTTCTTATTAATCATCCATTTTATGCACATCAGTGTATATATGTCAATCCCAATCGCCCACCACCAACCTTACCACCCCACCGCTTTCCCCCCCTTGGTGTCCATATGTTTGTTCTCTACATCTGTGTCTCAGTTTCTGCCTTGCAAACCAGTTCATCTGTACCATTTTTCTAGGTTCCACATATATGCGTTAATATATGATATTTGTTTTTCTCTTTCTGACTTACTTCACTCCGTATGACAGTCTCTAGGTCCATCCACGTCTCAACAAATGACCAATTTCATTCCTTTTTATGGCTGAGTAATATTCCATTCTATATATGTACCACATCTTCTTTATCCATTTGTCTGTTGATGGGCATTTAGGTTGCTTCCATGACCTGGCTATTGTAAACAGTGCTGCAATGAATATTGGGGTGCATGTGTCATTTTGAATTGTGGTTTTCTCAGGGTATATGCCCAGTAGTGGGATTGCTGGGTCATATGGTAATTCTATTTTTAGTTTTCTAAGGAGTCTCCATACTGTTCTCCATAGTGGCTGTATCAATTTACATTCCCACCAACAGTGCAAGAGGGTTCCCTTTTCTCCACACCCTCTCCAGCATTTATTGTTTGTAGAGTTTTTGATGATGCCTCTTCTAACTGGTGTGAGGTGATACCTCATTGTAGTTTTGATTTGCATTTCTCTAATAATTAGTGATGTTGAGCAGCTTTTCATGTGCTTCCTGGCCATCTGTATGTCTTCTTTGGAGAAATGTCTATTTAGGTCTTCTGCCTATTTTTGGATTGGGTTGTTTGGTTTTTTGCTATTGAGCTGCATGAACTGTTTATAAATTTTAGAGATTAATCCTTTGTCCGTTGATTCATTTGCAAATATTTTCTCCCATTCTGAGGGTTGTCTTTTCGTCTTGTTTATGGTTTCCTTTGCTGTGCAAAACTTTGAAGTTTCATTAGGTCTCATTTGTTTATTTTTGTTTTTATCTCCATTACTCTAGGAGGTGGATCAAAAAAGATCTTGCTGTGATTTATGTCAAAGAGTGTTCTTCCTATGTTTTCCTCTAAGAGTTTTATAGAGCCTGGTCTTACATGTAGGTATCTAATCCATTTTGAGTTTATTTTTGTGTATAGTGTTAGGGAGTGTTCTAATTTCATTCTTTTACATGTAACTGTCCAGTTTTCCCAGCAGCACTTATTAAAGAGACTGTCTTTTCTCCACTGTATATCCTTGCCTCCTTTGTCATAGATTAGTTGACCATAGGTGCGTGGGTTTCTCTCTGGGCTTTCTATCTTGTTCCATTGATGTGTGTTTCAGTTTTTGTGCCACTACCATATTGTCTTGATTACTGTAACTTTGTAGTATAGTCTGCAGTCAGGGAGTCTGATTCCTCCAGCTCTGTTTTTTTCCCTCAAGACTGCTTTGGCTATTGGGGGTCTTTTGTGTCTCCATACAAATTTTAAGATTTTTTGTTCTAGTTCTGTAAAAAATGCCATTGGTAATTTGAGAGGGATTGCACTGAATCTTTAGATTGCTTTGGGTAGTATAGTCATTTTCACAATATTGATTCTTCTAATCCAAGAACATGGTGTATCTCTCCATCTGTTGGTATCATCTTTAATTTCTTTCATCAGTGTCTTATAGTGTTTTGCATACAGGTCTTTTGTCTCCCTAGGTAGGTTTATTACTAGGTATATTATTCTTTTTGTTGCAGTGGTAAATGGGAGTGTTTCCTTAATTTCTCTTTCAGATTTTTCATCATTAGTGTATAGGAATGCAAGAGATATCTGTGCATTAATTTTGTATCCTGCTACTTTACCAAATTCATTGATTAGCTCTAGTAGTTTTCTGGTGGCCTCTTTAGGATTCTCTATGTATAGTATCATGGCATCTGCAAACAGTGACCGTTTTAATTCTTCTTTTCCAATTTTTATTCCTTTTATTTCTTTTTCTTCTCTGATTGCTGTGGCTAGGACTTCCAAAATTATGTTGAATAATAGTGGTGAGAGTGGACATCCTTGTCTTGTTCCTGATCTTAGAGGAAATGCTTTCAGTTTTTCAACATTGAGAATGATGTTTGCTGTGGGTTTATTGTATATGGCCTTTATTATGTTGAGGTAGGTTCCCTCTATGCCCACTTTCTGGAGAGTTTTATCATAAATGGGTGTTGAATTTTGTCAAAAGCTCTTTCTGCATCTATTGAGATGATCATATGGTTTTTCTTCTTCAATTTGTTAATATGGTGTATCACATTGATTGATTTGTGTATATTGAAGAACTCTTGCATCCCTGGGATAAATCCCACTTGATCGTGGTGTATGATCCTTTTAATGTGTTGTTGGATTCTTTTCGCTAGTATTTTGTTGAGGATTTTTGCATCTATATTAATCAGTGATATTGTTCTATAAGTTACTTTTTTGGGGTATCTTTGTCTGGTTTTGGTATCAGGGTGATTGTGGCCTCATAGAATGAGTTTGGGAGAGTTCCTTCCTCTGCAATTTTTTGGAAGAGTTTGAGAAGGATGGGTGTTAGCTTTTCTCTAAATGTTTGGTAGAATTCACCTCTGAACCCATATGGTCCTGGACTTTTGTTGTTGGAAGATTTTTAATCAGTTTCAGTTTCATCACTTGTGATTTGTCTGTTCATATCTCCTATTTCTTCCTGGTTCAGTCTTGGAAGGTTATACCTTTCCAAGAATTTGTCCATTTCTTCCAGCTTGTCCATTTTATTGGCATAGTGTTGCTTTTAGTAGTCTCTTCTGATGCTTTGTATTTCTCTGGTGTCTGTTGCAACTTCTCCTTTTTCATTTCTAATTTTACTGATTTGAGTCCTCTCCCTCTTTTTCTTGATGAGTCTGGCTAATGGTTTATCAATTTTGTTTATCTTCTCAAAGAGCCAGCTTTTAGCCTCATTGATCTTTGCTATTGTTTTCTTTGTTTCTATTTCATTTATTTCTGCTCTGATCTTTATGATTTCTTTCCTTCTGCTAACTTTGCATTTTGTTTGTTCTTCTTTCTCTAGGTCCTTTAGGTGTAAGGTTAGATTGTTTATTTGAGATTTTTCTTGTTTCTTGAGGTAGGCTTGTATAGCTATAAACGTCCCTCTCAGAACTGCTTTTGCTACATCCCATAGGTTGTATATCATCGTGTTTTCATTGTCATTTGTCTCTAGGTACTTTTTGATTTCCTCTTTGATTTCTTCAGTGCTCTCTTGGTTATTTAGTGACGTATTGTTTAGCCTCCATGTGTTTGTGTTTTTTACGTTTTTATCCCTGTAATTCATTTCTAATCTCATAGTGTTATGGTCAGAAAAGATGCTTGATATGATTTCAATTTTCTTAAATTTACCAAGGCTTGATTTGTCATGCAAGATGTGATCTATCCTGGAGAATGATCTGTGTGCACTTGAGAAGAAAGTGTGATCTGCTGTTTTTGGATGGAATGTCTTATAAATATCAATTAAACCTATCTGGTCTATTGTGTCATTTAAAGCTTTGTTTCCTTATTAATTTTCTGTCTGGATGATCTGTCCATTGGTGTAAGTGAGATATTAAAGTCCCCCACTATTATTGTGTTACTGGCAATTTCCTGTTTTATAGCTGTTAGCATTGGCCTTATGTATTGAGGTGCTCCTATTTTGGGTGCATATATATTTATAATTGTTATGTCTTCTTCTTGGATTGATCCCTTGATCATTATGTAGTGTCCTTCCTTCTCTTGTAACATTCTTTATTTTAAAGTCTATTTTATCTGTTATGAGTATTGCTACGCCAGTTCTCTTTTGATTTACATTTGCATGGAATATCTTTTTCCATCCCCTCACTTTCAGTCTGTATGTGTCTCTAGGTCTGAAGTGGCTCTCTTGTAGACAGCATATATATGGGTCTTGGTTTTGTATCCATTCAGCAAGCCTGTGTCTCTTGGTTGGAGCATTTAATCCATTCACGTTTAAGGTAATTATCGATATGTATGTTCCTATGACCATTTTCTTAATTGTTTTGGGTTTGTTTTTGTAGGTCCTTTTCTTCTCTTCTGTTTCCCACTTAGAGAAGTTCCTTTAGCATTTGTTGTAGAGCTGGTTTGGTGGTGCTGAATTCCCTTAATTTTTGCTTGTCTGTAAAGCTTTTGATTTCTCCATCGAATCTGAATGAGATCCTTGCCAGGTAGAGTAATCTTGGTTGTAGGTTCTTCCTTTTCATCACTTAAAGTATATCATGCCACTCCCTTCTGGCTTGTAGAGTTTCTGATGAGGAATCAGCTGTTAACCTTATGGCAGTTCCCCTGTGTGTTATTTGTCGTTTTGCCCTTGCTGCTTTCAATAATTTTTCTTTGTCTTTAACTTTTGCCAATTTGATGACTATGTGTCTCGGTGTGCTTCTCCTTGCCTTTATCCTGTATGGGACTCTCTGAGCTTCCTGGATTTGGGTGGCTATTTCCTTTCCCATGTTAGGGAAGTTTTCGACTATAATCTCTTCAAATATTTTCTCGGGTCCTTTTTCTCACTCTTCTCCTTCTGGGACCCCTATAATGCGAATGTTGTTGCGTTTAATGTTGTCCCAGAGGTCTCTTAGGCTGTCTTCATTTCTTTTCATTCTTTTTCTTCATTCTGTTCCATGGCAGTGAATTCCACCATTCTTTCTTCCAGGTCACTTATCCGTTCTTCTGCCTCAGTTATTCTGCTATTGATTCCTTCTAGTGTATTTTTCATTTCAGTTATTGTATTGTTCATCTCTGTTTGTTTGTTCTTGAAGTCTTCTAGGTGTTTGTTCTTTAAGTCTTCTAATGTCTTTGTTCAACATTTCTTGCATCTTCTCGAGCTTTGCCTCCATTCTTTTTCTGAGGTCCTGGATCACCTTTACTATGATTATTCTGACTTCTTTTTCTGGAATATTGCCTATCTGCACTTCTTTTAGTTGTTTTTCTGGGGTTTTTTCTTGTTCCTTCATCTGGTACAAAGTCCTCTGCCTTTTCATTTTGTCTATCTTTCTGTGAATGTGGTTTTCCTTCCACAGGCTGCAGCATTGTTGTTCTTCTTGCTTCTGCTGTCTGCTCTCTGGTGGACGAGGCTATCTAAGAGGGTTGTGCCAGTTTCCTGGTAGGAGGGACTGGTGGTGGGTAGAGCTGGGTGTTGCTCTGGTGCGCAGAGCTCAGTAAAACTTTAATCTGCTCGACTGCTGATGGGTGAGGCTGGGCTCTCCCATGTTGATTGTTTGGCCTGAGGCGACCCAACACTGGAGCCTACCTGGGCTCTTTGGTGGGGCTAATGGTGCACTCTGGGAGGGCTCACGCCAAGGAGTACTTCCCAAAATTTCTACTGCCAGTGTCCTTGTCTTCATGGTGAGCCACAGCCACCCCCCACCTCTGCAGGAGACCTTCCAACAGTAGCAGGTAGGTCTGGTTCAGTCTCCTATGCGGTCACTGCTCCTTCCCCTGGGTCCCGATGTGCACACTACTTTGTGTATGCCCTCCAAGAGTGGAGTCTCTGTTTCCTCCAGTCCTGTCAGAGTCCTGCAATCAAATCCCGCTATCCTTCAAATTCTGATTCTCTAGGAATTCCTCCTCCCATTGCCTGACCCCCATGTTGGGAAGCCTGATGTGGGGCTCAGAACCTTCACTCCAGTGGGTGGACTTCTGTAGTATAAGTGTTCTCCAGTTTGTGAGTCACCCACCCAGCAGTTATGGGATTTGATTTTATTGTGATTGCACCCCTCCTGCCATCTCATTGTAGCTTCTCCTTTGTCTTTGGATGTGGGATGTCTTTTTGGGTGAGTTCCAGTGTCTTCCTGTCGATGATTGTTCAGCAGTTAGTTGTGATTCTGGTGTTCTCGCAAGAGGGAGTGAGAGCACGTCCTCCTACTCTGCCATCTTTGTTGAACTCTCACATATATCCGTTGAGTGAATAAATTAATGATTACAAATAGAAAGCTGAAACCAATAGAAAGGAGTAAAGTCAGCTGGCAGGGCTTGGTTATCCAGATCAAGAATTAACTTAAAGAGTAGTTTTAAAAAATTGCTCTTGAAATGAGAATACAACCTTAAAGTTTCCTGTGTGTCTCCAAGGATGTCTGAGAATGTGTACATGGACTCCCATGTGACAGGATTACTACATTATGTGATCAGTTGTTCTTTTTTTTTTTTATTTGAAGTATAGTTGATTTACAGTGCTATGTTAGTTTCAGATGTACAGCAAAGTGATTCAGTTATCCATATATATGTGTGTGTGTATATATATATATATATATATTCTTTTCCACTATAGGTTGTTACCAGATATTGAATATGATTCCCTGTGCTACACAGTAGGTCCTTGTGTTTATCTGTTTTATATATAGTGGTGTGTATCTGTTAATCTCAAACTCCTAATTTGTCCACTCCCACTATTCCCTTTGGTAACCATAAATTTGTTTTCTATGTCTGTGAGTCTATTTCTGTTTTGTAAATAACTTCATTTGTATCATTTTTTTAAGATTCCACATATAGTGATATCAGTAGTTCTTGATGGAAAGTGTGCATTGGAATCAACTGAAGAACTTTTGAAAACTAGACCTGCCTGGCACCCAGGCCCATTGTTTAGAATCCTTTGAAGAAAGTTCCAGTCATGTGAGTTTTAAACTCTAGACAGACACTTCAAACTAAACCTAGAGGTGGAGGAACAAACCTTATGCCCTTGGAGACCAAGGTGATCCTAACTGTTTCTTGCTACGCAGAACCTAGAGTAGCATATCAGTACCAGCATGGAGTTTGAAAGTCATTCAGACCAGGGTTTAAATTCTAGCTTTGTCCTTGCTTTTGGTGTAAATAACTTAAACTCCCTAAGCCAAACCTTAACTGTAGAATGAATATAATGTTTCCTATTTCATAATATTGTTCTGAAGATTAAATGGAACTATACACCGTTTAGTACAGTTTCTGGCCCAGAAGTAGGTCCTCAGTACTTTAAAAATACTCTAAATAGAAAGCCCTTGGGAAAATAAAGGATGGTATATATATATATATATATATATATATATATATATATATATATATATGTAAATGTGTTAAAACCAGAGATGTTCAAAAGACATTTCTGTGCCAGAATTTGCTACTCTAAGCACATGAGATCCTTGAAGAAGTCCCAAATACTGGTATCACCCGATCAAAGTTTTCAGCTGTAGAATTATCTTCTTGGTCATGATCAATGGAATCTCAAATCTCACAAGAAGTCAGGAGTGATTTTTTTTCTAACTCAGACATTCTTGGGGCTGCTTCCAAGTAGCAAAAGCCAGTATCTCTGCCTCAATTAATAAGGACCAATGGTGGTTTTAGCCACAGTTGCAAGGTAATCACAGTCACTTTTTAATTTGGGCCAAGTTGAATAATTTGAGAAAGATCATCAGGTATTATGTTATCATTCCTAATATCCCAGCAGAGGAAAAAGTCACCCATGAAGTAGATTCCAGTAGAGGAACCCCTAGCAGCCCATTGGTTCTCCATCATGTGGGTGATCTAACAGGGCTCCCATCCTCAGGATACTGTCATTTTAGAATCCTGCAGAAAATCTGACCGTATCAGCCTTGGCTTTCCTGGAACTCTGTAAATGTGAAGGTGATTAACATGCAATTTGCATCACGTACTCTCTGTTGCTCGCTGGGCAGAGTTTAAATGGAAATCATTTGCATAACTGAATTTTCCTTCTTCCGTGTTGTGGAGGGAGCTACTTGTTGTGAGTTACTCCAGAAGGTGAATTATCTTAATGGAGTCAGTGTGTGGAAAATGAACAGATGTTTGGGGAAGTCTAAATCTATTTTGCTTTGCTTAAGGTTGTGATTTAAACTCATCTGTCTTCAAATAGCTCCTAAATGATTCATATAAATGACTAGTCAACCACAGAGCATGTTACTGATGGAAGGCCCTGCCCAGAGAAACTATGTTCGCCAAATTGTATTTTAATCTTTTCAAGGAAATGGATGACTTCCATTGTTTGAGGTGTTTACCATTTCTAAGGGAAGGCTTTAGCCTGTGCCTCTGCTTTTTTGTAGCTTCTAGAAAATTGAGAAAATGAATTTGCCAGAGGGAGCAGCGTTCTATATTAGGAAACGTGTACATTGGCAGATGGTGAAGGGAGTGCTACCTGGGTGTTGAGAGCTATTTAGGAGTATTCAAATTTAAATCTCTGATTTGAACTGAACACAGTAAAGCAATAAACCTATTTGTCACATTTATGCTTGGCTGAATCAGAGGAAACGTAATATTGGTATTATCTACTTTTGTAATTATGGACATACATTAAATGGGTCATGTTTAAAAGTATTTGGATAGTAATGAAAGTATAACCGCCAACTGAAAAACTTAATGGAGATAATAACGTTTATCATACATCTATTGCATAGTATTTATTGCGTGATAGGTGTAAGTCTGAGAACAGGTTTACATAATCTAGGAGAGTGCATCACAGCATTTCATACAACTCCATGGGCTATACAGGGCTCAGAAATATATGCCAAGCAGTTTTAGATCTATAGGAACAAATAACCTACTTTTCTTTGAAAACACATTTCTATTAGTGATTCTATAAAAACTTCTGAAGCAAGCAGTTTAAAAATGAAATAGTTAGCTATTATTTTTCAACCTTCCAAAATTCCAAAAAAGGTTTTTAATGCAATTTGGCTGTAGCCGGGAACTATATCTTGGACTTTTTGACAATAATAGATAAAAAGGCAATTGTGAAATTAACATTTAATCAAATAAGTTAGCAATTCTTCATTTAACTCATTCCCTGAACAAAACCGAAACATTTTCTCTGCTGTTTAGAGTTTATTAGCAATTTAGTTAATATAGTTAGTATGGTGGGGTAAGGGAAATTCAACATGTAATTAGATTATGACTAAACTTTAATCCCTACTTCAGAAACACAAATATTATTGGAGCTGAAAGGAAACTTAGATGGTTTCTAGTTCAACTCCATCATTAGACAGGTAAAGAGATAAAGAGTGACTCACATAAGGTCAAATCACTGATTAATGGCAGAACCGGAAGAGAGGTCTAGGAGAGCTCAGATTAATTAGGATAATTAAAATTAACAGAAAAAAATAAGACCTATCAATAATTTTCCTGACACTTCATTCCATCAGTTTTCTTTTCTCACACAAATTTTATTGAAAAACAAACTTACAAATGAGATCCTCACAGTGTCCATTGTAGAATCATGTGTAATTGTATGAATGCATTGAATTAACTAGAATTTCTGAATGAGTAAGGATTTCTTGAGACATACACAAAAGCGTTATTGAAATGATATGGGGTGGGGGGACCTTCAAGATGGCGGAGGAGAAAGACGTGGAGATCACCTTCCTCCCCATAAATACATCAGAAATACATTTACATGTGGAACAACTGCTACAGAACACCTACTGAACGCTGGCAGAAGACCTCAGACTTCCCAAAAGGCAAGAAACTCCCCACATACCTGGGTAGGGCAAAAGAAAAAAGAAAAAACAGAGACAAAAGAATAGGGATGGGACCTGCACCTCTGGGAGGGAGCTGTGAAGGAGGAAAGGTTTCCACACACTAGGAAGCCCCTTCACTGGTGCAGACTGCGCGTGGTGGAGGGGGGAAGCTTCAGAGCCGCAGAGGAGAGCACAGCAACAAGGGTGCAGAGGGCAAAACGGAGATATTCCCGCACAGAGGATCGGTGCCGACCAGCACTCACTGGCCAGAGAGGCTTGTCTGCTCACCTGCTGGGGCGGGCAGCGGCTGGGAGCTTAAGGTCGGGCTTCGGAGGTCGGATCACAGGGAGAGGACTGGGGTTGGCTGCATGAACACAGCCTGAAAGGGGCTAGTGCACCACAGCTAGCCGGGAGGGAGTCTGGGAGAAAGTCTGGACCTGCTGAGGAGGCAAGAGACCATTGTTTCGGGGCACGCGAGGAGAGGGGATTCAGAGCACCGCCTAAATGAGCTACAGAGATGGGCGCAAGCCTCAGCTATCAGCGCCAACACCAGAGACAGGCATGAAACTCTAAGGCTGCTCCTGCAGCCACCAAGAAGCCTGTGTGCAAGCACAGGTCACTCTCCACACCTCCCCTCCCGGGAGGCTGTGCAGCCCGCCACTGCCAGGGTCCCGTGATCCAGGGACAACTTCCCCGGGAGAACACACAGCGCGCCTCAGGCTGGTGCAACGTCATGCTGGCCTCTGCTGCCACAGGCTCGCCCCGCATCCGAACCCCTCCCTTCCCCCAGCCTGAGTGAGACAGACCCCCCAAATCAGCTGCTCCTTTAACCCCGTCCTGTATGAGCGAAGAACTGACGCCCTCAGGTGACCTACACGCAGAGGCAGGGCCAAATCCAAAGCTGAACCCCAGGAGCTGTGCCAACAAAGAAGAGAAAGGGAAATCTCTCCATGCAGTCTCAGGAGCAGTGGATTAAATCTCCACAATCAACTTGATGTACCCTGCATCTCTGGAATACCTGAATAGACAATGAATCATCCCAAAATTGAGGCAGTGGACTTTGGGAGCAACTGTAGACTTGGGGTTTGCTTTTTGCATCTAATTTGTTTCTGGTTTTATGTTTATCTTAGTTTAGTATTTAGAGTTTATTATCATTGGTAGATTTGTTTAATGATTTGGTTGCTCTTTTCCTCTTTTTTTTATATATAGATATTTTTTGTTCCTTTTTCTCTTTTTGTGAGTGTGTATGTGTAGGCTTCTTTGTGTGATTTTGTCTGTATAGCTTTGCTTTTACCATTTCTCCTAGGGTTCTGTCTTTCCTTTTGTTGCTGTTTTTTGTTCTTTTTAGTATGATGAAGAGGGGTTTATCCCAGGAATGCAAGGATTCTTCAATATATGCAAATCAGTCAATGTGATAAGCCATATTAACAAATTGAAGGAGAAAAACCATATGATCATCTCAATAGATGCAGAAAAAGCTTTCGACAAAATTCAACACTCATTTATGATAAAACCCCTCCAGAAAGTAGGCATAGAGAGAACGTACCTCAACATAATAAAGGACATATATGACAAATCCACAGCCAACTTCATTCTCATGGTGGAAAACTGAAACCATTTCCACTAAGATCAGGAACAACACAAGGTTGTCCACTATCACCACTATTGTTCAACATCATTTTGGAAGTTTTAGTCACAGCAATCAGAGAAGAAAAATAAATAAAAGGAAGCAAAATTGTAAAAGAAGAAGTAAAGCTGTCACTGCTTGCAGATGACATGATACTATATAGAGAGAATCCTAAAGATGACACCAGAAAACTACTAGAGCTAATCAATGAATTTGGTAAAGTAGCAGGATACAAAACTAATGCACAGAAATCTCTTGCATTTCTGTACACTAATGATGAGAAATATGAAAGAGAAATTAAGGAAACACTCCCATTTACCATTGCAACAAAAAGAATAAAATACCTAGGAATAAACCTACCTAAGGAGACAGAAGACCTGTATGCAGAAAACTACAAGGCACTGATGAAAGAAATTAAAGATGATACAAACAGATGGAGAGATATACTATGTTCTTGGATTGGAAGAATCAACATTGTGAAAATGACTATACTATCCATAGCAATGTACAGGTTCAGTGCAATCCCTATGAAACTACCACTGGCATTTTTCACAGAACTAGAGCAAAAAATTTCACAATTTGTATTGAAACACAAAAGACTTCAAATAGCCAAAGCAATCTTGAGAACGAAAAATGGAGCTGGAGGAATCAGGCTCTCTGACTTCAGACTATACTACAAAGCCACAGGAATCAAGACAGTATGGTACTGGCACAAAAACAGAAATATACATCAATGGAACAGGATAGAAAGCCCAGAGATAAACCCACATACATATGTTCACCTTATCCTTGATAAAGGAGGCAAGAATATACAATGGAGGAAAGACAGCCTCTTCAATAAGTGCTGCTGGGAAAACTGCACAGCTACATGTAAAAGAATGAAATTAGAACACTCCCTAACACCATACACAAAAATAAGCTCAAAATGGATTAAAGACCTAAATGTAAGGCCAGACACTATAAAACTCTTAGACGAAAGCATAGGCAGAACACTCTATTACATAAATCACAGCAAGATCCTTTTTGACCCACCTCCTAGAGAAATGGAAATAAAAACAAAAATAAACAAATGGGACCTAATGAAACTTCAAAGCTTTTGCACAGCAAAGGAAACCATAAACAAGACCAAAAGACAACCCTCAGAATGGGCGAAAATTTTTGCAAATGAAGCATCTGACAAAGGATTAATCTCCAAAATTTATAAGCAGCTCATGCAGCTCAATAGCAAAAAAACAAACAACCTAATCCAAAAATGGGCAGAAGACCTAAATAGACATTTCTCCAAAGGTATACAGATTGCCAACAAACACATGAAAGGATGCTCAACATCATTAATCATTAGAGAAATGCAAATCAAAACTACAATGAGGTATCACCTCACACCAGTCAGAATGGCCATCATCAAAATATCTAGAAACAATAAATGCTGGAGAGGGTGTGGAGAAAAGGGAACCCTCTCGCACTGTTGGTGGGAATGTAAATTGATACAGCCACTATGGAGAACAGTATGGACGTTCCTTAAAAAACTAAAAATACAACCACCATACGACCCAGCAATCCCCCTACTGGACATATACCCTGAGAAAACCATAATTCAAAAAGATTAATGTACCACAATGTTCATTGCAGCTCTACCTACAATAGTCAGGACATGGAAGCAACCTAAATGTCTATGCACAGATGAATGGATAAAGAAGTTGTGGTATATATATACAATGGAATATTACTCAGCCATAAAAAGAAATGAAATTGAGTTGTTTGTAGTGAGTTGGATGGACCTACAGTCTGTCATACAGAGAGAAGTACATCAGAAAGGGAAAAACAAATACCATATGCTAACACATATATATGGAATCTAAAAAAAAAAAACAAAATGGTTCTGAAGAACTTAGGGGCAGGACAGGAATAAAGATGCAGATGTAGAGAATGGACTTGAGGACACGGGGAGGGGGAAGGGTAAGCTGGGACAAAGTGAGAGAGTGGCATGGACATATATACACTGCCAAATGTAAAATAGATAGCTAGTGGGAAGTAGCCACATAGCACAGGGAGATCAGCTCCGTGCTCTGTGACCACATAGACAGGTGGGATAGGGTGGGTGGGAGGGAGACGCAAGAGGGAGGAGATATGAGGATATATGTATATGTATAGCTGATTCACTTTGTTATAAAGCAGAAATTAACACACCATTTTAAAGCAATTATACTCCAGTAAAGATTTGAAAGAAAAACCAAGAAGTAGCAGGTGAAAAATAGATTAAGTGATATTGGGATTAAAAAAAAAAACGATATGACATGGTTTCCTAATGTTGCTTTCCATTGACCTCCTTCTAGACTTTTCTTCTGAAGGTCAGCACAGCACAGCTGAACAACATCTGCAGGGAACAAGGGCCTGAGCTTGCCTGAAGTTTGGAAAGTTTTATATTTCTATAGACTCTTGATAGGCATAAAGGAAGAATGTGGACTCTGAGCTAGTCATGTCTGTGTGTGTGCATGTTTGTGTGTTTGTGTGTTTCTTCGTCTTTTCAAGGGTAAATACACCAAATCTCTAGCTAAAGGCATGACTATGCTCTTAGAATCCCTGAATACTTGGATTCAAGCTCATACAGTAACCCAATCTTCCTACCCTCCACCAATAGCACTTATTAAATCATATTTTTCTCTATGTGAATATTTTTATATTATTCCACTCTTAGTATACACTTGAGGTTTATGTGTACATCTTTTACTTCATACATGATTTTGAAGAAGGAACAAAAATTTGATGTTTATAATGATTATAGCTTCCTGCTGGATTGATAATTTTATCATTATGAACTGTCCTTCTTTGTCTCTAGAAATAATTTTTATCTTAAAATCTGTTTTGTCTGATATTAACATAGTCATTTGACTCTCTTTTGACTACTGTTTACATGCTATTCTTGCACTTTCAACCTATTTGTGTCTTTTAATCTCAAGTGTATCCCTTATAGAAAGTCAATAGTTGGATCATGTTTTGCATTCATTCTGCCACACCCTGCCTTTTGATTACTTATTCTATTTCAATTTAATGTAGTTACTGTTAAGGTAGTGTTTACATCTGCCATTTTGTTATTTCTTTTCTATATCATTTGTGTTTTATTTTTCTATTTTGCCATTATCTTCTTTTTTTCTTGAAAACTCCATTGCTGCAAGGTGGAACTTTATTAAAGCATTATAAGGTGTAAAATTTCCTTTAAAACTATAAATTCTTAGATAATTGCACAATTAGAGAAAATTCAGTTGTTCAAGTTATGGCAGTACTTTTCAGTGTTTTACAGTATATTTGCATTTTAGCTCCATTATCTTCTATTCTGTCAAATAGATATTTTCTAGTACTTCACTTTAATTGTGGTTTTTCTGTATATTTTGTTGCGTTCTCTTCTTAGTGGCACTTTTGGAAATCAGGTATTCCCCCTACCTAGAGTTTGTTGTTTTTGTTAGTTGTTGTTTGTTTAATGAGTTTTCTGAAGTAGTTGTGTAATGTCTGTATCCTTTGTTGCGTGTGGTCACTAAAGTCTTTGCTCAGTCAGCCTAGGGGGCAAATCATGATTGGACAGAGATTTCCTTAAATGCCTTGAGCAGTCCATCTCCCACTCGTTAGGTTGTTGTGGCATGCCTTCAGCACTTTGGCAATTTACAGCTCCACCTTATTTTTCACTTACTACTTGCAAAGAGCCTTAAGGTTAGCCAGGAATGAGAGCTTATGGTCTTCTCGGTTCTTTATTGGCGTGTACATGGCCTTCTAGATCCCCAGGAATATGTTAGAACTTTTCAAAACCTTCTATAGACATTTCATTCCCTAGAATTTCCTCTTAAGTTTTTTGGGAAGCCTCTTATTTCCTAAACTATATCCCTAGCTCAGGCATCTGTGAGGTTAAACAATTGCTGCTTTTGACAAATGCCCTGGGATTAGGAATTTTCCCTCTGAGTGATGTCACCTGAAGATAAATCCTGTGAATGGGACTTTTATAGAGAGCTGCCAGAGAGGACAAATAGTGACAGTTCTCTGGGGATGGGCCTTTTGCAGTGTTTCAAACACACTCTGCCCCCTCCAGTGTCCACTAGGCTGCTGTGTTTCACAGCTATCTCGGTAGTGAGACTGCTATTTTTTAAGGCTGCTGCAAAGTTAAGGAGAAGCAGATGGGAGCACAGCAAATCTCACTGTCATTACTGATACCCCAATCCTGAACCCACATTACATCCAGGGTATATCTTTGCATAGCACTTGCCATATTATGGTGAAATGATATGTTTCTCTGTTTCTGGTTTTCTCTCATTAGTCTGTAAATTCTTTAAGAACAGGGACAGTGTCTTATTGCTCTTCATGGCCCCAACTCCTTTAACATATTCTTTCGTCTGTGTTCTCTCTTTAGGTTTTTGCCATCTTCCCTCATTCTGTAATCATTCAAGGCAAATGAGAACATAATAGTGAAGGTTAACATACATGTTTGAGGGGACTTAAAGATAGGGAAATAAATATAGGACTAAGATTCACAGTGCATATGGCTGCATACAGCTATTAGATTTAGAATAAAAGTTGGCCTTGCGATTCTTTCTGGCTTTGAATACAGGGTTATGAGTATAAAACACAAATATTAAAAAAGTATTGTAACTTGTATCTCCAAATATCTGTTATCCTTTTTCACGGTCACTTAAGGAGTTGGCCTTATTTTCAGGAATATTTCCCTAACTCAGATCTCTCCTTGGGAACTGGCTCTTGCCAATACAATCTCATTACCGAAAATGCCCTGCGTCATCAGCTTTGGTTCAGATTGATTTTGCCCCATTTCCTGTGCTCAGTCCCTCCCTTCAAAGGATGAAGATTTATTTAGGTCAAAGTGCTAGGAGAGAAATACATGTCATCTGAGGACCAAATCTGTGGTCAAAGAGTCTCAGGGGGGACAGTCCTCGAAGCTGCTCCCAGGGGCTCTGCCATGCTTTCCTTTGGCTGACGTATCAGGAAGCCTTCTCTACTTGGAGTGACATGTCCAAAGCTGCTAAATACCCGACTGTCCAGCCTCCTTTATCTTAAATTTGTGGTACTGAATGGATTGCAAAGAAATTAAGACAAAGTGAAACAAATGGGAAAAGGCACTTGCAGGGAGACTTAATTTCTTATTCTCACACCATACTGCATACTTATTTACTCAGGAAGGGTACAGTGGTATTTGAATGGGTATAAGCCCTTTGAGACGCTGATGAAAGGATTTGTAATATGATCCGTCTTTATTTTGTGCAACCCTGGCACTGAACTCAGCAATTCAGAACCTAGAGCCTCTCTTTCATGGAAAAATGGAAAGAATATGAATTAACCCTTTCCTTCTCTAAAGGAAAACTGAAAAGCTGGTGACTCAGGGTCAAGAGATTTTCCATTTAATAAAGACTACTTCCTGGCCACCTGCTATTCCATATCTCTTTAACGAAGCAGTTACAATTTTTAGTACAAATTCATGAGATGAGCATACTTCCATCCCTTTGAATTTTCCTTTAAAAAATGAATAGCTCACAAACATAATGTTATACTTAGTTTCCATTTCTTTTAAAATCAGATTTTCTTAAAAAGTTATTACATCTCAAGCAGAATTCTCTATACTAACTTTGAAACTGTAATGAAACTGCCCTTGGGGTGAGGGATTATGGAAATGCTTTTCTTATTAATAACAGGAGCTGACAGGTATTGGGGAGTTTTAAAACTCTTTCCCATTGTTAATGGTAAGTGAGTTAGGTGAAGCAGGTCATATCCAGCTCAATTTAGAGCCAAGTCTCTAATTTCTGTAAAACAGGATTAAAAATCGGAATAGTTTTATGTCTGGAACGTTCTGAATATTCTTCTCTCTTTTTATAGCGAAGACTTGGTATGTTTGATTGACTGGAAATGTTTTTTTCCTTGGTATTTAGCTCAAGGTATAAAACAAAGAAATGTTAAGTAGTAAACAATCTCTTTTGAATTTATTAAGATCCAGAAATAAGACAGAGAACCAAGAAGAAAAGGAACAAGAAATTCAATGAGAAAGGAGAACATACAGACAATTATAATGGTCTTGTTTTCTCTTCCATGAAAGATGATTATATGGTGACATTTCTCCAGTTCAGAGTTCACATTGTACCTGCACCAAATCCCAATGATGTTCTCTCTGTATATAGTAGCAATCCACAAATATTGGCAAATGGCAAACTAAAGTAAACTGAATAGTTGAACTAGCTCATTAATCCGTGGTATTTCATTTTTCATATAAGGTTGTGAGAAGAGATTGTCACTTATAGGGACAGGAGCTCAAAAAGAAGTGTCGTGGCTATTTCAGATTTGGCCAGAGCTGTGTCATTCCTTGAATTCCTAAGTGCCTGGGCACAGAGGAGTGACGGGGTGAGACTATTTGCACGAAGGGCAGAAGCACCTCCTATGTAGAGTTATGATGAAGGAAGGAAGACATGAGAAGCAGTAGCTTGATTCAAGAATCATGCATTAGAATCAGAGAGGAAGGAGATTTGGGGTGTAATATCCTTTTCTCAAGTTCTCTTCCAGCCCAGTGTCATGGACTCACGTCTGAGTGTTCTGAATAAAGGGCTACAAATAAGTCAGAAGAGCAAGCTCATCAAAGCCTCACTAAGTGGGGACACTAGAAGCCCAGCGCCAACACCCACAAGCTGAATGTAACACGAAGGTGGTGAGAGCCCGTCTGCCCTTCATAATGGAGGTGACAGCTGACAGCACTCTGTTGTGATAATAACATGTACTAGGTTAAAAGGGAAAAAATGGGGATGAATTCCAAACAGAAAAATAGCTGAGCTGATTATAACCAAAGGCAAGAGAAGAACTCGTAAATTAGCAGCATCTTCCATATATGTCTTGGGCCACTGCAGTTCTCCTAGAGAGGTGACCTTAATTGTGGTGACGGCTTTGTGAGCCTCGGAGACCTGGGAGATTACCAGAGAGGGGAGCAGCAAGAATAACCATGGTAAAAGTCACCTAGTGTCTGAAAGGACTAAAATGATGATTGTTCAGGAAACACCTCTGAGAACTTCCAGGAGTTTATAAGGATACCATATCCAATAAGGGGAAGTGGAGGTCTTATAACTGTGGGTGGATGCAGAGTCAGAAGACGCAGTATGAAGCTCTGAATGCAACCCTCCTCTTATCGCCAGCATCATGAGGTCAGGGGAAACTTATAGAACTTAAGAAAACAAACTGTCCCTAAATCCTTACAAACATTAAACTTAAGGAGGAGAAAGAACTGGAAAAAAACCCTTTACTTATGAATAGCGATCACTTTCACTTATGTTTTGATGCCTACTTCACTAAGGCTGGTTTTAGAGGACTTATTATCTTCACTGCGTAAATAAAGGAGATGAACCTCAGTTGCCTCAAGTTTCTAAGGCTCCAGAGCATATGAGTGGGAGAGTTTTCATCAGCCCTCAGGGCTAATGAGTCTTCTCTGAGAAGCGCTGTTCTGGTAAACCCTTTAGAGTCCTCAATACTGTCTCATTTGCTAGAGGGCAGGTGCCATGTGTTAGCCAGGGGCGTCAGGTTAGGGATGAGTTAAAAATTTTCAAGAAGAAAGGAATAATGACAAAATCAAATTCTAGATTTATTAAGTTGTGCACGATGTTCTTTAAAAGAAATAATCAGAGAGCACCCACCTTCCTTCTCTGGAGTTTGGAAGAAGAACTGGTGGGAACAGTGGGTGTGTGTGCTGGCCCCTGGCAGCCCCTACAGCACAAGTGGGATGAGAAGGGCAGTGCTTGGAATAGCCTGAATCAAAAATTGTCTCTTACAGTTGAAGGGTACTTTATTTCTCACTATAAGATTGTGGTAGTTTGAGACAATCATATTTAAATCTTCACGGGCAAGTGGACTACCCTCAGTCTGTGAATAAGGAGTCGGGAGATGCCTGGGAATGTACACGCCCTGGGGATAGTCTTTAAAATTGACGGAGGCTAAATGCTCCAGCTCCTGTGTCCTGATCAGGACAAATCTAAGGGTTACTTACACTGTCTCCGGACTTTCCCAGTGGGATTGAGCCAGTAATGTCCTCTCTGAAACTTTGCTTGTTCCATTGTCCTGTTTGTCCTTCTTCATGTAACCTCTTCTTGAATAAACCCTTTTCACCAGAAAAAAAAAAAAAAATTGTCTCTTAGAAACAGAATCCTCACTCTGGGTATTTGTGTCCACCCTGGAGCCACCAGCATGATACAGAGATTGAGAAATTTCATTGAGCAATTTCAAAGAATTATCAGGTCAGTATTTTTTCTGTTTGTTTCTGCTTTTGTGTTAACGGTTGACTCAGATGAAGGCGAGACAGTACCACACAGGTAGTCCAGCTCCTCTGGAGCCCTGCAAAGCCCAGTAAAGCCCACATCCCTTTCTGCCCAGTGATGATATCTAGGGCAGCTCAGCTTTGGCTGCTGTCTGTCACGGGGCTGTGGCTGGCTAGCATTGTGGATCGCAGCTGGACCAGCTAGGACAGCTTCACTCACACGACTGGTAGGTGGCAAGCTATCAGCTGAGGCACCCCTGTTCTCCTCTGTGTGGACTCTCACTCACCAGCAGCCTAGCTCAGCTTCATTCCCTAGTCTCCAAGTGCAGCAAGAGAGGGGAAACTATGAGCAAGCGCTTTTAAGCCTCTGTTTGCTTATTGAACCTTGCCAGATCCTATTTCTTAAATACCAACAAAATCCCATCATATATGCTGGTGCAATTAATTTTTTAGGACTCCTAACTATGAAATTTTCAAACATAAATAAAGTAGTATAATGAATCTCTGGGTATGTGATCCAGCTTCAATAATTATTTACACAAAGTCTATCTTAGTGCTAAATGACTATTTTAAACAATGCTATGGCATAGACTGCTAGTTCTCTCCCCAAATCTGTTCACCTCTTCTGTAACAATAGATGCCCAGATTTGTAGTCCAAAATAGAGACTGCGTTTTCAATTCTAACTTGTAGCTAGGTGTGACCATGTGATTCCTTTCTAGCCAGTGGGATGTGAGCAAGGGTGATGGGTGTCATTTCCAGGTGTGCCCTTGAATGGAAGGAACTTGGCACCTCCTTCCCTTTTCTCCTTATACTTGTCTGTTTTGTAGACAAGGAAAGGAAGCTGTCTTGGACCAGAGACAAAGGTCACACCTTAATGATGGTATGAGAAATATTTGGCAGCAAAATTGAAAGTGTCCAGGCCTCTGAAGACCTGGCAGAATTGAACTGCGACACCAGATGGGATTATGTGAGAGAGAAATAAACATCTATCTAGTTTATGATGTTTGGTCCTCTAGCTTAAACCACAGTTTACTTGGGTCTCTGTTACCAGTGCAAAAATGAACGTCCTAACTAATAATCATGATAAACTATCCTATACTGTTTGGAGAGTAAAACTCCGACCGTATATATTAATGCCACTCCTTTGACGAGATGGTATCCATTATCTTTTAGCTCAGCAGTTACGTTACAGACAATTTCTCCTGTTCCTATTTAACAAATATTTCCCAAGTGATCTCTTGCTTAAAAACTAGGTATCTTTGCTCACTCTTGCAGCATTTCTTTTTCTATATGTTATTTAACTATAAACATTGTCCCTACAAACCGGACCTCTGCATAGTCCTTTGGGCAAATGCACATTGTTTCAGAAGAGCAGCATGGCTGGCACTACAGGAGCAAAATCCGATTTGATGATCTGATGGGTGAGTTTGTAGCCAGACAAGCTGGCAGCAGTGAAGAGGTGAAGCATGGAAAGGAAGCAGGAACTGAAGCATCACGGGGCCAAAGGTTTTTGGATGTGGGCAGTGAGCAGTGTCAGGTGACAGCAGCCTCTTAGTAGTACCAGCTCTCTGTGGTGGGTGGGATGTCTTGTGCAGAGGGATGGTAATAAATAGGAAGGGGGAAAGCATCAAGGAGATACATTTGGGAATTTTTTTGTAGAAAATGTTCAGGTTAGACCTCACGGAGGGAGAAGAGTAAAATAAGCTGACAATAGAATAGTTTGCATACTTTTATTAATCATACAGGTGAGAGGAGCTGAGAGCACAGAAAGAATGACCAAAGTGAGTGGAAGGGCTTGGCCAAAGCCCCCGTTGGTTGCCTTGGTTTTAAGAGATATCAGCTGGGGCTTCCCTGGTGGCGCAGTGGTTGAGAGTCCGCCTGTCAATGTAGGGGACGCGGGTTCGTGCCCCGGTCCGGGAGGATCCCACATGCCGCAGAGCGGCTGGGCCCGTGAGCCATGTCCGCTGAGCCTGCGCATCCGGAGCCTGTGCTCCGCAACGGGAGAGTCCACAACAGTGAGAGGCCCGCGTAAAGCCAAAAAAAAAAAAAAAAAAGAGATATCAGTTGATGATAATTGCACTATAATGAGAAAAAATGTCTGCCAGTGAAGTAAAGAGTAATTAGAAGTAGGGCCATGTGTTCTTGTTAGATTTCCCCTGAGGGAGAGTTTGAAAGGACCTTCTCACAACCAGGGAAAGGGGAAGAATTCGAGTTGATGTAAAGGACTTTGGGTGCTGAGTTCTGGAGAGAGCCTCTTTGTATAGCTGACATTTCGCTTCTCCTGTTGACCTTGAGTGGAGCCTGTGGAGGGAATAAGCAATGTCGTAGCACGTCCGTGTTCTATTGCGTGGTCCACTCTGGCGATGAGACTTGGACGGCACTCTGAATCTTTTCACTGCCCTAATGGATAGGACTTGTCCCGAGGAAGCAGCAGAACAGGAGGCCACTATGGAGCATAAAGACAGGGTGGGTCAAACAAGCAGGAGGTGAAAGTAGGTGATGAAAAAGGGAAAATCTCCGCATTTCCTGTCAGCCTTGCTCTATACCTTGTGTCTTCCCTAAGTGCTGTTTGAGTAGAAGGCTGAGCTGTCAAGCTCAGTAGAATGGAGTAGCGTATGTGGCTGATTCATTCTCTCTGCCAAGAGCATTCCAGGGAGGGTGGTGGTCTGTGAGGGGGTATTTGCCATCTCTGCACTAACTTACTATTTTTTAGTAATAGAGACTTAAGTATTTTAGATAAATGTTTCTTTTATAATTGAACATACTTTAAATTCGAGAAGAGTGGAATTCTGTCCAAAGAAAGACTGGAGATACCAATACCAAAAAAAGTATATATATATATATAATTTAGAGAAAGGCTTTCATTGTTTTATTTACAGATTTCATCCAGTACCCCTTGCCTTAAATTCACTTAATTTGTGATTCAATTTGTATCATATAGAAGCAAATGAAATAATATATTTATATAAAATTATTAGGGTCAGAACTCTCTGAAATAGGGCAATGAATGTGCAGTCTCAGAATCAGAGGCAGGAATATTCTTTGTAATTTTAGAAGGTGTAATTGAATTATAGCATACATATGGAAAGTGTGAAATTTAGATAAGTGGAATCAAAGAGTAGGAACCCATCTGTTTGGTCACTTTCCCTCATTATTATGTCTGTGAGATGCATCAACACTACTATATGTAATTCTTTTACTCTCACTGCTATGCTGCTTGGTTTGACTACACCTCAGTTTAATTATGTTCTCTTCCATTGATGGATACTTAGGTCGTTTTCATTTTTGTAAACATACACAGCAAATTTTGTTGGCTTTTTAACTAGGGATGGAATTTCTGGGTCATACTATAAACTTCAGCTTGGTGGATACTGCCAAACATTTTATCCAGGGTATTTGTGCAAACTTACTTTACTGTGGCAGTTGTGACAATTCATTTTTCCCCATATTTTACTAACATTTAATATTGTCTGCTTTTAAAAAATTTAGCCACTCTGTTGGGTGTATAGTAATTTTGCATTGTGGTTTTGATTTACATTTTCCTGAAAACTAATAAAACAGTCCCATTTTAAAAAAGTGTGTACAATAACAAGTATGAGGCAAAATATTTGCCTTTAAGTGTGAGGCAAAAGAATTTCATTGTGCTAACGTATGAAGCACAAATGTTATTACGTTGAGATGGTGCAATTTCAGTCTCATGGGTGGGTGAATCTGAGGTACAAAGATGAAGTGATTTGCTCTGGGAGGTCATGTTTTCTCTGTGCCAGTAGAGGTCAAAGCTAATCACTTGAAGGGAAGTATAGAAGAGATTCCAATGGTATTTGTACTTCAAATCCATTTCAGTGCCTAGTTTAACAGTCTCTTAAAAATGTAAACCTGCTACTACATTTTTCTTAAAAATCATAAAATATTTTAGTGTTGTCTTGATTTTCTTAAGGTCATGGTCACATAAGCAGATATTCATTATAGATAGCGTTCATTTTTAGTGGCTTAATAGAGCCTGAATTAGTAAAAAAGTGATTCAACTTAGAGAAAGTTTAAAATATTAAAACATGTTACATGCTATATGGCAGAAATAATGAAAAGGGTCATGAGCATTCCTGTAATATTTAAAGAGAAATGGAACCTTCAAGGGTTATATTAACCTTGCAAATGAGGGATGCTTTCTAGAGCCTAAAGGGTATTGTACACTTTTCTAGTGCCTAAGTTCTTTGATTGATGCTGTACGTTCGTTTAGGGCTAAAACATGTTCATTGGTGATGGTGGTTATGATTCATAAAACTTTGGAGACTATATTAAATGCTGTTCAGATGCTACATCAGATATATTGCTGCTTCCTAAGGAAAAGTCTAGTTTTACTTCAATTTGCCTCCAAGTCAAAATTCAGGTAGCTTTGGATCCAAGTGAAAGTTCTGCTTAGGTGCTTGCCTCTGTTTTCACGAAGTATCAGCCTTGACTCCTTGTCATCTGGCTTTTACACAATAAAAAGCCTGCCATTCACTGAGGACTTACAGTATGCTAAGCAATGTGCTAAACATGTTCCATCTATTATTTGGTATAATTCCACAACAGCCCTATGAAGGAGGTATTGTTATTATCCCATTTCACAGATAGAAAAACTGAGACACTCATAATTTTAGTAACTTACCCAAGGTCATGTAGCTAGAAGGTGTTGAAGCTAGGATATAAATTCAGACTTGGCTCTGACAAGTATTAACTTTTGTGTCCTTGGGTAAGTGGTTTTAATTTTCTGGGTCTCTGTTTCTTCATCTGAAGAAATGAGATAATATTGACAATATTGGGTTGTTGTAAAAATGATTTTAGGCAATGATCTCTCTAAAGGGCTTAGTATGTGCATGTGAGCATCACATAAGAACTCTATTCATTATTATTGTTATTATTACTTTTATTATTAGTATTAGTATTACTATTATCATCAGTTATCATTATTGACCAGGTAAATTTCTAGGTGCTCACTATAACTCAGCAAGTTAGTTATTACCATGCCCGTAGAAAGGGGCTAAGTAACTTGCCTACTGCCTTATCAATTAGTTAGTGTGAAACCATTCTCTCCCAGAACTGGCTTACTCAAAAGGTTTCTCCTTCTTGTACACAATCTTGTAACCCTGTCTCTTCATTGGATAACTATATATTATCTCAAGTGAGATGTCTCCAACCAGCTGCTCAGAACGTTTGTATTCCAGGCCACATCAGAGCCTACTTTGAGCTCTCTGCTTCCCAGCTCCAAACAGAAGTCCACCTGAAGGAAGACCTATCTGGGGGATGGGTATATAGAGCATGCATTCCATCTACCCTCCCAGGCACTCTGTCTTCTGTCATTGTATCTGGCTGGACCTCCAGGACCCTACACACCTAACATTAGCTTGTTTAGCCTTTGGGAATTGCTTTCCCTGAATCACTGTGCAGCTTTACCTCCAGATTCTATGAAAGATCCCTTCAAGAACCTTTTGAAAGTTATTGCTCTTGTTTCTGAGGATGTTTCCCTCCATAGCACTTGGTGTCCCATTTACAGTTTACAGAGTCTTACTTGAGACAGTTTTTCTGGGAAAAATTTTTCTTGTGCTAAGGAACTAGTAAGTTTCCTTCTTTCTAATTCCAAGAATTCTGTAATTGCTTGTCTCACATTTTTCAATAAGGAAGCTCAGAATCAAATTTCAAGTTAAATTACAATCATTATCTTGCAATATTAGGTTATAAGTGTTCTCGTAACAGGCTGCCGGAATAGGAGGAGGTTTGAAGACAGTGGAACTTCTTGAAAGCTTTCCTGAGCATAAGCTTTTGTTTTGGAATAATTTTAGATTCATCAAAGTTTCAAAGATCATATGACCTGCACAGTAAGACCTTGTGTCATAGTTTACCCTGCTACACTGTGTGTGGTATTTCATATTCCTACATGTGTGACAGTTCCTTCTACTACGTGGTGTGTAGCTCATGTGATGTCACTGCTGTGCACGTGGCTTACCATGCACGCTACTACTCTGTGTATTAGTGCATACTGTCTTAGAATTTACACTGCTATACTGTGTATAGTTCACATTATGTGCAGTTCACACCACAACTACACTGTGGACTGATTCAGCAGTACACAGTTGAGGGGTGCTGGGTTTAGCGCTATTATATGTTGCAGCCTCAAGAGCAGACGGAGCTCTTAAAAAAATCGATTATAAGAAAAAGAGAGCCTTTCCAGTTTATACTTTGAAGAGTCTTATGGACAGAACAGTTATTTTTAGCATTTACATGGTTCTTCTGCCAAGTCTGTAAGTCAGAAGTTCAAAATACAACCAAGCACCAGGTATGCTGTAGGGAGGTCCAGGGTGAAGGCTTCTAGGTTAAATCGTCCGAGTGTGGCCTAGGAGAGGCCGTTATGTAGAAGCTCATTGAGGGACGAGGGAGCGAACCATTATTCTTGGGCTTGTGGTCAGCCCAGGCTTATTCATAAGCTCTTAGGGGTCCGTCCACAGCACAAGGTCTGGATTTGGCTCTATCTGTGCTGACTGCATAAGCTGTGGCTGGGGCTTTGTGCTTCTAACACCCTAACCATGGCTTCACCCACAAGGGCTGATATGTCTGGTTATTGCTGGTACAATTTCAGATGGAAAATAGAACACAAAAGGGGTACAGAATGGTCTATGAGTTAGTTTTGTTAGTACGTTCTTAAGATCCACTGCAGGTCCTTCTGGGGGCAAAGTCTGAAGTGCCCTAGAGATGCCCAGGAAGATACCCAGAGAAGCAGAGGTTGGTGCTGAATTCTGGGCTAATGAAGGTCAGAGCTGGACGGCTCAGAGTTCTCAGTCCTTCTGAGCCCCATGACCCTGGCTGACCATTGACTTAATGGCTAGGCCCAATAGGTTAAGAAAACAAAACCCCGGGGCTTCCCTGGTGGCGCAGTGGTTAGGAATCTGCCTGCCAATGCAGGGGACACGGGTTCGAGTTCGAGCCCTGGTCTGGGAAGATCCCACATGCGGCGGAGCAACTAGGCCCGTGAGCCACAACTACTGAGCCTGCGCGTCTGGAGCCTGTGCTCCGTAACAAGAGAGGACGCGTTAGTGAGAGGCCCGCGCACCGCGATGAAGAGTGGCCCCCGCTCGCCGCAACTGGAGAAAGCCCTCGCACAGAAACGAACACCCAACACAGCCAAAAAAATAATAATAAATTTATTAAAAAAAAGAAAACAAAAGCCCAGGGAATGTAGGAGAGGAATACTATTCCCCTCCCTGTAATCCAAGAGGAGGAATTTCCCAGAAGCGAGCCTGGCCTCAGGGAGTGGGGTGACTTGTCTGCTTGGTGTCTGATAATCGCTGGTGCAGGTCTTCTGGGGCCATGTTTCCTTCCCACATCTGTTCAGTGAAGTGATGCTGGGTAAGGGTGTCTTTTCTGCATCTCAAACCTCAGGGCAGCTGTAGCAAGACAGCCCATTGTTGTTACACACCTAACCCCATACTCCAGGCCAGCTTTTTATCAGTCTCCATCTGCCTGAATCCTCTGTATCTTTCAACAATTCAGATTCAGATAGTGAGGACATGGCTATAATGTATTAGCCTTCTAAATCCCCAGGGTTTCATATCACTTACTGTAGTTTTAATTTTGACCTATATATGATTTATATAAATTAATGTTTGTCTTCCTGATTAGTAAGTAAGTTCCATGGGGAGCAAGGTGGTGAGCACACATATATTTTGATCCCCATTGCATTCCCAGTGCCTGGCCCAATGTTCCAAGAGCGCACATACAATTTGTCAAAGGAAATGAGTCAGAAGGTCTTGGAACCCCTTACCTTCTCTTTGGACCCGGCTGTCCTCCCCTCTTGCAGCATCCTCTTGCTGAGGTCTGTAAAGCTTCCTTGACCACCCCACCAAAGTAACCAATTCTGAATCAGTCCCTGGACCAAGATTTTTTTTTTTTTTAATTTTTATTGGAGTAAAGTTGCTTTACAGTGCTGACTAACTTCTTTCTAACCTGAAACCTTGATGTTCCATTCAGGGCACTAACATATGTATACCATTCTTGTCAATCCCCTTGTAAACGTGACAACTTAACAATTATGACTGCATAAATAATATAGCATATCATCCAAATCCCTCCAAATGAGCTTGTAAAAGAGACGCACAGAGCAGACGAGAATTTGGGTGGGATTCTTAACCCCAGTAAAGCCAACCACACATCACAGCTTCCCCACCTGAGTAGAGGTAGCCCTGTGTAACTGCATCCCGTTCCAAGGAAAAGTCCTGAATTTTCCCATTTTTATTTTTCCCCTTGACTTCTCACTCCCTGCTTTGGGGTTGTGTCTTTATTGCAAAATCTGGCTGTGGACTTGCTTCTCCTGATTACCCTCAGCATGCCTTCATAAACAAATGTATAAGTTTTCTTTTTTAAAAACATTTTTAAGTTGGAGTATAGTTGATTTACAATGTTGTGTTAGTTTCAAGTATACAGCAAAGTGATTGTTATAATTTACATATATCCTTTTTCAGATATAATTTACATATAAATTTTTCGCATTTTTTCCCCTGTAGGTTATTACAGAATATTGAGTAGAGTTCCCTGTCCTATACAGTAGGTCCTTTTTGATTATTTATTTTATTTATAGTAGTGTGTGTATGTTAATCCCACACTCCTAATGTATCCCCCTCCCCCAACTTTTCCCCTTTGGTAACCATAAGGTGGTTTTCTATGTCTGTGAGTCTGTTTCTGTTTTGTAAATAAGTTCATTTGTATCATTTTTTTAGATTCCACATATAAGTGATATCATATGATATTTGTCTTTCTCAGTCTGACTTATTTCACTTAGTACGATAATCTCTATGTCTATCCATGTTGCTGCAAATGGTATTATTTCATTCATTTTTATGGCTGAGTAGTATTCCATTGCATACATGTACCACATCTTCTTTATCCATTCATCTGTTGATGGACATTTAGGTTGCTTCCATGTCTTGGTTATTGTAAATAGTGCTTCAATGAACATTGGGGGTGCACGTAACTTTTCGAATTATGTTTTTCTCCGGATATATGCCCAAGACAGGGATTGAAGGATCATATGGAGCTCTATTTTTAGTTTTATAAGGAACCTCCATACTGTTCTCCATAGTGGCTGCACCATCTTACATTCCTACCAACAGTGGGGGAAGCTACATGCTCTCTCTGTTGCTAGAGGCCCCAGGAAAGTCCTGAGGCCTGAGAGTGGATTGCAGGGGGCATGGGCTGACATTCTCTTTCCCCCATCCCTCTTCCTTATTTTTCTTGGTACGCTGTTTCTTCAGAGCAATATACCAACATTGTTGCAGAACATGTGTAGTAACCTAACGCTGAATCTTGGGTGCTTTGGTCCTTGGTTTCTTGCCTTCTTGGTTTAGGGGCTTTCTCACCACATACTGTCAGACCTTATCTTCTTTGGGGAGATTGCTCTGGGAGCTCAGTGGAAGTTGGAGCTCGTCTCTGACATAGCTCAGTGAAAGCAGCTTTGTTTGTAGATTTTCTTGGAGGGTGGTAGGAGTAGGGGGTAGGGCAAGAGAATGTTTACTGATAAAAGAAATTTCACATATTATTGAGGTCTGGGGAAGTCCTTCCGGCTTATACATGAGTTAACTTGAATTTTATGCTAACTAAAACAGCCTATTTGTGGCCTATCAAGCATACATTGCACATCTGCTCTAATCATTAAAGAAACGGGCACATTGACCAGTAAAGAATGTCCATGTTGAAAATAAAGATTAAATGCTTCCCTTCCTGGGACACCGATGCTGGTACTCCTTTGATGATAAGACTCCTTTCCCAGGTGCCAAGGCCATGCTGACTCGTTGTGTCTGTGCTGGTCTGGTTTTGTTTCTGAAACCTTGAAGAAATGTATCCCTGACTTGTTTAATAGTCTTTGTTCTGACAAGATATAAAACTGTGCTGAAAACCATGCTTCTCCGGAGCAATTTCTCAGAGTAATCTAGGAAGCTGGCTTCTGGGCTATAGTCCTCAGTCGGGCTCAATAAAGCTCTTTTCTGTTCTTATTATAGATTGCTTATTGATTATTTTTGTTGACAGTACAAATAGGAAAGCAAAAGGGTTGCTTTGCCTTTCTTTCAACGATTCCCTTTTCCACTTCTTTAAGTACAAGAGAATATTTTCTCTCCTCTCTTGCCTGGGTTTTTCTAGGTTTTCTTATTTCATTTTGACACGCTGTTTTCTTCGGGTTTATCGCTGGGGCTCCTCCCCCTGCTAACTATTTTATAGGAGACAGGCAAAGTCAGCACAGAGGAAACAAATAGAACCCAGTGGCCTGTGAGAGGCCTGCTGGTTCTAGCCACCTGCCAGAGGCATTGAGGCTGAGCCCAGCGACACTTCCTTTGAAACAGAGCAGTGTGCCCGCAATCCAAGTCAAAGGTGCTTATAAAAAGAATTCCCGCTTTTGGGGCTAGGTTTCTTTTTCCTCCTAGCTCCAGGTCCTGCTGTCTTCCTGCTGTCACAAGGGAAGGACCCACGGTCTCATTCCTGCTTTGAATGGCAAAAGCTTTAAATGGTAATACCTTTTCCTGCTCAGCTTGCAGAAGCCATCTCTGCATGTGGTTCCAAAGCCTGGCCCAGAGCTGTTACCTACAGCTTTCCTTCCTGTTTTACTTTCTTTTCAGATACAGCCCATAATTAAAGTAATACATGCTTCCTATAAGAAGTCACTATAGAAATATGCCAAGAGAAAAACAATCACTCCTGGCACCGCCCTCCAAAGACAAACATTGTAAGCATGTTGGTACATTTCCCTCTAGACTTGTTTTTACCACCCTTAGGAATATTCCTGGGCTATGCCCATTATTTTCTTTCTTTTTTATTTTTATGGTGTATTTATTTATTTATTATTTTTTAACATCTTTATTGGAGTATAATTGCTTTACAATGGTGTTTTAGTTTCTGCTTTATAACAAAGTGCCTCAGCTATACATATACATATATCCCCATATCTCTTCCCTCTTGCGTCTCCCTGCCTCCCACCCTCCCTATCCCACCCCTCTAGGTGGTCACAAAGCACCGAGCTGATCTCCCTGTGCCATGCAGCTGCTTCCCACTAGCTATCTATTTGACATTTGGTAGTGTATATATGTCCATGCCACTCTCTCACTTTGTCCCAGCTTACCCTCCGCCCTCCCCGTGTCCTCAAGTCCATTCTCTAGTAGGTCTGCGTCTTTATTTCCGTCTTTCCCCTAGGTTCTTCATGACCTTTTTTTTGTTTTGTTTTTCTCTTTCTGACTTACTTCACTCAGTATGACAGTCTCTAGGTCCATCCACCTCACTACAAATAACTCAATTTCGTTTCTTTTTATGGCTGAGTAATACTCCATTGTATGTATATGCCACATCTTCTTTATCCATTCATCTATTGATGGACACTTAGGTTGCTTCCATGTCCTGGCTATTGTAAATAGAGCTGCAATGAACATTGTGGTACATGACTCTTTTTGAATTATGGTTTTCTCAGGGTATATGCCCAGTAGTGGGATTGCTGGGTCCTATGGTAATTCTATTTTTAGTTTTTTAAGGAACCTCCATACTGTTCTCCATAGTGGCTGTATCAATTTACGTTCCCACCAACAGTGCAAGAGGGCTCCCTCTTTATTATTTTCTTATTCATCAGATATTGAGGATTCCCAAGTGCGATTTTAATTTTGGAGAAGAATGTTCTAAGTAAGAAAGAGAGAGAGAGGGAGAAAGGGAGACAAACGCTGGACAGAGAAAGCAGCATAAACCTAAGCACCCTCTGTATAACAGCGATTCATCCTCGTGAACTCCCAGATTGGTGCTTCATTACAGTATTTCCCATTTAGGTCCACCTAATAATTAGGAAGAGAAGTGATGAGTCATCAACCCCTTGAGGGCTCACAACTTGTTCCTCTGAGATGAATAGCTTTTCAGAGCCTTCAGATACTCTTCTGAATACTTCTGGTGTCCAAGAGCCTGGGGACAGTTCATTTCTACATCAGAGTTCTCCAAGGAAGCAAGTAAATTTACAGCTGGCGCGCAGTTTAATAAGGTGGGGAATGGGAAACAGCGCCCCCTCTGGGCAGACGCGGGCAGGTGCAGCTGGGTGCACAGTGTGGAGAGCTGAGTATGGCTGGAGTCCAGCCTTCGGCCAACTGTCCTTTTAGCACCTCTGGGTAGGGCACGACCTGTGTGGCCATCTACTCTGGCTGGTGACGTGGAATGGGGAGTCCAGAAAACACAGTTTGAGGTTCACTTTTGGCCACTGTGGGTTTGCCTTTGGCCGGTCCCTGTCTCTGTGGATTGGCTTGTTCTCCGGTACAATGATGGCACAAAATGAAATGATCTCTAAGACCTAGGTTACACATTCCAGGTACAGAGCAAAATCTCATTCACGGCTGGTACAGACACACATGGACCCATTCTCACATCTCACCTGAGGTCTCACAGACCTCACTGCTGGAGGGGGTAGAGTTTGCCATCGATTGGGGTCCTGAACCTGTTACTTACTAGATTCAAGTGATCTTGGACATGTTATTTAATTTCTAATTTACTTCTTTGTGAAAGGGAAATAATAATATGTGTAACTTTATGGTTATCCAGAGGATTCAATAAAAAAAAAGAATTACTTAATAATTCATCCAATAAATATTTATTAAGCACCCACCATCCGCTGGGCACAGTTCCAGGCACTGTGTGCGAGCAGTGAGCAAGCAGGATAAAGTCCCTCATCCCGGGGAGCTACGCTCCTGTTTGGGGCTGAGGGAGACAGGAAATAAACAGCTAAAAATACCAGTGCTGTGCAGACAAGTAAAATGGGGTGATGTGACAGAAAGTGATGAGGTGACCACTTCAGTCTGAGTAGTCAGGGGAGGATTCTCTGAGGAGGTGACATTCAGGCTGAGAGGTGGATGACAAGAGAGAGCCAGCCACATCACTGTGGCCGGGAGAAGAGCATTGTGGGAGAACGGAACAGTGCCTGGTGCACGGAAGGAAGGCAGTGGGCCTGGCATGTTTAGGACCCGAAAGAAAACCAGTATGGCCGGAGTATGAAAGGGGAGGAGAGTGAAGGTTTGAGAAGTAGGAAGAGGCCAGATCACAGAGGGACTGATAAACCACGAAAGCAAATTGGACAAGGTAGAGCCTACACAGCTCTTGGCCGAGAGGTATACTTGAATGAGAGACCTGTCTGAAAATGAGGAGAAAAGAATGTCCTGGAGACACCTGTTTCCTCCTAACCCTGAAAGATGAAGGGGAAAGTTATCAAGTGCTGCTGTGCCGGATGGTTTCCTTCGTAGAGACTGTCTGCCTATGTCAAACAGAAGCCCTGGGGGACAGATGGGCCCTCCCCAGTCCTCAGAGGAGATCAGTCAGTCCCTGACAGTGAGGAAGTGCCTACGGAGAGCCATTAGGTTCACAAAAGAAACCTTAAAATAGATTCAGTTAGAGATGCAAATTCAGTTCAGAGCAGGTATCCAGAAGTCTTGAAGCTTCAAAGATGCCTCCAGGAGGACACTGCGGTGGGGGGGGGGAGGGGCGGGGGGGGCACCCAAGGTAGAGCAGATGGCTTGATGAACATAAGCTGAATACTTCAGGCTACTCTAAGAAAGGGAGTCTTAATTAAGGGGAAAAAGCCCCAACTAGCAGAGTTGTTTGCCTTCCATTATTGATAGTATTATTCTTTTGTTCGTGAGTTGCTCACAGATCCATCCTGGGCCTTTCAGGTCTGAGAGGAAGAGAACCTTACCCCTGCTTATTTACAAAGCCCCCCAGAGCTGCCCCTCGGTCATCTCCCAGGATTTCAAGGAAGGCTAATGTTCCAAATGAGAAGTATTTACAGCTCTTGGTTTCCAACTGTCCGAGTGGCAGCTCAGATAGTTAATTGGCTCTGCCGTCTTGGCCTCTTTGCCCGAGGCTTTCTACAGCCTTCTACTCCCCCTCGTCCATCATGGGGAATTGTCACAGTCCAGCAAGCTCTGCATATTTAGGTTACCTTGAAGGGTGGGTTTACCATTGGGCAGCCATTGATTTCCAAGCCTCTGCAGCTACCTCAGCTGGTTGTCTGTGGCGTGAAAGAGGACTAGCCCTTCATTAGCATCTGTGACACTTTCATGAGCATCAGTGAGGCTCATCTGAAAAACTCAGGCCTGGAGTGAGGGAAATTATTCTGCACCACAGGAAGCGATTGGGGAAACTTTCCTGGTTTATTGAGGCCCTAGTTAAGAAAAAAGGAGCATCAACTTTGTCCCAAGATGATAATAGTATTACTTGAAAAGAGGAGTCTCTGTAAGCTTGGGAAATAATATTTTCAAAACACCTTATATTGGAGAATTTCAAATACACACAAAAGAGTAAAGTTCCAATGAACCCCCGTGTGCTCATTGCTTAGTCTCAATAATTATTAACATTTTGCCAACCTTTTTCATCTATTTCCCCTCCCCCCCTTTTTTCTTTGCAATTGTGAGACATTGTGCCCTCTCATCCTTAAATCTTCAGGGCATATCTGCAATAGATAGAAAATTTACCCCATGAATTGATGGAGGTTGCGTTCTCTAGAAAGCAAACTCTGAGATGAGAAGCCGAGAGAAAGCTTGTTGGGAGGTTGCAGGAGTAGCATTTGTAGGAGGGAAGGAAAGGATGCGGGATTAGGCAGGTTCTATGAAGGACTCAGCTGGACCCCATGCAGTGCTACAACGCTGAGCACTTCTTAGTTGGCCAGAGTCTGGGGGGAAGGCTGGGCCTCTATACTCCCATAATACTCCCATGTTGACCGGGATGTTCCCTGGAAGTAGGTATAACCTTGGAGTAAGTGTCTCCCTTCAGCTGAGGGCAATTTGTAGGCAATTTCTGGAAAGGGCAAATAGCAGGTGCTGTTAGCTGGCCGTACTCCCAGCAGCACAGGGAATAATCTTTAATTTCTGAAGCGGGGTTAGGGTGGCCCATCCCAGGACCCACCAAGACATTGTTATGCCTAACAAGTTGAACAGTAACTCTTTACTGTTATCTAATATTATCTAAGCAAGGTCCACAAAGGGAAGAGTTATATGTTAAATTAAAAGATTCCTTTAGAGCAGGTCTATTATGAATTTTAAATATGCAGAGCAGGTCTATTATAAATTTTAAATATGCAAATGAACATCATGACTCCCTAAGAGGGTTCTTAAATGAGCAACATTTCCAAAATTTCTTTAATCACCTAACAGGTTTTTGGTTTTGCTTTGATTTTTAGTTTTTGGAACCTATGTCAGAAAACAATGCCCTGGAAAATTTAATAAACAAGGAAAGTATTAGGGTTTTTTTTGGCTGCACCACAGAGCTTGTGGGATATTAGCTCCCACCAGGGATCAAACCCTGGCCCCCTGCAGTGGAAGCTTGGAGTCCTAACCACTGGACCCTCAGGGAATTCCCAGAAAGTAGCAATTTCTATTTACAGTGTTGCAGAAAAGCTAAAGCCAAGACCATCTTGCATGGGAAAGAAGCTGACTGTTTGGAGTGGAACCACAGTAAGAATAATAGGAGTAAAGGCTGCTGGATGCTACAGTCCCTACTAAGACAGCCACAGATTACACGAGCATCCAAATATACATTGCAGTTAGAACAGGATGTGTGCTAAAAATACTATGCATTTTATCACATCTACAGCCTTTCACTAACAGCTTTTTGATATGGTCATTTCTGCACAGCGGAAGGGTGGCAGAACATGTGGTAATTGCTAAGGAGTCTCTCTGTGGATGCTGTGAAGTTATTTTTAGGTTGTTACAAAGCCTCACTTATAAATGCTACCCCAATCTTAAGAGGCTGGTGTTGGAGACCAAGGAACCAGAAAGAAGTGGTCTAGGGTTTAGTGAAAGATTCGTAAATCAATAGATCTCAGTTGTGCTTACAGCATGGGTCCAGGCATTGGAACTGATAAAGGAGATATACAGTTTGCTCCCTAGGAATTTATACTAGAATGATGAAGGGAAAGATGTGGTTAACACAATGGAGCAAACCAGGTAAACACATATGCAATTATTTTTCATTTTGTTGTATGGCTGTTTTACTGTATGACTTTTTTACAAACATTACCTCAATTAATGTGTGTTTGCAAGTATTATTGCTATTTTATAGATGAAGAGGTGGAGAAAATCTTAATTACACAGCTAATTAACGAAAACACATTTCGTGCATTTTGATGGTAACTATTCTGGCTCTAGCAGACAACGGTGCAGTTCAATGAGGGTTCAGAATCAGGAAAGAGTTGTAGGGGAGTGATGGGGTGTCTGGAATGACAGACGCAATTGGCATAAAGTTTCTCTTGGTTTAGTGATTTAAGGTGTTGTGTCCCCTTCTCTTGGAGGTGAGACACTAGGCTTACCTGTAGTAATTTATGACATGGGAGGAATGCTTATCTCTCTACATTTATGGGGGAACTGAGGTGTTTTCCAAACACATGGGGGTTCCTATACTGGTCCATTGTGAGAGATGGCACAGTGTGGGGGAGACCATGGCTCTGAAGACTGATATGTCTACTTTTAAATTTAGCTCTACTTACGAGTACTGTGTTTTTGTGCATTATATTCAGAACTCTAGTTTTCTGATCCATCAAATGGGTGTAACAATGCCTATATCCTTAGAGGGTGTTTGTGGGAATTAAATGATGTGTTGTTTATTAGTGCCTAGGATGAGCTTGACACCTGGCAGACACTCAGTAAATATTAATTTTCTTTCCTTTATTCCTTATTAAATCATTTCTCTTCAGCAGAATAAATGATTTTAGCATCAGAAGCATGAATGAATGGTCTTTCCAATAAAACCCAGAATCTCTGTCCTTCTCCCCCTCTCCCATCCCATTTCCTGGGAATCCATGCAACATACACTGCTAAAGGTCAGTGCTGTGCCTACTGAATTATTCTGTACATTGGTAGATGAGTCTCTGAAAGGTTCACGTTTTTCTGCCTTATCTCATTAAGTTCTCTTATTCAGTAGTGAATAATAATAACAGAAGCTACAATTTCCTGGGTGTTTACTATATGCCAGTTAAGTGTTTGATAGGCAACAGCAACTTTTGGAGATAGATCCTGTTGTTATTCCCATTATAGTGATGATACTTTTGAGTCTTGGGTTGAATAATTTGCCCCAGATTGTAGAGCTGGTAAGTAAAGGAACAGGCCTTCAAAACAGTTGTTTGTGATATCAAGGGATGAGAGGTAAAACCTTTGAGTGACAAAAGCTTGTGACTTGGACTCATGATCCTAATGACCTAGGCTCACTTGGGTGTAGTGAAAAGAGAGAATTGGCTCTTGGAGCAACTGGATTTGAGTCTCGTCTAAGTACACTCTGGCCAGACCCCTTGGCCAGAAATCCAGCTTAAGGTAGCTTTAGCAAATAAGTGAAATTTATTGACTTCAATCTCTCTCTCTCTCTCTAACACTGCTTCTGTTGGTCATCCTTTTTCTCATATTGAAGATATTGTCCAAAATTGACCCAGGAAATTTGCCAGAAATAGCTTTGGTGGCTTAATTTTCCCTAAAGCTTGTGATCACAGAGAAAGAGGACCTATTTCCATAAGATCTACCAAGTTTGAGTCCCCAGACTAATCACTCTGGAGAGGAGAATGGAGGCTTCTTATTAGCCTGGCCAAGGTCATGTTCCTATAACCCTTGGGATTGGGTAGAATGGAGGGTAGGTTAAATCCCATTGAAAATACCTGGAATGAGACATGAAAGGAGACATGCTGAGCAGAAGACCTTTTTCCTTAATATTGGGTCACTTAAAACCTGTCTAAGCTTAAGTGCTGGTTTGCAACCTTAGAAGTTCCCCAGGTAAAATTTGAAATGGGCCCCATGCATGGAAGGCAAGGAGAGACCAAAGAAAGAGACAGCCACTCTAAATTGGCAGATGACAGTTTTAATAAGCAGGGGAACTTATGTACAAGGTTTGTTTTGGGCGGCCCCAAGATGTGTACGTCTCCGTACCTACCTGCCAGAGTCTTAAAGTTTATATAGAGGCCTGAACTTGGTCCAGTCACATATAGCATCCAGACGGTCTCAACAACACATACTCTCTCAACGCTGCGTGCTTGAAAGCAGCTCCCGCCGTGGGAAGAGTGGGCAGAATGTAATCACCAAGGGTGGGGGAGGAGTGAGAGCCTCCAATTGCCCATGTCGTGCTCATAGGTCAACTGGTGGTCATGTCCTCTCAAAGATCTCCTCCAACCTTAAATAAATCATTTCTATCTAAATTCCAGTCTCTTCATCTGTAACATGAGAGCAGTAATTTTCCTTGTAAGGTTGTTGTGAGGGACAAATGAAATAATAGATTGGAAGGAAAGTCCTTTGTAAACTTCACAGGCCTGTGGAAACATGACTGCAAACTAGAACCTCTGAAAATCTGCTGTTTCTCTCGCAACCTTTGCTTTGACAGATGACTTAGTTTTAGGTGCTTCCTTGCCATTCAGTGACAGCAAGTCATGAAGCACACTAAATTAATGAAAGTATATGTATCACCATTGCAATACATATGCTCACATTCTTTAGCCTGAAGAGACGTAAAAATGGGAGCAACAAAAAAACCTGGGATACACTTATTTGTAACTCATGTCTGCCAAATTTACCACCAATGTACAGCTTAATCTCAGCTTTACCTTAAAATGTCTCTGCTAAAAGGTAAAAGCAGGAGAACAAGCCTGTGGATAAAAATAAACAGAGGGTTTATACAAAAGGAAAATACAAAGTAAGAATACAAAGCTCAGGGACACATGGGTGAAAATTGAGCTATGGGTGCCTCGTGCACTTGAAGGTAAGTTGGAATTTTGCCTAAATTCGTAAACCAAGGGGAGAAAGCAGTGCTTCCTTCCTCACATGATTAAAACTTAACGTTGCATCTACTATAATACTCCAGCTAATCTAAGTGAAACTTGGATTACTTGGCCTCACAATCAAGAAGGAAATCTTGAATTTCTGTAGCTGTAGCTCCCTGTTCTAAGAATTCTAAAACCCATCTATGAGAAAGTCATCTTCAGAGAATTTCCCAAGGTGATGAATTATTTTCCCTGGTTCTATACTTCTGAAAATATATTAAGTTCGCTTAGGACATTGTATGTATCTTTACACTGTAGCCATTGTTTTTTAAACACCTAGAATTTTCTAGGTTCTTTTAATGTTAGTTAATGGAAAGAGTGAGCAATTGAAGAAAAAAAATGACCGAGTACTGGGGATAAGGAGACCTACATTCTGACCCTCATTCAGTCAATATTCATTCAAAGAATAAATATTTGAGTATCAGGCTCCATCCTGAGTGCCAGGGATAGTTTTAAATCAGATATTGTTCTTGCCTTCAAGAAGCTCATACCTATCATGTGAGGGAGACACATAATAAAGATAATATCACATAAATGGTGATCACATGATGAAAAACCAAGTAGCGTAAGGGGATTAAGAGGGGTGTTGAGCACTCTTTTAGAGGGTGATCAATGAAGAGTCTCTGATGGGTTAGTAATTGAAATAAATCTTGAAGAAAGTGAGAGAACAAGACTTGAGATTTTGGGAGAAGGATGTTTCCAGAAGCAAGACCAGTATGTGCAAAGGCCCTGAGGCAGGAGTATACTTGACTTACTTGAAGAACCAACAAAGAAGTCAGAGTGGTTAGAGAGGATTAAGCTAGGAAAGCAGGAATGTTAGATAAGAAATAAATTGGAGAGCAAACTGGGATCTTACAGTCCTTGGTAAAATTTTCTATTTTATTGCTGTGTAATGGAAAGCCATTGGGGGGGCTTGAACAGAGGAATGACATGATGTGATTTATGTTTTAGAAAGATCACTCCAGCTGTTATATGGACCACAGACAGCGAAGAGTAAAGGTAGAAACAGGGAGATTGGCAGATGACTGCTACAGTAATTTAGGATGTGCACAGTTGTGGTGAGAAACGGTTTTATTTGAGATATTTTATGTGGGTAGGGCCAAAGGATTTGATGTGGGTTTATTTTTGTGTGTGTTGTGGAACTCTAGTCATATGTATGACTTTGGGAGGTGATCAAATATAGTGGACATTATATTAAAAGTTTTCAAACATGCACATGGTAAAGTGAACAGTACAATGAACTGTAGATCCACCACTCAGATTTAACAATTATTAAGATTTTACCAATCTTGTTTTGCCTATGTCATCCCACCTCTCTTTTTTCTCTTTCTGGACTATTAAAACAAACCCTAGACATCACATCATTTTACCCCTCAGTAGTTTAGTATACATCTCCAACAAACAAGAACTTAAAAAACCTCCACAATATCATACATAAAACCCTCACAATATTAGCCTAACAAAATTAAAAATTATTTATTACCATCTAAAATCAATATGTGTTCAAGTTTTTCCCAAACTTTAAAAAAAAAATTACTTTTACAGTTGGTTTGATCAAATTAAGATCCAGAGAAGGTCCACCCCATTGCAATTTGTCTTGTAAATCTCTTTAATCTATAATCACCTACACCCTCCCACACTTTTATTTATTTATAATTTTTTGGTTTTATTTTATCTTTTTTTTATAAGATCATATTTTTTAAAAAGCAGTTTAAGGTTTACAGTGAAATGGAGAGGAAGATAAAGAGATTTCTTGTAGACCCCCTGTGCCTTCACATGCATAGCCTTCTCTATTATCAACAATTCTCACCAGAGTGGGACATTTGATCCAACCAGTGAACCTACACTGACACATCATAATCACCCAAAGTCCATAGTTTACCTTAGGGTTCGCTCTTGGTGTTGTACCCATTCTATGGGTTTGGACAAATGTATAATAACATGCATTTATCATTATGGTATCCCACAGAATATTTTCACTGCCCTAAACATCCTCTGTGCTTTTCCTGTTCATCACCCCTCCCACCCTTCCCCAACCTTTCACAACCACTGATTGTGGTTTTACTATTGTGGAGATTTTACTATCTCCATAGTTTGCTTTTTCCAGAATGTCATATAGTTGGAATCTACAGTATGCAGCCTTTTCAGATTGGCTCCTATCACTTAGTGATATGCATTTAATGTTCTTCCATGTCTTTTCATGCCTTGATAGCTTCTACCTTCTCAGTGCTGACTAATATTTCATTGTCTGGATGTACCACAGCTTATTTATCCACTCACCTACTGAAGGATATCTTGGTTGCTTCCCAGTTTTGGCAGTTATGAATAAAACTGCTAGAAATATCCATGTGTGGGTTTTTGTGTGGGCATATATTTTCAGCTCCTTTGGGTAAATACTAAGGAGTGCGATTGTTGACCATATGGTAAGAATGTGTCTAGTTTTGTAAGAAACCACCAAACTGTCTTCCAAAGTGGCTGTACCACTTTGGTTACCCACTAGCAATAAATGAGAATTCCTGTTGCTCTACATCCTTACTGGTATTTGGCGTTGTCAGTGTTCCAGATTTGGGCCATCCTTTTATTTTTCTCTGCCATTTTTGGTTGATAATCCTGAGTTATTTGCCCTCTTAGAATTTCTCGTATACTAGATTTGGCTGATTGCACCATGTGGCATTTGAAAAATATTTCTTTATCCTCCTAATTTACTACAAAACTGTTAGCTAGATCTAGAGGCTTGATTATATATATTTTTGGCAGGGAGAGGGCCAGAATAATTCATGGGTGGCACCATGTACTACCTGTATCACTGCATCGTCAATTTAAATAAAGAGGTGAACTGAGACAAGTTTAAATTACCAGAAATTGAGTTTATTCAGGAATAAGAGAGGGATTGCAATTCAGGACACGTGAACTGTGTCACAATACAGGTGAGTCCATCTAGGATTTGGGGCGGACTGTTTTTATGGGCAAGGAGTGCAAAAATGGTGAAGTCCAGCCAGAGTCCAAGCAGCAAGTTCACTGGCGTGAGGATGGGGAGAGATTCTTGGCACACGTTCATTGACTAAGGCATAAGTTTAGGTTTTCTGTAAGTCAGGCATTTACGGGAAATCAGTCTCTCAGCCCTTCTTTCGTTTTCCTGAGTACACACGCGTGAGATTCTCCATTTCTTCTACGCCGCTTCCATTTTAGATTGAAATCTTTTCGCAGCGTCCTGGGATAAACGATGGCTACTTTAATGAAGTTCAACCCTCAGGCCACGTTAGTGAGGTTAAAACTGATCAGCTGTGTGGTAGCCCAAATAGTGCCCCGTCTCTCCAAAGATATCCAAACCCTAATCCTGGAACCTGGAAATTTGTTACCTATGGGGCAAAAGGGACTTTGTACATGTTATTAAGGTTGCAGACCTTCAGACAGAGGAGAGGAGCCAGGGTTGCCCAGGTGTAGTCAATCGAGTCACGTGACCCCTTTAAGGCCGAGAACCTTTCCCAGCTGAAATCAGAAGAAGCGGAAGAGGCCGCGCGGCGGGAGAGGAGTCAGAGAGATGCGAGTCTGACAAAGGTGTGATGAGCTGTTGGCGGCTGTGAGACTGGGGGCCCTGAGTGGGGCCTCTAGGAGCTAAGGGTGGTACCCAGCTGACAGCCAGCCAGGAAACCCGACCTCAGCCCTTCCACTCCAAGGAGCTTTATTCCGCCAACAACGTGAGTGAACTTGCAAGCGGATTCTTTCCAGAGCCTCCCAACTACAACCCAGTGCGGCTGACACCCTGGTTCTGGCCTACAACTTGCAGCAGGGACCAGCCAAGATGACCCGCAGTCTTCAGCGACAGAACGGTGAGACAATAATACATTTGTGTTGTTTCAAGCTGCTAAATGTGTGGCATTTGGTACAACAGCGTAGATAATTATACAAGTGGATGCAGGTGTTGTGAGCCTGGTCGCTCTCAAGTTTTCGGTGAATCTTTCGCCTCCTCGTTTTCGGCAGCTGTTGACGAGTGTTGTTTAGGGCTCTTGTCATTAATGGTTACCAAATGGTGAATTTTCCTCTAATTCTATCATACCTTCTGCATTTATTAGCTGGAATTCTCTAAAGAAGAACTTTTGTTTGTAAATAATTCAGTTTCCCTGAAAAAAGTTTTGCATACGAAAAGCAGATAAATGCCTTACATTTTCTCTTTATTAGTTTTCGGAATACTGATGGTGGTTTTGCTATGATTTCAGGCAAACAATTCGTTGTTTTGTTTTCTGTGTTATTATGAATTTCTGGAGTATTATATATTTGTGTGTTTCAGCCACATTGCTGTCATTAATTTCCTTTTGGTGCTTCAATGGTCCCATTTTTGGCCAATGGAAATCCCTTCAAGTTGGATCCTGTATCTTTTTGTCAAGGCCTCATCATTTATGATAGCATTCTTACTTTCTGGCACTACAAATTCTCCTTTATCTTGCTTATCTTATACATTTTATGCCCCAGACATTGCTTTGTCCGTTTCCCCAAGAATCCTTTGTTTCTTTTTGGGCGTTTAGAGGCTACAGTCTGGGCGCTTAGGGGTACTTTTGTCCTTGCTTCAAGACATCTGGGAAGACAGAGATAGGACAAGTTGTTTTTTAGAAAAAAAATAATAAGTTTCCAAATCAAAGGTTACAATACATGGTTTATACTTTGATTTTTATACTTTAATCCTTTTGCTAAAAATTTTGGTTTCTGACAACATTAATATAATTTATTTTTTGTTCTGTTATCTAACAACGCAAATATTATTACTGCTAACAGGATTGCTGAATCTGGTTTAAGATTTCTCTACAGTTTGTTTTGGTGGTGGTGATGTTTGTTAGTTTATCCCTTTAGGGAAGTACAGTGAAGATAACTATTTAAAGGATCGAAGTGGTCTTCACTAAGTGGTTATGCCACCAATTTCCTATTCTTTTGTTTAATAATTTTTGGGGGGTTATGGGGTTTTTTGGTCTTTTTAAAAATGTTTTTAAATATGTAAATATTTGTGTAATTTTAAAGTGAAAAAATAAAACCAGGGGCATTTGGGAGTTCTAGCTTCTTGTCTCCTTCCTTCCCTGCCTTCATTGTCTTTTCTCTGTAGGGAGACTTCTTATTAGTTCTTAGTTTTAGGTCCATCAACTTTTAATTCAGAAAAATACAATTAAATATATGTATGTGTATATGCACATATAATCATAGTTTTCCTAACCTAAATAAAAATTCTTCTTTAGAACACCATTTACCTTGCTTTTTTAACTTAACCTATCCTGGAGATCACTTCACGGCAGTACATAGAGGTCTTTCTTATTCCTTTTTATAGCTATGTGATATTTCATAACTTATTCATAATAGATTTATTCAGCCTGTCCCCTTTTGTTGGACGCTTGATTTGTTTCCAATCTTTTGTTATTATAAATAATGCTGTGATGAGTCCTGTGCCTTCTTTTTGGCTTGTTTGCTGTGTACACTTAGGATATATTTATAGAAATGGGGTTGCTGGGCCAAAGGGTAAATATACCCTTTTATAATGAAAAAAAATTTCATAGTTATTTTTTATTATAACAGTCATAAGGCAGAACAGAAAAGTATAATTTTGGTAGATTTTCCCAAAGTCCCCTTCACGGAAGTTATGCATTTTGCATGCATGAGCAGTTTTTGAGAGTTCACCAGCTCTCCATAGGGATTGACTTGTTAATTATTGCCAACCCATGTTCTTGAGTGCTGATTCTTCATGTGTAAATTATGGGTAACAATTCCTTTCTTGAAGAGTAGGAGGATAAAATCTAAGAAGTACAAAAAGAAAGTGCCTGACACAGAGCAAGTGTTTGATACAAGCTTACTTTCGTCCCTTCTTTCTTCAACAAATCATTCCAGTCGTTCATTTAATAAATGTGTGTTGAGAGCCATGTGCTAGACCCTTCTGTAGGGAACTAAAGATCAGCAATAAACAGACGAATAAGCTCTTCCTCATAGAAACTACATGATACAGAATTTGGTAAACAGATAAAAAAAGATGCATTGCAGCAGTGCTTCGATGTAGAAACACAAAGAAGGTAATGAGAGAGAGAGCTGAGGTTGTCAGGGGTGATTGTGTACCTCAGTCTTTTCATTTTTAAGAAAATACATACTGTTTAATCTATTTCACAAGTTTGCTTGGAAAATGAAATAATTTCTGGATATTTAAGTGTTTTGAAAAGTTGCTTAACTCTTGTTTTTTATCCTTGAGGAAAAGAACAAAAAGAAAGATGCTCTCTTAGTTTCCTAGGGCTGTCATAGCCAAGCGCCACAAACTGGGTGGCTTTAAACAACAGAAATGTATTGTCTCACAGTTCTGGAGGCTAGCACTCTGAAATCAAGGTGGCAGCAGGTTCATGCTCCCTCTGAAACCTATAGGGAAATTCTTCCTTGCCTCTTCCCAGCTTCTGGTGGTTTGTGGGCAGCCTTTGGCATTCCCTGGCTTGCAGCTGCATCCCTCCAATCTCTGCCTTCATTGTTAATGGCGTTCTCCCTGGGTGTCTTTGTATCTTCACATGTTTTCCTTTTTTTAATTAAATTTTTAATTTAATTTAATTTTGATTCTTTTCTCTCTCTTTTTTTTTTTTTTTTTGCGGTACGCGGGCCTCTCACTGTTGTGGCCTCTCCCGCTGCGGAGCACAGGCTCTGGACGCACAGGCTCAGCGGCCATGGCTCACGGGCCCAGCCGCTCCACGGCATGTGGGATCCTCCCGGACCGGGGCACGAACCCGTGTCCCCTGCATCGGCAGGTGGGTGCCACCAAGGAAGCCCGATTCTTTTCTCTTTTTTTTAAAAAAAACTATTTATTTATTTTTGGCTGTGCTGGGTCTTTGTTGTTGCGAGCGGGCTTTCTCTAGTTGCAGAGAGCAGGGGCTTCTTTTGTGGCGGAGTACGGGCTCTAGAGCGCAGGATCAGTAGTTGTGGCGTGTGGGCTCAGTTGCTCCACGGCATGTGGGGTCTTCCTGGACCAGGGCTCAAACCCGTGTCTCCTGCATTGGCAGGTGGATTCTGCGCCACCAGGGAAGCCCCACATATTTTCTTGTACTGACATGATTTATTGTATTGATGGCTTGGAGGCCATCCAACTCCAGTATGACCTCATCTTAAATAATCCCAGTGTATTTCCAAATAAGGGTCACATAGGAAGGTACTGGTGATTTGTAGTTTAACATATATTTTGGGGGGGGGGACTGCACAATTCAACCCATAACAGATGTTAATATGCAAAACTCAGCACTCAAAACAAGCTCCAAATGTCTTCTGGCAAAGTAATAGGTAAAGAGATGAACAAAGTAGGAGGGCGTTCTGACTCTTTCTCATAAGAGGTCTGAGTGAGGAGCTTCCTAACAGAACTGTTATCACTGTGTCAATTCAGTGTCCAAATGACTGGCCGTTTGCCTGTTTCCTCATCTTCCTTCAGAGCCAGATGCCTGGGTTTCTTTCTTCTTACACAGGCATGAGATTTTTAGGGAATAAGTCGGTTGTTCTTGTGAACATATCAGCAGATAGAGCCCAAACAATTAAAATTTGCTCTCTCCCCTCCTAAGGCAAAAAAAGTATTATAGTTATTTTTGGTTATAATAATAGTAAGGCAGAACAGAAGAGTGTAAAGTATAAAGAAGAGACCACCACACACTTGAGAAAGAGATGATTACTGTTTACACTTTGGTAAATATACCTCAGTACCTGTCTTGTGTGCCACTGTGTGCCTGTGTGTGATTGTGTATGTGCGTGCATGTGTATTTTGTATCGATTAGGAATGCATCTGTCTGAAAGTAATAGAAAACCAAACAAGGGTGGTTTAATAACTGAGAGTTTACTTGTCTCATATTTTAAGAACCCTGGAGGTAGGTAGTTTCTGATGTTGGATTAAGGATTCAGTGGTGTCAGGGCTAAGAATCATCTATCCTCTTACATATTTATAAGATATTCTCTTATTCCTTTCCATTATGGTCTCACAAGGGCTGCCACAGGTGTAGCCGTATTACTGGTAATCCAGGAAAGAAGAAAAAGAAGAAAGCTGTCATCCGTCCCCTTTTGTTAGGAAAGCAAAAGCTTTTCCTGAAACCATCCCATGCCTCTCTCCCACCTCCAGCCATTGGATCCGCTCGGCTCATTGTTGGTAGAGTCACATGACTGTTTCTAGTTGTATGGGGCGCTGGGAATGTGGGGAACAGGATTGCTTAGATCAGGGATTGGCCAACTATGCTTCATGAGCCAAATCTGCCCATTGCCTATTTTTGTAAATAAAGTTTTATTGGAACACAGCCACACCCATGCATTTACCTGTTTTCTATGGCTGCATTCGCACTACAGCAACAGAATTGAGTAGTTGTGATGGCAACCGTATGTCTCACATATCCTGATTATATTTATCACCTGGTCCTTGATGGAAAAGTTTACCAATTTTGAGGCTAGATCAAGTAATGATTCATAGACTAAGGCTGGAAACATTGTTGTTCTAAATAAAAATGGGTTTTATTAGCAAGGGAGAAAGTGGGAATGGATGTTGGGTGGGCAATTAAAAGTGTCTGTCGCAATGACTTTGGTGTTGGTTGGGGGTGAAAAACAAGGTTGAGCTAACCTTTATAGGAACAGTGGTTTATTTCCTATTCAGTCACCTACTCCTTCAACAGTCTCTTCCATTTGTGGCCTTTGTTCCTTGGGTATCATCCCTTAATCCAATCCTTAGGTAAAAAGCAACTCCTCCACCATCTCTGAAGTATCTTACTTTCTCAAAAGGTTCTAATTTCACACATGTGCACCTTAGAGTAAATTTAAAGCAATATATCCTTTTAAGCCCTCATCTTACATGGGAAGAAAACTGCTCAGTGAAGAAGAATTTCAGGCTCCAGAGTAGGCTTTCTCCTCCCTTCTTTACTTCCTTCTTTTCCCGGGTACTTATAAGGCATCTACACATTCCAGGCTTTGTTCTAGATGCTTAAAATACAAAAGGGAAGGCAAAGTCCCTGCCCTCAAAAAACTTACATCAATCACATGGGGAAAAACAGAGGGTAAATGAACCATAAATATACAATAAAATGTCAAATAGTGATGAGTACTTTGAAGAAAATGTAAGCAAAGGCCTAGAGAGTGACAAGTGACCAGGAAAGACTTTTCTCAGGAGGAGACTCTTCCAGCCTGAAGGCAATGATGCAGAAAACCTTGCATATAGCTGAGAAAAGGATTCCAGGCAGAGGGAAGGGTAAGTGAAAAGGCCCTGAGGCAGAGCTTTGATTGGAGCTGTCATGAGCAGCAAGGATGCCAGTGCTCAGTTAACAATGGGCAAGGAGAATGCTCTAAAATGAGACTGAGGTTATAGCCGGGTGTTAGATCCCACAAGGACTTGTAAGCCATGGAGAGGACTTGGGTGTTTGTTCTAACTATGGTGGCCTGCCATTGGAATATGTTGATCAGGAGCATAAAGTGCTCTGACTGATACTTAAAAAGATCCCCTTGGAGTACTCTGGGACAGAAAGGAAATTTCCATTTGCATAGTATAGAAATAGATAATTTGCTGAATTGTGAAAGTGCTTTGTAAACAGTGAGTTTCTATTCATTTATTTAATAAGTAATATTTAACAACTGTTATACTGTGGGCACATTTTTAAGCTTTGGGGATACAATAATGAATGAGACATAAGCCCTAACCTTGTGGGATCTAGTAGTTGAGCTTTAGAAATAAACAGATAACTGTAACTACTATAATAAGCTCTATAAAAATGAGGGACATCTAAGCCCGTTGGAGAAGCCACACCTAAAATTGGGTGGACTGGAAAGGAAGGAAGATGTGTTCACTTCAGCTGTGTCCTGAAGGATGGGCTGGTGGGGTAGAAGGGGGATAAGGCTGCCAGATAAAATAGAGGATGACCAGTTAAATTTGAACTCTGTGTAAACAGTGGATGATTTTTTAAGTGTGTCTTAAATATTACGTAGAGCATGCTTATACTAAAAAGGTATTACGTGTTTATCTGAAATTCAGATTTAACTGGGCATCCTGTATTTTTTATTTCTTATATCTAGCAAACCTGGAGGATGTCCCTTGGGGGCATTACAAGCAGTTGGATAAGCATGGAGTCCAGAGTTGAAGGCAGGAGTACTGACAGGGAAGTAGGTGGCACCAGATTGCATCCTACTGTCAGGATAAAGTCCAGAAGACAACCAGTGAGGTGTTTTAAACAGGAAAGTGACAGGCTCAGATTTCAAATTTAGGAAAAAACAGAATGCTGTGGCTCTAAGGTACAGAAGATAAAATGGAGGCCTTCTTTGTACTTGAAGAGACATTATAAATAAGTCATTTTTAGGCGTTAGCTTTTGAATTTCATTATTTTTTAGCTGCTTGTGTATTCCCCTGTGGAAGGGTTGTTATATGTTCTTTGTCATTAGTCCGTACTAATTTTAATCCTAAACCGGCAGAAAAGAATTTGGAAGAGAAAAATATTGAACAAGAAACCAAACCACGGTTTCACAGAAAGAGAGCACTTCTTCACAAAACTCCCAGACTGTGTTCACAGGCATTATCTCGTGCACCCTCAGGATCACTCCTTGCTGTCCACTTTAGGGGGTGAAGGGGAGTATGTATCAGAAGTTTCATCTCTTGAGTTGCTCATTCTAGCCTCAAGCAAGGGTCCCCGAGGGTTTCTCTGACAAGTAGGATGCTAAGGCGTTCTTATGAGGCCAAGAGGACAGCTGGGGGGAAAAGGCCATGCTCTCTCCAGTTGGTGGGAAGAGACAGGCCTCAGCTCTTCAACAACAGCCCAGACTCAAAGTTCAGCCTGAGTTTGAAACAGATTCTTCAGGGTGGGATGAACTTTCTTTAGAGGTGAAAATGCAAAAGGGAATTTCTGGTCAGACACACAGGCCACAGTAATTCTGAAGCATGATTCCCTTCTAGTAATTTTTCATCTATATCATCTTCCTGTCAGAATTTCTTGGCCTATAAAACTCATTTTTCTTAATCCAAATTTTGTCGTCTCTTCTCCTTCTTCACAGTTATCCACGTCAACCTCCCAGTTTTTAGTTTGTTCTTTACACATTCATCCACTCATGTGTTCATCAAATACTACTGAATATTTACAGTGAAGAATGAAAAGATGGATCAAAGACGGTCTTCTTCCAAAAGATATTTATAGTAGTTGGGGAAGGAGAGAAAGAGACAAAAAAAAAGTAACAGTTATTATTGTAAAATATTAATGGGAATAATTTACTTATTTAAAAATAATAAGTAACGATAATAGTAACAATGCAGTAAATGCTTACTAGATGCTGGAGACTCTTCTAAGAACTTTGTATATGTCCACTCATTCAATAGTCACAAAAATTCTATGAGAAAACTACGATTACCATCCCCATTTTATGAGAAAACTGAGGTGCGGGTTTCACAGATTTGCTTGCAATCTCCAGGTTAGTCAGAGCTGGGCAGAGACCAGGAGTCTGGCTCTAGAGCTTGTGTTCTTAACAGTATGTTTTATAAGTATGCACTGTCTATTATATAGAGAGACAAATATGTCTTATACAGTTTATTTAATGTGCAATTGATTATTTAAAGATCATTTTCTGTGGGTTTTCATACCATTGGGTAAGTACAGGGATAGAGGTAGCTTGGTATATTACCTGACAATAGACCATCTACCCCAGATGTGGACCTGGTACAGCTGCATCTGCTGGTCTGAAGTTATAATGACGTTTTCAGCTAAAGATTGAGATCGGGGTGTCTTCTCTAATAGGAATTTAAAACAATGAAATAAACAATGTCAACTAGAAGAGGTGTGTGTTAAGAAGAGCGGGGTGAGAAGAAAACTCTGAAGCCTCAACCTTTGGAGGGTGGGCAGAAGAAGGACCACCTGTAAGGAAGAGAAGAGAGGGTGTGAGAGGCAGGGGGAGAACAAGGACAGAAGGCAGGGAAGGCCAAGAAATGGAGTTTCGAGGATGGAATCACCCGTGTTGTCAGATGCAGCCATGATGCACTTCATTTCCTTAGCTTCATGTATCGATAGCACTTGACAAAGCTGAGCCACAATGCCTCCCGGCAACTGGCCGGAGGTGACTCACACTCTCCCCGTCCAGGGGTTGGTGTTTTCTTTTCCTTGACTGGGTTGGGCTCTTCTCTTTCTCAGAAATGCTTTCATGTGACTGGAGGCCATCTGGCTTTCAGCAGCTTCCACCTGCTCCATCCTGTCTGGATGAGGCCCCTGGCTGAAAAAGGGACACCTGGGCCTTTGTGCTTCTGTTTTGAGCTCGATTTTTTTTTTTTTTTTTTGCGGTACGCAGGCCTCTCACTGTTGCTGCCTTTCCCGTTGCGGAGCACAGGCTCCGGATGCGCAGGCTCAGCGGCCATGGCTCACGGGCCCAGCTGCTCCGTGGCATGTGGGATCCTCCCGGACTGGGGCACGAACCCATGTCCTCTGCATCGGCAGGCAGACTCTCAACCACTGCGCCACCAGGGAAACCCTTGAGCTCGATTTTGATGGAGGAAATGAGATGGAATGACTCAGCCCTAGAGAGGATAGACTGGGCTGAACCCATGTTAATGAAATAAAGAAGGGAGAAGATGGAAGTCTCAGGAGGAATGACACTGTTTAAAAAAGAAACAGTGAGTAAAATTAAGCTGAGTAAAGAGTCAATGTTTGAGGAAGTGCTGGAAGGTGACCATTCCAATCTTAGAAGCCCTTTAAAGTCACTATTACACTTCTCTAAAAATTCTCAGAGAGGCTGAGTTGATTATTTACTTTTCTTCCAATTCTACCAAGTATCCTTTGGGTATAGTGCAGGCGAGAAGACCTTCGGGGAGGAATGGGTCACTGTCATGTCCTTCTTCTGAGAGCAGGAGCTCGGGGTGAGGGGCATGCTGAATTTACTTTAGGAATAAAGATGGCACAAAGTGGACCAGACTCCTAACGATTATCTCAGAAAGGAGCCAAGTCTCTAGATGAGACAGTAGCTTCCAAATATTTGTGAACTTTAGAAAACGTTTTACCTTTCCCACATCTGTTATTTTGGTTTTCCTTTGTATATTCCTCCTAGTGATTAGCAATAGAAACTTTCAAACAAAAAAACTAATGTCCTGGGGCTTCCCTGGTGGCACAGTGGTTACAAGTCCACCTGCCAACACGGGGGACATGGGTTCAGTCCCTGGTCCGGGAAGATCCCACATGCTGCAGAGCAGCTAAGCCCGTGCGCCACAACTACTGAGCCTGTGCTCTAGAGCCTGTGAGCCACAACTACTCAGCCCGCGTGCCACAACTAATGAAGCCCGCATGCCACAACTAATGAAGCCCGCAAGCCTAGACCCCGTGCTCTGCAACAAGAGAAGCAACTGCAGTGGGAAGCCCACGCACCACAACAAAAGAGTAGCCCCCGCTCGCCACAACTAGAGGAAGCCCACGCCCAGCAAAGAAGACCCAATGCAGCCAAAAATAAATAAATCTTAGGGGAAAAAAAGGCTCATGTCCTTGCTTTGAGAAAGAAATTGTGGTGACAGCAAAGAAAAGAGGTACTATATCCAACTCTGCAGCCAATTTTGGGGGAAAAGAAACCCAACAGATGGCTGATAGCAGCAATTTTATTTTATTTATTTATTTTTAAATTTTTTTATTGAAGTATAGTAGATTTACAGTGTTTCAAGAATACAGAAAATTGATTCAGTTATATATATATATGTATATATATATTCTTTTTCAGATTCTTTTCCATTATAGGTTATTATAAGATATTGAATATAGTTCCCTGTGCTATACAGTAGGTCCTTGTTGTTTATCTATTTTATATATAGTAGTGTATATCTGTTAATCCCCAATTCACAATTTATCCTGCCCCTCTTTTCCCTTTGGTAACCATAAGTTTGTTTTATATGTCTGCCAGTCTATTTCTGTTTTGCGAATAAGTTCATTTGTACCATTTTTTAGATTTCACATATAAGTGATATCATATGATATTTGTCTTTCTGCCTGACTTCACTTAGTATGATAATAGAGCTCTAGGTCCATTCATGTTGCTACAAATGGCATTATTTCATTCTTTTTTATGCTGAGTAATTTTCCATTATATGATATATACCACATCTTCTTTATCCATTCATCTGTTGATGGATATTTAGGTTGCTTCTATGTCTTGGCTTCTATGTCTTGGCTGATAGCAGCAATTTTAAGTCGGAGGGAAGGAATCATGAGGCCTAGGGCAAGGCAGAAAGGCATAAAAAGAGAGGCAAGGCAAAAAGAATTATCACTATAATTTTAATATTATTGAATGATTGCAATGTTCCAGGCAATATTCTAAGTGTTTTACCAATTTTAACAAATTCAGTCCACCTAATAATAGTGTGCACTTTCTGTCCCTCACATTAATGCTACCTAACAAACCTTCTTAAAACTTGGTAGTGTAAAATAATAACCGTTTTCTTATGTTCACAGATTCTGGGGGTCAGGAATTCAAACAGGGCATAGTGAGCATGACGTTTCCCTATCTGTAGTGTCTGGAACATCAGCTAAGAAGACTCAAATATCTGGGGGCTGAAAGAGCTGAGGCTGGGGGATCATCCATTTCCAAGATGGTTCCTTCACTCACACATTTGGCTTTTTTTTTCTTTACTCTATTTGCATATGACTTTAAAAAAAAATTATTGGAGGATAGTTGATTTACAGTGTTGTGTAGTTTCTTCTGTACAGCAAAGTGAATCAGATATACATATACCCACTCTTTTTTAGATTCTTTTCCCATCTAGGTCATTACAGAGTACTGTGTAGAGTTGCCTGTGCTATCCAGTATGTCCTTATTAGTTATCTATTTTATATATAGTAGTGTGTATATGTCAATCCCAATCTCCCAATTTATACCCCTGCCCTTCCCCCTGGTAATCATAAGTTTGTTTTCTGCATCTGTGACTTGATTTCTGTTTTGTAAATAAGTTCATTTGTTTCATTTTTTTTTAGATTCCACATATAAGCAATATCATATGATATTTTTATTTCTCTGTCTGGCTTACTTCAGTATGACAATCTCTAGGTCCATCCATGTTGCTGAAGATGGCATTATTTCATTCTTTTTAATTGCTGAGTAATATTCCATTGTATATATATACCACATCTTCTTTATCCATTCCTCTGTTGATAGACATTTAGGTTGCTTCCATGTTCTGGCTATTGTAAATAGTGCTGCAATGAACATTGGAGTGCATGTATGTATCTTTTCGAATTATGATTTCCTCCAGATACATGCCCAGGAGAGGGATTGCTGGATCGTATGGTAGCTCTATTTTTAATTTTTTAAGGAACCTCCATACTGTTCTCCATAGTGGCTGTACCAATTTATATTCCCACCAACGGTGTAGGAGGGTTCCCTTTTCTCTACACCCTCTCCAGCATTTATTGTTTGTAGATTTTTTTGATGATGGCCATTCTGACTGGTGTGAGGTGATAACCTCATTGTAGTTTTGATTTGTGTTTCTCTAACAATTAGTGATGTTGAGCATCTTTTCATGTTTGTTGGCCATCTGTATGTCTTCTTTGGAGAAATGTGATTGGGTGATTTGTTTTTTTTGATATTGAGCTGCATGAGCTGTTTGTATATTTGGGAGATTAATTCCTTATCAGTTGTCTCATTTGCAAATATTTCCCCCCATTCTGAGGGTTGTCTTTTTGTCTTTTTTATGGTTTCCTTTGCTGTGCAAAAGTTTTAAGTTTAATTAGATCCCATTTGTTTTTACTTTCATTACTCTAGGAAGTGGGTCAAAAAAGATCTTGCTGTGATTTATGTCATAGAGTGTTCTGCCTATGTTTTCCTCTAAGAGTTTTATAGTATCTGGCCTTACATTTAGGTTTTTAATCCATTTTGAGTTTATTTTTGCATATGGTGTTAGGGAGTGTTCTAATTTCATTCGAAAACTGGTGCTGTCCAGTTTTCCCAGCACCACTTACCGAAGAGACTGTCTTTTCTCCATTGTACAATATATTCTTGCCTCCTTTGTCATAGACTAGGTGACCAACACATTTGGGTTCTTGGCAGGGGTGGATGGTTGGCTTGAAGGCTTGGCATAGCTAGCACTGTTATTCAGGGTATTTGTACAGAGCCTCTCCATCATCGAGGTCCAGGGGAGGTTGAATTTCTTACATGGCAAGTCAGTGATCCAGGGAAGAAGGTGGAAACTGCATAGCCTTTTATGACCTAGTCTGGGAAGATACATGGTGTCACTTCCACCAAACTCTATTGGTATAAGCAGTCATCAGCCCACCCAGACTTGCAGGGAGGAAACATAGACTCCACCTGTCAATAAGAGGAGTGTCAAATAATTTGTTGCCGTTTAAAAAATGCTACACTTTTATTACTATTTTACAGATGAAGACACTAAACTCTAGGGAAATGAAATAATTTGCCAAAAATGTCATAGTCAGTAAGTGCCAGAAGTAGGTATCAAATCCAGGGACTCTGGTACCAAAGCCATTGTTCTTAATCATTATGTTAATAACGCCATCACCACTGATAGTAACGATACTGTTACACCAGCTATGATTGTTGCCACTGCTTCTGCTACTATTACTGCTATTAATATTCTGCTGCCACTAAAACTACTGCTGCTGTCTCCACTACTATGACTGTTACTACTACTGTTACAACTGCTATAACCACTACCACCATTACAACAACTATTACGAAAACTCTTGCTACCAGGAGCCATTCATTGGGTATGGTTGATAACACTCATGTCAGCCTGTGTGAAAAGTTTTTTACAGACAACCTTGTATTAAAATGCTACATCATTTCCATCACAAAACTGGGATCACTCTCTTCTTTTTAGGAATGAAAGGACTAGGTCAGAAGTTAAGAACTTGAAGTTGGGTAACATGTTGTGGAGCCTGGGCTGTCAACCACCCCTGAGTCCTGTTCCCTAGTGCTAGCCACCCATGGCAGGTCGGAGGTACCCCGTCTACCACCCAAGTTTATTCTCAACTCAGGGTGAGGCTGTCCTTTTGATCTTGGAAGGAACATCCCCACCTTTTAGTGTTTGTCTATAAGGTAGCAATGTGAAGGGACATATAAATAGATGTTTTTGCTTTACTGATGGGGAAAAGGTTTCGGGGATACAAGGTTATAAGTAGAGGGAGCAGGGCTCTGGGGCTTGTCCTGGCCATTCCAGAGGCTGCATACCGTTGGCATTCAGTTCCTCTGGCTGCACCCTAATTTTTCCACTCTTTGATCAAGGGGCGGATAAAGCTTCTTTCACCTCTGGTATCTCATAGCCTAGAATAAAGTGGACAGTAGGGAGTGGGAGAGAGATGCATCTTTCCTCAAGAAACCCCTGTTGAGAGCAGCTTCTCCGTGTATTTATATTCAGTGGGTCCAACTTGTCTGGATCTAAAATTGGGTTGGGAGTTTCAACAGACCTCTCACCCACGGAGAAGCATAACTCATCTGTAAGAAGAAGCACAGGTGGGGAAAGGGTTTTAAAGTGTTTCCGATGCTGAAATTGGAGATGCTTTAGTCCTGAAAACTGTTGAACAAAGTGCAGATTCTATAAAACGACGGGACTTCAGACACATTTTTATGAAGATTCTTCCAGTAATGAAATTACTTTGGATAATGCATTTCTTGGACATGTTTTATGTAAGGAGGGGAAAATAAACTTGTTCCAATTAAAGCTCAAAAGTGAACTGGATGAACTGAAGCTATTAAAAATTCAAAAGATATAAACAATGATAGCACTTATTTTTTTTGTTTTGTCTTAACAGAAATACCAAAGAAGATATCCAATAAAATGTTAACATAAATGTGTGAACATTTGTGCAAATAAGTACTTCATTAAGGCAGTTCGCGCTGGGGTGGATTTACTTCATTTTGCTACTCAGAAGTTTGTTTTGGGGTGTGTGTGTGTGTCCAAATGCCATGTCTAGGTTTACTTTATTGATAGCTTCCAAAACATGATTGATACCAGGTATCATACTTGCAATGTCAGCTTGTGACATAATCTTTAATTCTGCTTTTCCTTGAGTGACTTGTCATTTCTGGGACAGATAATAATAAAAACAACCACAATAATGTTTACTGAGTGTTTATTTTCTGCTAGGCACTGTGCTGAGCGTTGCTTATTTAGGTCTTCCGAGATTACTTATGAGGTAGGTAGGTAGGTATTATTATCATCATCATCATCTCACAGATGAAGAACTTGAGTGTCAGAAACATTAAGGTCACACAGCTGCTGAGAGCCAGGAAAGCCCGGGTTTGACTCCACCTCAGTGAGAACCTAGAGCACAAGCTCTTAACCATCAGGGAACACTAGCATCTCACGGCATCCTTTCAGTACTGCATTCTTTGTTGCACTGATCTGGGAATAATGCTCTGATTCTATTCTGAAATTTGTGGCTAACGGTCTTTCATATAGACTTATTGCATCAACTGCCTGCTGTCCATGAAGCCAAGTATTACAGACTGAATGTTTGTGTCCCCTCCACGCCCCATCTTATACGTTGAAGCCTTAACACTCAAGGTGATGTATTTGGAGGCGGGGTCTTTGGTAGGTAGTTTGGTTTAGATGAGGTTGTGATGTTGGGGCCCCTGTGATGGAACTGGTGTCTTTATAAGAAGAGCAAGTGCTGGTAAAGCTCTGTCTCTCTTTGCCATGTGGGGACACAGTGAGAAGCTGGCCAACTGCAAGCCAGGACGAGGGCCCCCACCAAGAGCCGAATCTGCTGACACCTTGATCTTAGACTTCCCGGCCTCCAAAACTATAAGAAATGAATGTCTGTTGTTTAGGCCACCCAGTCTGTGTATTTGGTTTTGACAGCTCAAGCTAAGATCCCAAGGTTTCAGCTATCTCGTGCGTGATGTTTACAATGAGAATGTCTCAGCTTGGTGCACCTGATCCCACATCTGCTTCCTCTCCAACTCAGCAGACCCCTCTTCAGCAGCACCTGACACCAGCTCTGTGCCAGCTCTCTGGAACTCCTTATAAGGTCTCCAAGGCCCTCACTGCATCATGCCTCTTTGACTTTGCCTGGGCCCTTTCACCTTCCATCTTCATGCCTGGTAACCTTCTACCAATCACTCATGTTTCATCCCAGGTATCATCTCCTCTAGGAAGCCCTCCCTGACCTCCCAGGTAGAGCCTCATGCTCCTTTCATTGGCCTGATGCTCCAGCCTTTACGTTCAGTATTCTTTAACAGCACTACCCTGTTCTGTTGTAATTACTTCTTATCTTTTATTGCAGCAAAATCCCCACGTCACATAAAATCGCCCTCCCAACTATTTCCAAGTGTACAGTACAATATTGTCAACCACAGGCACGTCGTCATGCCTCAGACCCATCTCATCCTGCGTGATTGCAACGCCACACCCATCAAATAACAACTCCCCACTTTTCCCTTCCCCCTGCCTCTGGCAACCTCCATTTTATTTTCTGTTTCTACGAGTTTAACTACTTTGGATACGTATATAAGTGGAATCCTGCAGTGTTTGAGTGTTTGTCACTTTGTGACTGCCTTATTTCACTTAGCGTAATATCCTCAAGATTCATCCATGTTGTGACAAGTGACAGGGTCCTCTTCATTCTGAGGCTGAATGATATTCCATTGTACGTGTATACCATACTTTCTCCAGTCATCAAGCCGTGGATCTATCTTTATTTTAGCTAAACATTTTTGTTAATATGTAAGCAAACTTTTAATTATTGTGATGTAATTGACAGATTACATTGTGTAAGTTGAAGGTGCACACCATGTTGATTTGATACATTTTTATATGTATGATTCCCACTGTAGCATTAGCTAATACCTCTGTCGCGTCGCATAATTATCATCTCTTTTTAGTGGTGAGAACTATTAAGATCTAGTTTCTTAGCAGCTTTGACGTTTATAACACACTATTGTTGACTATAATCACTATGCCGTGTGTGAGCTCTCCAGGACTTATTTATTTAGTAGTTGTAAGTTTGTGCCTTTAAACAACCTCTCCCCATTTCCCCTCCTTCCAGCCCCTGGTAAGCACGATTCTATGATTCTACTCGCTAGTTGTATGGGTTTGGCTTTTCTCGATGCCCCATTTAAGTGATACCATACAGTGCTTGTCTTTCTCTGTTTATCTCATTTATCAGAATACCCTCAAGGTCCATCCATGTCCTAAATGGCAAGATTTCCTTCTTTCTCATGGCTGAATTTTTTACATATATATATATACATACATATTTTTAATATATATATTTATATATATAATGTATGTATATAATATATATAAAAATAAAATATATATTATATGTATGTATGTATATATTGTCTAACATCTTCTTTATCCATTTATCTGTTGACACACTTAGGTTGTTTCTATATCTTGGTTATTACACATAATGGAGAAATGAACATGAGAGGGTGGGTAACTCTTCCATACATCCATGGATCTATTGCAGTTCATTTTGATGTGGGCCATCTGCCTTATTAAATCCATTAGTGGGAAAGACCATTTCCTATTCTACCTTGTATTCCAAGTTCCTAGCAGTTTCTGACACATAATAGGGGCTTGATAAATATTCAGAATTCATTTCAATTTGAACAAACACAGAACAAATATTTGGAAAGAGGAACAATAAGCTTCCAACTAGAGGAAATACAGATTTTTAAAAAAAGTAGCAGAGTAGGAATTTGAAGAGGAGCCTGAAACAAAAAAAAAATCAATTGTACGTTTTGCTGAGCTTTAAAATCATTCCCCAAACCACAATGATGTAACTACTTTTATAAATTCATTAATATATTCTGGGGTACTGTCTTCTGTCTGAAGGAAATTTTCTTGCCAAATTGAGAATTATCTTAAGCCCCCAAGTTTCCCGCCCCCACGTTTCCTGACTTTAAAAGGTTTGTACACAATTCCAGATAGAAGAAAGTAGTCCTTTCAGCCCCTCTTATTTCACCATTACTTTAATGAATGCTGGAACCAGTTCAACCTTAGAATTTGTGTTCCTACAATCTCTGGTCAGCATTTTTAAAGATCTCTTTGGATGTAAGTAATTCATATTAAAAATCCAAACATAATTTTCTATTCAGGAAAAGATGAACCCTGTAAAAATTTCCTTCTCCAAAAAGATAAAATGTCAGCATGTAGGAATGCTATCTGAGATTTCCAAAACCTTGTGCCTTACTTTTTTTTTTTTTTAAGTCAGAGAGATGGATCTGCTTCAGTCACTTCTCAAATTTTCATCCCCTGTGACTAGGGGCATATATTTTGTTAGAAACTTGGCTGGTCCAAAGACCACACTGGTGTTCGAGGAAGGCAAAGGGAAGGAAACTGGCCTTTGTTGAGAATTCATTTAAGATGTATCAGGGGCAACAGCCCCCCTTGTGGGGGTAGGTATGCTGTTCCCATTTCTATAGATCATAGCAAACAAAGGAAATCCAGACCACTCAAAACAACAATGAAACATGTTGTGTAGTGGCATCCATGACTTAGCCTTGGAGTAGCAATCCTCAAAGTAACTGAGCTGAGTTCTTCAAGGAGCAAAGCCATTTTTCTCTTCTTTATATGAAGAGGGGAGTTTTTGAAGATGTGCTATTTTACGGGGGGGGAGTAGTATAAAGGAAACTCTTTGATCAAAAGTTTACACAGGCATCCTATCCAGTCAGCTTCAGTGTGAGGTATTCTTAGAAAATTTTCTTTTGTTCCTTGGTTTATACACATTTTTCATGGGGGTCCACGGACTCCCAAAGGATTCTTAAATAGAATGCTGAGGTTGGACTTGGAAAGGAAAAAATTGCATCTTAAATGTCGTTAATCTCTAACTACAATTTAACAGGTCTCTCATTATGAATTTAGGCAACATCCTTCAGTAATATTAGCAGTACTGTGCCCTTGTCATCAATAGAAAGCACAGATACTTTCATATTACATTAGAGTCATTGCTGATGTCTTGAAATGTCATGTTCCTCACTACTTTGAAACTATCATACCTACCACTGTGTATTGTTATTTAATGGAATAACAGAGGCATATATGTTTTGTATCACAAATTTGTTGCTTTAATATTGAGTAACTGTACTTACGATATAATTAGGTTCTTTTACAATCTTATGTATGCCATTTTATGCATTGAGAAATATTCTAAGAATGGGTCTGTAGTCTTCCACAGGGTCCATAGCATAAAAAGGTCTCCTAAATCTTTGCATCCTCAGTCTCTCCCTCCATCATTTCTTTTCCCTCCCTTTCATTTCTTCTTTTATTTTCTCTCCATTTTCCTTCCTTTCTTCTTTCCTTTCCTTCTTCCTATACCTAGTGATGCTAAACATGGAGGGTCTATCCAGGCTTCTGTTTGTTCTGATAAATAGTGGAGTGAGATCTCCTTGACTCCAGTTTTCCTTATCTGACGCTGTCAGTCCCCTCCTCTGAGATACAGTGCACTGTACTTTACTTACCTGAATCTGAAGCGTTTGGAGGGAGTGGGGAATGCAGTTGGATCTGTGTGCCATCTTTGTGACTGAACCCAGTTCAGCTTTCTCTTCTGAGATTTGGTTACATGTCCCACATCATTTATGCCTTATTTGTTCAGGAATATTTCCTCCTCAAATAAGCTGAGGGGGGGGGGGCGGGCGGTGCCCATACTTTATACTGTTTCCCCAATTCAACAAAGACTACTGCAGCTTCTGTCCGAGAAAGAGCGAGTGAGAATCCTGGTCATTCATGTTTTGGCCTCCTTTCTAATAGTCTAAGGCAGGAGGATGTGAAAAGAACTTCTGGTCTTTTGTGTGCCTCTTTCCTATGAATCCAGATTTCACAAAGATACATATTTTTCATTTTCCTTCATGTTGTCTACATTTCTGTTAAGTTCCTATGTCTTACAGGTAATGATACTTCTGTGTCGTTATTGTTTTCCAGGTTTCTCTTTTCTTTTGACCTAGAGGCTTCAAATGTTACCCCACCCCAGTGACTTCAGGGAATGATTTTTTTTCTGTTTGGCCATGCCTTGTGGGATCTTAGTTCCCCAACCATGGATCGAACCCTTGCCCCTTGCAGTGGAAGCTTGGAGTCCTAACCACTGGACTGCCAGGGAATTCCCGGGAATGATTTTTAAGGCTCATAAAACATGGGTTAGGGGCATATAATTCTGCGTTTCCGTGGGGTTTAACTCAAGCTAGGTCATTAGATATTCTAAAACTACCATCCTACAATGACTCCCAATATAGGCCTGTACCGATATTTTTCTTTCTTATTTTTATTTTGGCTGTTCATGGCATGATCCTCATTCTTTACCTCTGTTCAGAAAGTGGGAGCCTAGGTTATTTAAAATCTGTTATTTGCAGGGCTGGAATTGGGCATAGAGGTGGGAGTGTGATCTGCTCTTAGGACACAAATTGTGGAGCCAAAGGGGGAGGGTATGAAAGACATCATCTAGGGGCCAAGTCAGGAATGAGACAGACAGACAGAAAGTCATACTCAAGTCACTGGAGTGAGTGGTAAAAACTGAGTAAAAGGTACAACTTAGAGAGATCTAGATGGAACACTAGGATTCTGACCAGAGAGCAGGAGACAAAGCTTGGACAGAAGCTTGAAACACAGTGACCCAATGGTGACCGTTTTCTATAGGTGTTTGAGCTTTTCCAAGGCTGGGGAGAGAGAGCTCTCAAGGACATTTGGAAATTTTCTCTTTGTCTAACTTCTGTGTTCTAATGAATAATCATATTCTTTTATATCTCCGTTCTTCTATTGATTTAGGAAGTGTTCTCGTGATGATTACAAGAGAGAGGAGCTTCCTTGAGTATTTGAGGATTGGTGAAGATGCCCGTGCTGCTGTAATGGAATTAGAAAGAGAGAGAGTGGTAGGGGATAAGAATAGAGAGGAGAAGGGAGGCCACATTAGGTAGGATATGTTGGTTCTTCTGATAAAGACTTTGAGTTTGCTCTGAGTATGCTGGGGTGCTCTCTGAGGGTTTTAAGTAGAGGAAATAATATAATGCAGTTGGTATTTTCGAAGGGTCTCTTTAGCTGCTGTGTTGAGAAGAGATTACAGGAGTGTAGAAATAAAAAAGATCACTTTGGAGTTACTGCAGTTGTCCAGGCAGGAGATGATGCTGGCTTGGACTATACTGGGATAGAAGAGGTGGTGAGAAGTCTTATCAATTGGGCTTGCTGATGGGTTAGATCTTGGGTATGACAGAAAAAGAGTGTTATGGATGACACTGGGGATTTGGAACTGAGGAACACATAGAATAAGATTGCTGTTGACTTCAGTAGGGAAGCTCTAGAACAAACATTTTTGGAAAAAGATGAATCTAAAGCTCCCTAAGCAGTGATGTGGATCTGTGGCTCATCGTCCAAATGTGGTGGCTTCTCCAGAATTGCTACATAGGAAGCATTGAGAAGCAGTGCTCCCCCATTCTAGGGATGGGGTGAAGCTTGGAACTACTTTAGCATATCACTTTGTGTGAAATTAAGAGAATTAAAGTGTACCTATTGTAGAATAAGATGCTATTGGAGAGTTTGCCTAACCAGTACCAGCCCTTTGATATCAGCACTGCCCAGAGGGAATTTTGAAGCTCCCGTTTGGGTCCTCTGATCTTCTTGGAAGTAACACCTTCACTGACTTTCTGAGAGTTTTTCCAGTGATTGCAATGGCTCTTGCACCAGAAGCAGAGGTATGAAAAATGCTACTATCATGGAGTTCAGTGACCCTTTTTGAGACCTTTCATGAAGAAAGAATCACCAGCGTATCTTCCTTTATCAAAGAGAGGATTCTGCCTGCCAGCAGAAGCTGTGCTAGGTAATTTAATAAAAGGAATCTATGACATGCATTTATGAAAATATCAGGAAGTGCAACCAGAAGGCAAGGGAACCTCAGAAATTGCCACTGTGGGAAGCTGCTACCAGCCCAAGGGTTGGAGGGGTGGAGAGAGGAGCTAGGCCACCCGTGGACCCAGGGACCACACTGGTCTGCTCAGTGGGATCTGGGGCCACAGAGGTTGTACCAGAGAGAGATGCATCCTCTCAGGAGACGGTGCCTGAAGCAGAGATGGGGGGAAAGGCACTGGCTTTCTCTTTCTCTTCCTCCTGCCCTTCAGTCTCCTTCTTTGCTTCCCACCTGAAGGCGGGTGGCAAGGGGACCCAGAAACATGGTTGGCAGGGGGTTTGCCACTCATGCAATTCAGAGTAGAGTAGGCAGAAGGTGGGGCATAGATCTGAAGGCAGACAAGCAAATGTGATCGGTGACCCTCCTCATAAAAAGTGCAAGAGGAATCAAGTTGGTGACTTCCTGTTTCAGGAATCAAAGGAAACAAAGGGATTATGTGGGGTTTCAGGTACAGTCATTGCAGAGTCGGGTCTTAGGGGATAGAGGTTGCTCTTAGTGAGAACTTTGTTAGATTTTGAAGCTTTGTAATATCCCCATGTTGATTTTTATTTTCCTTGTAGTGATAGATTCTTTAAACAAAGAGACAGCAAGGAAGGGAGACCCATGAAGACTACCTTCTGTTTTGCAGACACTCTTGAGGGAAGAAAACCCCATATGATGCAATGGGCAAGGGAAGATTTTAAGAGGACAGAGAATAGGCAATCATGTGGAATTATTAAGACAAAATAAAAACAAAAGAGAGGTGAAGCAGTAACCCTTTAATAGCACTCATTCTCAAGTTCAGCTTTCCTTTCTGATATCCTAGACCATGGTTGGAAGTTCTCACTAAAATAGCTACTTTTTTTCCATCACCATTTTTTATTAGAGTTGTGGTAAGCAAACTTCTTTATTTTTCTTCCACGTTAAAGTCATTGCTTTTGCATCTAACATGACACCTACCCTCGGTGATGTAATATTATTTCCTCTGCAAGCATTATAATCTAGGAAGATTTGTGGGATACAGTCAATATGGAGTCTGGCATTCAGAGAATGAAAAGTTATATTTTGCAAAATCCTGTTTTTAGAGCAGGACTCTAAGGAGACAGTAAAGTCCAAACTTTGGTAATTCAAAATTCAGCTCCATGATTTGTCATTTTTGTAGACAAGCCAGATTTGATTTTGCCGTCTGTAAGTCTGAAGTTTATAATGCATGTAATTTGATTTTCTTTCTCTAGAGATATTTTATCTATCTGATAGCAGTCTTTATCGGCTTAAGCAAGGTAAAAATTTCCATAAAAGTTACTGTAAAGATTCCCCTTACTTTTAAAGAGACTCTTAGTACCTATTGCTAATTTTAAAAGACATTTCTAGAATTTATACTTGAAGTCCAGTAGGATGACTGCTGGACTTCAAATATAAATTCTAGTAATGTTTCTAATTCTGGATTTTACTGTTTATTGTACTAATTTGCTTTTCTTTTATATCCTCTGACATGTGATTGATATTTACCATGTTAAATTTTTGAAGATTCATCAAGCTGAAAGTCATTTTCATATATTGAAATTTGTATTTGAAACATATTTATGTCTTCTGATACCAACTGACTATTTCAAAACTTAAAATTCTGCCAGTTACTAACTATTAATAATCTCCCAATGTAGTAAGTGATTTACACTTTTCACATTTTACTTTTGTACTGTTATCTCAATAGCCCTATGGAATGGTTCGGGAACTTTCCTCTTTTGGAGGTGAGAACATTGTGGTTCAGAGGGGGATGTGTGACAGCTGTCACTGTGATAGTGTGGACCTATCAGAGGTCAGCTGACGTGGAGGCTCTCTTTAATGATTCTTAAGTCTAGTGCCCAGCAGACTGAGTGGTGTAGCAGAGGTACAGGAAATGTGTGCTTTACTCCATTTACTGCCCTGTACTTGGCACATTGTCTGATTCTAGAAAAAAAAAAAAAAAAAGGGAAATTGCCTTGCCTCTCATAGGATTCTTTGCTATCTTTTAGGTATAGATAATATAATAGCTTTCAAAGCAGCAAATGAACCCCTTGACATTATGCCCGTCCTGTTAATCCTGAAGGGTGTCATTTAGGAAGATGAGGTTCAGAAACTTATGAAATAAGGGAATGCATAAGTAAAGTATAAGACACCTATGTGCTTTGAATAGTGATTTAACCTGAAAAGCCAATAATGTCCTGTTTCCTTAGAACTAGTGCTTCATTAGAAGGACTAGTGAATACTTAGAAGTCTTCCTCTAGTTAAGGTGAAGTCTAGTCCTCCACAGAGACAATAGATATCCTCTCTGTTATGATTTTTGTAAAATAATTTCTTTCCCTTTACTTTCCTCCCCTTCCTCAATCCCCTCCATCTAACACTGTCATTCACAGCAGAATTGTACTTTCTGGTTGGTACAGTCTGTAAATATGTATTGACATCTAATTTGGGGTCAGGCACTATGCTTGGGAATATCAAAGAACAGGACACATTCCCTAACCTTGGAAATTCAGATGATTCCTCAATGGAATTCAGTAACTCTGCCATTATTGCACTAATTGCTTTCATATCCGCCATCTCATGAATTTTTCACCAGCGTCTTTGAGGATAGTATTAGTATTTTAATGAGGTTAAATATGCTTAATGTCTCTCAGAGATGAAGTGGGACCTAAAAGAGTGTGATCTGACTCTTTTTTCCAAGGTGGTGGTGTCATTGTTGCTCTGTGGGATCTACAGAAAGCCATCCTCTCCTCTAGGACATTTCACCCTCCCCTTGCCTTCATGGCTTTCACCATCTCTGCCCCAAGGGATACCATATAAGGCTCCATCTCCTTCCAGTTCTCTTGACATTACCTGATATAATGAGCATGGTGCCTGTGGGGAGTGGTGTGCCTTGGTCTGCTGCAGAGGTTGGAAAGGTAAAAGAAGAACCCTGCATTTCCTAGGCTCCTTTCCAGCTGTGGTTCTGAATATAGTTTATTTCCACTAATATCACACACTCACCTGAGATTTGGAAGGTAGTGTGAGGCAGAGGCCATCTTTCTATGCCTACTACTTTCTGTCATCAAGCATGGCCACGGTACTGGTCTTCCCACAGCCGTGTTCTGATATAGAGCCACTAGGTTCGGAGGGGTAATGAGAAGAAGCAGGGTGTGGGGCGTGACAAGATCTTAGTGTTGGGGTGCTGGCAGCTATCTCTGGATTGTAGCCTCGGTGTGTTGCTAGAACAAAAAGTTCCAGCAGTGGTCCCCTGATTTCCACCTCTCATTTATCCTCACAACAACTGGAAGGGTAGATACTACTATTACTGTTTCCATTGTATAGATAGGGAAACTAGCACAGAGAAGTTAAGAAAAACTGACCAGTTCACACGACTAATAAATGGCCAATGCAGGTTTTAATTGCCTGGTTAAATTGTCTGGCTTTGGGGAGGAGCTTCAAGATGGCGGAAGAGTAAGACACAGAGATCACCTTCCTTCCCACAAATACATCAGAAATACATCTACACGTGGAACAACTCCTACAGAACACCTACTGAACGCTGGCAGAAGACCTCAGACCTCCCAAAAGGCAAGAAACTCCCCACGTCTCTGGGTAGGGCAAAAGAAAAAAGAAAAAACAGAGACAATAGAATAGGGACGGGACCTGCACCAGTGGGAGGGAGCTGTGAAGGAGGAAAGGTTTCCACACACTAGAAGCCCCTTCACGGGCGGAGACTGCCGGTGGCAGATGGGAGAAGCTTCGGAGCCATGGAGGAGAGCACAGCAACAGGGGTGCGGAGGGCAAAGCGGAGAGATTCCCGGAGAGAGGATCGGTGCCGACCGGCACTCACCAGCCCGAGAGGCTTGTCTGCTCACCCAACGGGCCGGGCGGGGCTGGGAGCTGAGGCTCGGGCTTTGGTCGGAGCGCACTTGGCAGCGTGAACACAGCCTGAAGGGGTTAGTGCACCACGGCTAGCCGGGAGGGAGTCTGGGGAAAAGTCTGGACCTGCCGAAGAGGCAAGAGACTTTTTCTTCCCTCTTTGTTTCCTGGTGCGTGAGGTGAGGGGATTAAGAGCGCTGCTTAAAGGAGCTCCAGAGACGGGCGCGAGCCGCGGCTAAAAGTGCGGACCCAGAGACGGGCATGAGACGCTAAGGCTGCTACTGCCGCCACCAAGAAGCCTGGGAGCGAGCACAGGTCACCATCCACACCTCCGCTCCCGGGAGCCTGTGCAGCCCGCCACTGCCAGGGTCCCGGGATCCGGGGACAACTTCCCCAGGAGAACGCACGGCGCACCTCAGGCTGGTGCAACGTCACGCCGGCCTCTACCACCACAGGCTCACCCCGCACTCCGTGCCCCTCCCTACCCCCGGCCTGAGTGAGCCACAGCCCCTGAATCAGCTCCTCCATTAACCCCCTCCTGTCTGAGAGAAGAACAGATGCCCTCAGGTGACCTAGACGCAGAGGTGGGGCTAAATCCAAAACTGAACCACAGGAGCTGTGCGAACAAAGAAGAGAAAGGGAAATCCCTGCCAGCAGCCTCAGAAGCAGCGGATGAAATCTCCGCAATCAACTTGATGTACCCTGCATCTGTGGAATCCCTGAATAGACAAGGAATCATCCCATATTGAGAAGGTGGACTTTGGGAACAACGATATATATATATATATATATATATATATTTCCCTTTTTCTCTTTTTGTTAGTGTGTATGTGTATGCTTCTGTGTGTGATTTTGTCGGTGTAGCTTTGCTTTTACCATATGTCCTAGGGTTCTGTCTGTCTGATTTTTTTTCTTAAATTTTTTTTAATAATTAGTTTTTATTTTAATAACTTTATTTTATTTTACTTTATTTTATGTTTCTTTCTTCCTTCCTTCCTTCCCTCCTTTCTTTCTTTTCTATCTTTTCTTTCTTTCTCTCTCTCCCTTTTATTCTGAGCTGTATGGATGACAGGCTCTTGGTGCTCCAGCCAGGTGTCAGGGATGTGCCTCAGAGGTGGGAGAGCCACATTCAGGACATTGGTCCACAAGAGACCTCCCAGCTCAACATAATATCAAACTGCGAAAATCTCTCAGACATCTCCATCTCAACGCTGAGATGCAGCTTCACTCAATGACCAGCAAGCTACAATGCTGGACACCCTAGGCCGAACAACTAGCTAGACAGGAACACAACCCTACCCATTAGCAGAGAGGCTGCATAAAATCATAATAAGGCCACAGACACCCAAAAACACACCACCAAAGGTGGACCTGCCCACCAGAAAGACAAGATCCAGCCTCATCCACCAGAACACAGGTACTAGTCCCCTCCACCAGGAAACCTACACAACCCACTGAACCAACCTTAGCCACTGGGGACAAACACCAAAAATAACGGGAAATACGAACATGCAGCCTGTGAAAAGGAGACCCCAAACAAAGTAAGTTAAGCAAAATGAGAAGACAGAGAAACATGCAGCAGATGAAGGAGCAAAGTAAAAACCAAACAAATGAAGAGGAAATAGGCAGTCTACCTGAAAAAGAATTCAGAATAATGGTAGTAAAGATCATCCAAAATCTTGGAAATGGAATGGAGAAAATACAAGAAACATTTAACAAGGACCTAGAAGAACTAAAAAGCAAACAAACAGTGATGAACAACACAATAAATGAAATTAAAAATTCTCTAGAAGGGATCAATAGCAGAATAACTGACATAGAAGAACAGATAAGTGACCTGGAAGATAAAATAGTGGAAATAACTACTGCAGAGCAGAATAAAGAAAAAAGAATGAGAAGAACTGAGGACAGTCTCAGAGACCTCTGGGACAACAGTAAATGCACCAACATTCAAATTATAGGAGTCCCAGAGGGAGAAGAGTAAAAGAAAGGGACTGAGAAAATCTTTGAAGAGATTACAGTTGAAAACTTCCCTAATATGGGAAAGGAAATAGTTAATCAAGTCCAGGAAGTGCAGAGAGTTCCATACAGGATAAATCCAAGGAGAAACACGCCAAGACACATATGAATCAAACTATCAAAAATTAAATACAAAGAAAAAATATTAAAAGTGGCAAGGGAAAAATGACAACACACAAGAGAATTCCCATAAGGTTAACAGCTGATCTTTCAGCAGAAACTCTGCAAGCCAGAAGGGAGTGGCAGAACATATTTTAAGTGATGAAGGGGAAAAACCTACAGCCAATATTACCCAGCAAGGATCTCATTCAGATTTCTCAGAGAAATTAAAACCTTTACAGACAAGCAAAAGCTAAGAGAATTCAGCACCACCAAACCATCTTTACAACAAGTGCTAAAGGAACTTCTCTAGGCAGGAAACACAAGACAAGGAAAAGACCTACAATAACGAACCCAAAACAATTAAGAAAATGGTAATAGGAGCATACATATTGATAATTACCTCAAATGTAAATGGATTAAATGCTCCCACCAAAAGACATAGACTGGCTGAATGGATACAAAAACAAGACCCATATATATGCGGTCTACAAGAGACCCACTTCAGACCTAGAGACACATACAGACTGAAAGTGAGGGGATGGAAAAAGATATTCCATGCAAATGGAAATCAAAAGAAAGCTGGAATAGCAATCCTCATATCAGACAAAATAGACTTTAAAGCAAAGACTATTACAAGAGACAAAGAAGGACACTACATAATGATCAAGGGATCAATCCAAGAAGAAAATATAACAATTGTAAATATTTATGCACCCAACATAGGAGCACCACAATACATAAGGCAAATACTAACATCCATGAAAGGACAAATTGACAGTAACACAATCATAGTAGGGGACTTTAACACCCCACTTTCACCAATGGACAGATCACCCAAAATGAAAATCAATAAGGAAACACAAGCTGTAAATGATACATTAAACAAGATGGACTTAATTGATATTTATAGGACATTCCACACGAAAACACCAAAATACACTTTCTTCTCAAGTGATCATGGGACATTCTCCAGGATAGATCATATCTTGGGTCACAAATCAAGCCTTGGTAAATTTAAGAAAACTGAAATCGTATCAAGTATCTTTTACGACCGCAAGGCTATGAGACTAGATATCAATTACAGGAAAAAAATCTGTAAAAAATACAAACACATGGAGGATAAACAATACACTACTTAATAACCAAAAACCACTGAAAAAATGAAAGAGGAAATCAAAAATTACTTAGAAACAAATGCCAATGAAAACACGATGACCCAAAACCTATGGGATGCAGCAAAAGCAGTTCTAAGAGGGAAGTTTATAGCAATACAATCCTACCTTAAGAAACAAGAAACATCTCAAATAAACAACCTAACCTTACACCTAAAGTAAATAGAGAAATAATAACAAAAAAAAACCAAAGTTAGCAGAAGGAAGGAAATCATAAAAATCAGATCAGAAATAAATGAAAAAGAAATGAAGCAAATGACAGCAAAGATCAATCAAACTAAAAGCTAGTTCTTTGAGAAGATAAACAAAATTGATAAACCATTAGCCAGACTTATCAAGAAAAAAAGGGAAAAGACTCAAATCAATAGAATTAGAAATGAAAAAGGCGAAGTAACAACTGACACTGCAGAAATACAAAGGATCAGGAGAGATTACTACAAGCAACTATGTGCAAATAAAATGGACAACCTGGAAGAAATGCACAAATTCTTAGAAATGCACAACCTTCTGAGACTGAACCAGGAAGAAATAGAAAATATGAACAGATCAATCACAAGCAACGAAATTGAAACAGTGATTAAAAATCTTCCAACAACAAAAGTCCAGGACCAGGTGGTTTCACAGGCAAATTCTATCAAACATTTAGAGAAGAGCTAACACCTATTCTTCTCCAACTCTTCCAAAATATAGCAGAGGGAGGAACACTCCCAAACTCATTCTGCGAGGCCATTATCACCCTGATACCAAAACCAGACAAAGATGTCACAAAGAAAGAAAACTACAGGCCAATAACACTGATGAACATAGATGGAAAAATCCTCAACAAAATACTAGCACACAGAATTCAACAGCACATTAAAAAACCATACACCATGATCAAGTGGAGTTTATCCTAGGAATGCAAGGATTCTTCAATCAATGTTATACACCATATTAAAAAATTGAAGGAGAAAAACCATATGATCATCTCAATGGATGCAGAGAAAGCTTTTGAGAAAATTCAACACCCATTAATGATAAAAACCATCCAGAAAGTCGGCACAGAGGAACTTATCTCAATGTAATAAAGACCTTATATGACAAACCCACAGCCAACATTCTCCTCAATGGTGAAAAACTGAAACCATTTCCACTAAGATCAGGAACAAGACAAGGTTGCCCACGCTCACCACTGTTATTCAACGTAGTTTTGGAAGTTTTAGCCACAGCAGTCAGAGAAGAAAAAGAAATAAAAGGAATCCAAATCAGAAAAGAAGAAATAAAGCTGTCACTGTTTGCAGATGACATGATACTATATGTAGAGAATCCTAAAGATGCTACTAGGAAACTACTAGAGCTAATCAATAAATTTGGTAAAGTTGCAGGATGCAAAATTAATGCACAGAAATCTCTTGCATTCCTATACACTGATGATGAAAAATCTGAAAGTGCAATTAAGAAAACACTCCCATTTACCATTGCAACAAAAAGAATAAAATATCTAGGAATAAATCTACCTACGGAGACAAAAGACCTGTATGCAGATCATTATAAGACACTGATGAAAGAAATTAAAGGTGATACAAACAGATGGAGAGATATACCATGTTCTTGGAATGGAAGAATCAACACTGTGAAAGTGAGTGTACTACCCAAAGCAATCTACAGATTCAATGTAATCCCTATCAAACTACCACTGGCATTTTTCACAGAACTAGAACAAAAAACTTCACAATTTGTATGGAAACACAAAAGACCCCAAATAACCAAAGCAATGTTGAGAAAGAAAAATGGAGCTGGAGGAATCAGGCTCCCTGACTTCAGACTATACTACAAAGCTACAGTAATCAAGACAGTATGGTACTGCCACAAAAACAGAAATATAGATCACTGGAACAGGATAGAAAGCCCAGAGATAAACCCACGCACATATGGTCACCTTATCTTTGATAAAGGAGGCAAGAATATACAGTGGTGCAAAGACAGCCTCTTCAATAGTTGGTGCTGGGAAAACTGGACAGCTACATGTAAAAGAATGAAAGTAGAACACTCCCTAACACCATACACAAACTCAAAATGGATTAAAGACCTAAATGTAAGTCCAGACAGTATAAAACTCTTAGGGGAAAACATAGGCAAAACACCCTATGACACACATCACAGCAAGATCCTTTGTGACCCATCTTCTAGAGAAATGGAAATAAAAACAAAAATAAACAAGTGGGACCTAATGAAACTTCAAAGCTTTTGCACAGCAAAGGAAACCATAAAGAAGATGAAAAGACAGCTCTCAGAATGGGAGAAAATATTTGCAAATGAAATAAGTGACAAAGGATTAATCTCCAAAATTTAGAAGCAACTCATGCAGCTCAATATCTAAAAAACAAACAACCCTATCCAAAAATGGGCAGAAGACCTAAATAGACATTTCTCCAAAGAAGATATACAGTCTGCCAACAGACACATGAAAGAATGCTTAACATTATTAATCATTAGAGAAATGCAAATCAAAACTTCATTGAGATATCCTCTCACACCAGTCAGAATGGCCATCATCAAAAAATCTACAAACAGTAAATGCTGGAGAGGGTGTGGTGAAAAGGGAACCCTTTTGCACTGTTGGTGGGAATGTAAATTGATACAGCCACTATGGAGAACAGTATGGAGGTTCCTTAAAAAACTAAAAATAGAACTAGCATATGACCCAGCAATCCCACTACTGGGCATATACCCTGATAAAACCATAATTCAGAAAGTCATGTACCACAATGTTCATTTCAGCTCTATGTACAATAGCCACGAAATGGAAGCCACCTAAGCGTCCATCAGCAGATGAGTGGGTAAAGAAGATGTGGCACATATATACAATGGAATTACTCAGCCATAAAAAGAAACCAAATTGAGTCATTTGTGGTGAGGTGGATGGTCCTAGAATCTGTCATACAGAGTGAAGTAAGTCAGAAAGAGAAAAACAAATACCATATGGTAACACATATGTATGGAATCTAAAAAACAAAAGGAAAATGGTCATGAAGAACCTAGGGGCAAGACGGGAATAAAGACACAGACCTACTAGAGAATGGACTTGAGGATATGGTTAGGGGGAAGGGTAAGCTGGGACAAAGTGAAAGAGTGGCATGGACATATATACACTACCAAATGTAAAATAGATAGCTAGTGGGAACCAGCCGCATAGCACAGGGAGGTCAGCTCGGTGCTTTGTGACCAACTAGAGGGGTGGGATAGGGAAGGTGGGAGGGAGGGAGATGCAAGAGATATGTGTATATGTGTATATGTATAACTGATTCACTTTGTTATAAAGCAGGAAGTAACACACCATTGTAAAGCAATTACACTCCAATAAAGATGTTAAAAAAAATTGTCTGGTTTTATGTCTGCCCTTTTAATCAGGCTCTGCTGACTTTTTAAATATTAGTTTGTGTTTAGTTCTCATATAAGTTACATGTCCACAGTGGCCTACGAATGGAGGAATAGCGCGAGGCCCTACTCAATAAATAGCAAGTAGCTAAGCAACACCTTCCATTTACAGACAAGGAATTGAAGACCCAGATGGTGCAGAACTACCTCAAAGCTTTAACAGATAAAGTATTGGGGCTGAACTGCCAGGGTGTGTTCTGATTCTGTGTGTGTTGTTCTTCCCAGTCTAAAACTGATACGAGATTTTGATGAAAGCTTTACACCCTTTAATAAAAAAAATCCAAACACACACATGCATACAGTATTTTGTATAAAATTTACTTTATTGTTATAATTGGCTTCTTAGAATTAACTTAAGCCACCTTTTGGCAGTTTGGATTCCTTTTGGAAAGTTCCTTTCCCCCCACTGTCTGCAGACTTGGTGAGGGTGGGAAACTGCTTTGATGGTCCCAGCATCTTACCCCTCCCTCTATCCATGCCCTTTGCCTTGTGACTTAGCAGTTACTCTCACAGAAGCATTGGAGTATATTTTCCCTATCCCTCAATTCTGAGTGACCTCCAGGATGAGGTGGGGGTGAAAGAATGCCAGTTCTGGGTGGTGGCATAAAGAGACCTTGAGTATGTCTGCCCTTCCCCTTGTGTCTCTGTCTTTACCACCAGAATATGGTTGATCTAGCCTGATAGAAGAAGAGAGATGTGCAGAGTAGAGACATGTAAAGCTGAGGCCAACTTAGTTCATCCAACCACCAGCTGGTGCCAGACATGTGCGTAACTTCAGCTAAGATTAAAGATCTCCCTAGCTGACCCTGAGCTAACCTTGGATATTTGTGCAATAAACACTTGTTGCTGTATGCTACTGAGGTTTCATGATTGTTTATTATTATTAATTTTATTTATATTTTTGGCTGTGTTGGGTCTTCGTTTCTGTGCGTGGGCTTTCGCTAGTTGCGGCGAGCGGGGGCCACTCTTCATCGCAGTGCGCGGGCCTCTCACTATTGCGGCCTCTCTTGTTGCGGAGCACAAGCTCCAGACGCGCAGGCTCAGTAGTTGTGGTTCATGGGCTTAGTTGCTCCGCGGCATGTGGGATCTTCACAGACCAGGGCTCGAACCCGTGTCCCCCGCATTGGCAGGCAGATTCTCAACCACTGTGCCACTAGGGGAGCCCCTTATATGTTCTTTGTTATGTGAGGGTAGTTGGTCTTATTAAATGCTAGATATTTCCAAGAATCTTTCTTTTGGAGTTGAATTTATGATTTCATTTCCCTTGTCCTCAAGACAATGAGGGTATCTTTCCAGAAGTTTCACATTGACGCTAGGTATGTTTGCAGGAAAAGAATTATGAATCCCTTTTCCATCTCAGCAGAAGTAATTTTCATCAGACTTTTATAGTACTTCTGAGAATGTCTGCAGACTTCTGGCCAATTGACTAGATGTTATCATTTTCAACTTCAGCCTGCTGAAACACTCCCTTTAGCATCGGGGAGTTTTCACAAATTGTGGATTCTAATCTCTTCTTCCAATGTGGCAAGTTGGCCAGTGGAACCTACAGTTGTCCAGAAGCGGCATCCATCAAAGTTGACTGCAGAGCTTCCAGTGAAATGATTTACCTCATTCTTAAGTGCCCAGACAGCTGCCAGCTGAGACAAGGCATAAATGAACTCCCTCCCTTCTGACTCTTCTGGGGATATGATTTATTTTTCTCATAAAAACATGAAATTTCTGCCCAAATTTCAATTAAGCCCTTCAAGACTCATGCTCTTGTAAGCCAGGGGACATCTATGCAGAAGACGTCTTTGTAATCAGCCTACTTCTAACCAAACCCAGCTCAGATGAAAGAGCCCATTTTCAGGGAGCAGATGACACTCCCAGGACCTTTGGCTGTCTGTGATTTCAAGACAAAGCAAAGAAACTTCATGACGTGAGCAGTTTCCCTCTTCATTAGAGCAGAAAAAACTGTCATGTGTGTGACAGGTGAAACATCTGCAGAGAGCACCAAGAATTTGTGTGCCAGGGTTGTAACTGACAAATAAACTCTTTCTGAGGTTATCAGCTGTATCCACAGTTTCCAAAAAGGGCTTAAAAAGGCAATTTTTTTTTTTATAAATGCGTTAGCTAGGAAGTAAGTTTAGATACTGGCACCAGAGATAGTGGTAGTTCCATCTAGTCAGTGTTGAAGGAGAATAAAGTGCATAGTAGAAAGGATACTCACAATTTTGAAAAAGATAATATTATTGATAGGTGTAGTACTTCAGTTATTTGAATTTGGCCATTTCTAGGTCATGGGGTATTATGGGCTGAATTGTGTGCCCCCCAAATTTTTATTTTGAAGTTCTAACCCCTAGTACCTCAGAATGTGGCTGTATTTGGACATAGGGTCTTTAAAGAGATAATTAAATTAAAATGATGTCATTAGGGTGGGTCCTAATCCAATATGACTGGTGTCTGTATACAAAGAGGCTATTAGAACACAGACATGTACAGAGAGGAGGCCATGTGAAGACACAGGAAGAAGATAACTGTCTACTAGCCAGGGAGAGATGCTTCAGAAAGGAAACCAGCCTTGACAACACCTTGATCTCGGACTTCTAGCCACCAGAAGTAAATTTCTATTGCTTAAGCCTCCCAGTCTGTGGCACTTTATTATGGCAGCCCCTGCAAACTAATACATATGAATTATCTAAGATCTTATCCTGGGAGGCTTTTTTTTTTTCCTTGGCAATGTGATAAGCATTCTTGAAGGACACTTCAAAATTGTTCCAGTTAAGACAAATCCAAGTTTTGATAAAGTTGCAATCTTTTCGAAACAAGCCTCCTTCTCATGAAAAGATGTATAGTTCCTGCTGTCTCAACATGATGATCACTGAATATATTTGTCTAATTGTATTGACTGCAAGACTTGCCTGAGCACACAAATGAACACAAGGGCTTTGGTGTCCTGTCTCTGGAATAAAGCAAAGCCAAAAGATACCTAAGCTTTATTCCATTGGCTGTTTTCAGTTGAAGGTAATCCTAATGAAAACTCAGAAGTTTCTCTAATTATAACGGGAAGGTATGTTTTCACTAATTCATTCTTTATTTCTTTCTCTTTCTTTCTTTTTTGAATTTTATTTATTTTTTATACAGCAGATTCTTATTATCCATTTTATACATATTAGTGTATATATTCTTATCAGAGATAAATTACGAACTAGTCACTTGGCCACAGCTATGTGCAGAAAGGCTTGGACTGCACAGCCTCTTTCCAGTCACAACTCAAGTATTCTGTAGTGTATAGTATAGTCCGTTTGGGAAGGGGTGAGCAGACTTTTGTGGAGAGCTGGCTGACTCTGCCAGAATAGCTAACGCCTATTTAGTACTCACTGCTCCAATTCCTTTCATAAGCCAAGTCCTCACAACAACTCATTAAGATCCATTAGTATTCCTAAGATATAGATGACAAATTGAGACAGAAATTAAATCAGTTGGTTACACTCATGCAGCTAGAAAATGAGGAAGCAGGATTTCAACTCAGCTCAAGTAATTATATTATTGTCTATAAAGGTAGCAATAAGTTCATGAAATAGTGAAAAAAGTGTAGGACTTGGAAAAGACAGTGAAGGGTATTTTCTCAGGAAAACAGCTCAGCTAATGTCCTTTCTGCCTTCTTTCTAGCCAACCACAGTATTCCTAATTTTCCAAGACTTGAGTAAATCCCATGTCTTAGTCTGTTCGGGCTGCTATAACAAAGATGCCACAGACTGGTGGTTTACAAACAGCAGTTATTTATTTCTCATGGTTCTGGAGGCTGAGAAGTTCAAGATCAAGGAGCCAGCAGATTTGTTGTCTGGTGAAGGCCCATTTCCTGGTTCATAGACAGCCATCTTTTCCCTGTGTCTTCATCTGGAGGAAGGAGGGAAGAGAGTTCTCTGGCATCTCTTTTATGAGGGCACTAACCCCATTCATGATGGCCCTGCCCTCATGTCCTAATCATCTCCCAAAGGCCCTCCCTCTAAGTATCATCACTGGGGATTAGGTTTCACCATGCGAATGCTGGGGGACACAAACGTTGTCTGTAGCACCTCATCTCTTTCATATATCAGAGGTTCCCTTACCTCTCTAGACTACAGGAATACTTTCCTCCATTTACCTCCCAGAGCACGCTGTATCATGTATTTCGTTCATTTATAGATTTATTTATTAAGTTACTTATTGATCCACTCATCATCGATTAGCCATCTTTTAAGCATTTATTGTGTTCCAGTTATAGTGTTAAGTACTGATGATATACTGAATAGAACATGAATTGTAATTTCAAGTTTTCATAGTACAAAAGAACATGAATGTGGGAAATAGACACTGAATAGCTTATACTGTTGAATTCTCTTCTATGTGCTGTGTTTCACCAATGAAATTTTGGATTATAAGGTCTATCACTCCTCTCTCTCTCATTATGCCTAGTGCAGTGATAGTCACCTAATGGGAGCTTGAAAAATGCCTGTCCTTCTAAACATGCAAATTTTATTCTTTTTAGTAACTCCACATGTATCTTTCATTCACATGCATTTTGGAATAATATTTTAGCACTGGTTTGAAAATACACCAAGGAATAATAAGATACTCTATCAGAACATAAGGAAAGTTGAATTTAATAGCATGGTCAACATTTCTTGTACTATATAACTGCTTCCAGGCCTGGTCAATTTCTGCAGCCTGGAGTTTGAGTGGAATTTGATATTAGGAACTGGGCTATTGACACCCAGAGGGAAGGTATCACACGATGCCCAACCAATCTCTAACTCACTTAAATAAAATGTCATATCTGCTTACCTTTGACTGAGCTCACAATAGCTTATATATTGTACCTAACAATCAATTCCAACTTACATTTTTTGTGTGTGAGAAGACTAATATAAAGTACTGTACATTTATAACACAGGTACATGCAAGACACACACACACACACACACACACACACACACACACACACACACACA
>NW_021703777.1:88507878-88612037 GCF_005190385.1 Monodon monoceros
ACACACACACACACACACACACACACACACACACACACACACACACATACACATATACATGGCTAGAGGTAAGAACAGCTGTTCAATTTTACATTTGAATCCAAAACCTCAAAATACATTCTGCTCAGAGTTTGGGAGCTCTTAATAATTAGTCTATCATACAGCCAACGGTGAGAAGAAAGCTAGTTGTCCTGTAAGCTCTAACAATTAATTCAAGAAGTGAGAAAAACTCAATTAGCCCACTAGATTGTGTTCAATGCATAATAATTTATCTGATTTTTCATTGGAAATGATAGAGCAACAGCCTCAAAAACTCCAGTTTTGGTTCTCTGGGTTTTAGGCTTTTTTTTTCTTTTTAGAAATAAGAGTACTGTATTTGAGTTTGAGTAATCACTTTTGTAATGAATGTCTCTTTTAATAAAGTGCAGGGAAATTTTGATTCATTGATTTGTATAATTTTGGAGAAGTAATCTTTTATCCTTATATAGCTTAATTATTAAGACAAATGAATATTTTCAAATTAATTGAATGATTAATTACCCTAATCGTCACCTTAATTTTCCTATTAGTGATTTTTCTTGTTAATACTCTTAGCAGGATAAGGTCATCTCATAGTATTATTGTAGTTGCCAGTCTGGGGAAACAAAGTCTTCCACAGCAATACAAATGTTGTAGATTTTCACCATATTTACTCATGCATTTTTTGGCTCTTCATTCCCTGTCCAAAAAAGAATTGTAAACTTTTATATATGCAAAAGAAAATCAAGTATTTTCTCCAAAGAAATTCCTCCTGCCTACAGGAGATCTCAGGAAAATCCTCTCCCTTAGAACTGAGGCCCCCTTGTATTGTCACCAGGTAACACCGTTTCACTTTCATGAGACAGATGATGCAATGAGATTATGACTCTTGCCTGTTTTTAAACAAGGTGTGGAAGGCAGCCTCCAAGATGGCTCCCAAAGGTCTCCTGTTGGTACTCACGTTCTTGTTTAATCCCCTTTTCTTGAATTTACTGCCCGGCTCTAGCAAATAGAATATGGCTCATGGAATTCGCTCCTGAGATTAGGTTCTAAAAAATTGTAAGTGGAATCTAGAATTTTTAACATTTTCCGTTCAATATGCCATAGAACAAATCATTTTCCTTCATTGAAGGCTATACGTTTCCAGATTAATAGGGCCCCCTTCATGCCCAGCCGAATGCAGAAGAAGACCCACACCAAGGCCTATCATCAAGGATATGCAGAACATCAGCACGAGAAAGAGGATTCTAAAAAACTTCCGGAGGGGAGAAAAAAAAAGCAGGTCACATATGATCTGGAGTTATAATGGCATCAAAATTCTCAATAGCAAGAGTGATAATAGAGAAATGCTTCACAATCCTGAGGAAAATGACTTCTAACTGGAATTACATTCTCAACCAAACTATAAATCAAGTGTGAGGGTGGAATAACAACATTTTCAGACACGCAAGATGTCCATGGATTCATTGCCCATGGCCTCACCTGGTGCATAGGGGCAAATAAGAGAATAAATGATAAAGTGTGAGATCCAGGAAACAGAGGGTTCCTGAGCAGAGACAGGGGGAAAAGAAGAGAAGGCCCATTACCCCTGCCATGCAGCTGGCCACGGGGGACCCAGTCCACACTGGAGCATGTGACTGAGGCTCCATGAGTGATGTCCCCAAGGAAAAAAGTAGATAAAAGTATGGATGTGTTTGACCTTGTTGGGAAATGTTTTGCGCCTCTGACAGAGTTTGAGGACACAGTGATGATCAGCACAGAGGACACTGAGCAAACAAAACCCTTGTCTTCCTTAGAAGGAGGAAATTAAGATAATGTCTATAACTAGATTGCCAAACAAATAGCTTATGTTGAAATTAGGTGGTAAATATCAGAAGAAACAACTAAAGAGTTGAATATGATCATTCTGAAGATTAGGAAGTGAGAGTAAGAAGGGACAGAGTGCTTTAAAAAAAAATAGTTGCACTCTTTGATTCAGAATTATGCATTGATAAAAAATAACAAGTTCCCAGAACTCTTACTTTATAAACGTTAAAATGCCTTATCTTATTTTCCTTCCTCCCTGTGCTCCCTTCCCCTTCACACCTGGAGACCCTCGAGCTTTCACATTCTCACTGATGTGTCTTGTCTATAGAGACCCCAGAAGTTTCTGTCCCCCCATTCCTGTGTATCGATCTCTCTTTTTCTCTGTCCTGTGCCTCTGCCCCTCCTTCCCACTGTGTATCAGGAAAGCTCCCAGGGAAAGGAGTTTACATAAACATGACCTTCTACATTTTCTCTTTCCCTCTCTAGAATTTCACAGTCAGCCTCTGGCAGGGACTCACCATCAGATGGGGTCATGAAGAGGTCTCTCTAAGGATTCTTCCTCTTCTCCATTTTTGTAATGGTTTGAAAACAATAGCTCTCCCATCTAGTCAGCCTAGGTCTTAGAGCACCTCGGGAATATTTCTTGCTTGTGTTCCGTCTCAGCCTAGTCTCTACCCTGGAAATTGAATTGTTTCTTTGCTCATTTAGACTTTTTAGTGAGATGTCATCCCATTAAGATGTGCTAAGGCATGCTTGCCTGTCATTGATTTCTACATGAATTTTGGACAGTCAGGCTGTTGAACAAACATTGTTCACCGAGTTCTTTTTTTGAATGCACTCCTGGGAGGGAAGTCTGCAAACTCCTCTGAAGGTCATTATCACAGCAGTTCTAGCTGGCCACTGGGATAGAGGCAGGGGGAATGTATGCTGAGGCTTTCGCCATAAATTTATTTTCCTCTTCTGAATTCCAGAATACTGAATCTGATCCGGTTCTTCAGTCAAACTCTGGTATGAATTAGCAGTGGGACAGTCTTCCTTTCTTTTGCTCTATATCTCATATGACTAAAGTCTTAGAATGGGCTGTGATGGGATGAGGACAGGCTGCTATAGAATCATATTAGAGAGGCACCTAGTTCAGTCTTGGCAAGTCAGGGAAAGCTTCCCTGGGCAGGGATGTGTAAGCAGTGACTTTGCATGAATCTCAAAGAATGCAATTGTGGTGAGCTCTTGAGCTAGACGGGAAGACAGCTAGGTACACAGTCATACTAACAACCACACCAACGATGATCTCTTACTTTGACCTAACATTTCACAGTTTGTTACACTGTCTCCAAATGCAGGATTAGGAAATAGACAAACAGCCTGTGCTTGGAGCATTTGCAAAGGTAGGCCTGAGAAAAGGAGCATAGTCCAGCTTTAGCAAATTTATCCACAATTTTGTAATAAGAAAATCAACAAAGTCTATGTTAATTGCAAAATTAAGTTTTGCCTTTTGTAGTTGGTATTGGTTTTATTTTTGTAGAATATGCAGGATGAGAGGTGGTGGAATGGAGGAGACAGAATAATTTCCGAAGTGACTAATCTGGTCACTTTACATGTATTTTTCTTATAACAATCTTGAGAAAGTCTGGATAATAAAATATTACTATTATTGCCTTGTTAGTAGATGATGAGGCTTAGGTCAGAGAGCTGTTAAGGGATTTTTTCAAAATCACACTGCTGGTAAAAGGCAGAGGTGAGACTTGAACTCAGAAACCTCACTGAGAGACCAGGGCTTGGGAAGGCAGGTCGACCTGGACCCAAATCCTTTTTCTACCATGGGATGAAATTTCTTAACCTCATTCACCTTCATATGGGGCAAAAATATATATCCCATAGAGTTGTTGGGAAAATTAAATAAGATAGCATAGGGACAGTGTCTAGCCAAGGACTAGCTTGCAGTGCATGTTTAATAAATGGTAGTTATTATCGTCTCCTTGTTCTTGACTTTAGTATCATTTCTCCTCTGCTGCAGCATGTGAAGAATAATCTTATTAGAAGCAGTGCAAGACAGTAGGCAATTAAGTGTTTAGTTGCTGTCAGGGCTAGAAGCCTTGTTAGAGCACTGGGGTGATTTTGATCATGCTGTTTATAAACCTTGGTGGTCTCTACCCTGCTTCTTCCATTTTGTAGAGAGGGTTGAAACAACTTAGGTTATTTCTATGTCCAGATTGTAGATAGAATTGCTATACAGGCCCATGTTTTTCAACGGATACTTTCTCTCTGATTTATTCAGTCTGAATGCAGTGATTAGAGGGAAAGCACAGGTGCCAGCATGGCTGGATGGAAATCCTGGCTTTCTTTACTTTTTAGCTGCATTATGTTGGAGGCATTGCTAAAACTGTGCTTCAGTTTCGCTGCCCATAAAATGAGCATAAGACTTGTATCTACTTAGGTGGTTGAAAGGGTTCAATAAGTTATTCTGTGTAAATTGCCTTTAAAAGTGTCCAAAATCAGGTTCAGTGTTTATTGAGCATTTACTATATCTCAGGTTCTATTTTAAGTGCTGGAATGTTATCAATAACTGAGATACGCAGAGTTTCTTTTTTTTTTTTTGCGCGGTACGCGGGCCTCTCACTGTTGTGGCCTCTCCCGTTGCGGAGCACAGGCTCCAGACGCACAGGCTCAGCAGCCATGGCTCACGGGCCCAGCTGCTCCACGACATGTGGGATCTTCCCGGACCAGGGCATGAACCCGTGTTCCCTGCATCGGCAGGCGGACTCTCAACCACTGCGCCACCAGGGAAGCCCCAGAGTTTCTTGATGTGAACAAATAAGTAATGCGAAGATTCTGAAACTCTGAGTTTTGTAATATGAGGATGTGTTTTGATGTCACTTGGTGAGAATGAAACAACAAATGTTTCCAGTGTTTCTCTGGGTTTTGCCAGATTATTCAGAACCTTGGTCAAAGCTTTAATTTTTTCTCAGGAATGACTTCCCACAAACTGGTACTTGTGACTTCACAGCAAGCAACTTCTTTATAAGAACCATTATGCAGAGGACAGATAAAGAAAATTGTGTGCTACAAGCCCAACAATTAGAACTGTCTTGTTTTGAGTTTAGCTATAACATATGGCGATGAGTTACCTGCTTTAAATTAGAAGGACCTAATTTTTGTATCAAAATTTGCATTATGCTGAATATAACCGAGGCTCTGTTCTTGACAAAGAAATGTGATATGGTTTCTAATATTTTGATAATCCAAATCTAAATATGTCTTCCTTGTTTCTCGCTTATTAGCATTTTGTTTTAGTAACAACTGCAATCTACTTTTAACTGCTGTACTTTTCTGACCTGGAGAAGTCCTTTCCATTGAGTTACAGCCAGAAATTTGGCAACAGTTGAATTAAGACTGAAACATTGCCTTTATATTCGAAATACACACAAAGATGAACATAAACTCACAAATAACTTGAGATTATCCTAAACCTAAGTTGTGGATGAGCTTGTTCTGTGTAGACCATTCACACCTCAATTTCAGAAGAAGCAGGACCTTATTGGATAACTGATAGGCAGAGTCCCAATAGACACTGTTTCCTTTGACAATAGCACACTACCACTTTGTCTGTGTCACTTGTCATACACAGAGCAAGAAATTATGCATCATAATAGCAGAGGGCCAGTGGTTCTCTATATGTGATAGACAATCTGATTTGTGTGCTTTGCAGTGGCCCAGGTGCAGAATGCACACGTCTATTTGGAAATTCACTCATAGGACCTCTCCAAACGTGCAGAAGGATTTAGAACCATTATACCATCATCTCAGACTTCAACTTTGGAGTTTAGTAACACCCCCCATAATGGCCATTTATGATATTTCTTGTCAAAATCCCTTCTTCTGGGAAATGCATCCTGCATCCCAGTCCATGTATTCATAGATAAGTTTGCCATAATTTAGTGTAAATCTAACCACAACCCACTAGCAAACACCAGCCACAGTAGTTGAGTTTAAATTTGAGTAGTGTGCTTTGCTCTATTACCAGATAAGGCTGATACTTTACCAGTAGGCATTGGTAAATCTTTACAGAAAAGCTTGTAGTATCTTGCGGATTAAGTATTTTGAATATCTCCCTAGGTAATTTTGCAGCTCTCTGAATATTCTATCAGCTACCTACAAACTTTTGCATATTAATTTAGTCCATGTAGGTAAATTTTTGTGTCTTTACAAAGTTAAAAATCTTACCAGCCTAATTTTAGAGAACGTCTAGAACACACAGTGTTGGAGAAAATGATGAGCAATTCTTGTGTTAATCATGTTGGTACCATCTTCCCCCAACACTTAATAAAACATATGCTAATGAACTAATGCTCTTTAACAAGGAAAATAATATGTTGTAAAAATGTTGGCATGAAATTGTCTACTAATCCACTTTGAGTGCCATCTGAAATCACTGACTTGCTTTACTCAAGCATAGTAATTTTTTTCTTAATTAAGTAAAACTGGCACTTGTAAAACATCACACTTCTTTTTCAATTTAAAATGTATAACTGAAGGAAATACATACTATGATGGAGTTTATAAGTCAAAATCCCAGTAACAGAAGAACATGACAAATTGATGTGCCTAAATATTTGTTTTTCAAACCAAGTATTTGGGGACTGAAACATAAGAGTCCTGGCTAACGTTTGTGAGCACTGACCTTATTTTATATACTGATTTTGGATGTACAATAACCCAGTTAATGTACACTAGACCCTATGTGATACTTACACTCATTATCTCAATTTTACAGATGAGAAAACTGAAACAGATGAGTTAAAGTTTATACACTTAGAAGGTAGCGGACCCAGAATTCAAACTCAGGTCCCTGGCTTGAGAGCTCATGCCCATAACCACCACAGTATGAACCTCAAAATGAAACAGGGATTGGGAATATTATTGGTCTTTATTTGAAAGACAAACTATTAGAAAGCATATTTTATGTACTCTAACTTTTCATCTCTCACTCCACTGAGCCTACAAATTGCTTTGGGATGTTAGCCACATGCATTCCAGGGCATAATCTAAACCCAACTCACCTATAAAAGTTAATTATTGTCTGTCCATTCTACCTATGGTTTGGACTCATGGACAATTTTTACACAGGAAGTTACTCATTAGTTCACTGATCTGTCCATATGGGTTCTTCCATATCTTTCTTTGGCCTCATTTACATTTCTCATCACTGGTGGCAATTCAGCAGGGCATGTTCCATGGAAGAGAACACTAGATGGAGACAGGCAAGTTCTGGGTCAATGTCTTAGTTCTGCATTTGGCATATTCTACATTAGGTGTGAGATAGAATGAATCTGGATTGGAGCAACCTGGATTCTAAGGTTGACTTTGTAAAGAACTTTTTCTATCTAGGTCTTAGTTTCTTCATTTGAGGAATAAAGAGACTGGTCCAGGGGATTATCTCTGCTTCTGTCTAGCTTGGAAAACCCTTTTATGCAATACAGTTATCACACTGAGTTCCTCTTATCTATGTCAATATATAAAGCAGTGAGTGGTGTATTAGCTTTCCATTTCTGCATAAGAAATTATCACAAAAGCAGTGCATCATGACGATGTCCATTTCTTAGCTCACGGTTCTGTGAGTCAAAAGTCTGAGTAGTGATCTGTTGGGTTTTCTTCTGGGGTGTCTCAGAAGCCTAGGACTGGGTTCTCATCTGGGGTTGAAAGTCTTCTTTCAAGCTCCCTTGCTGCTGGGAGAATTTAGTGTCTTGTGGTTATAGGAGTGAAGTTTCTGGCGGTGAAGTAACTGGCGGTCAACTAGGGCCGTTCTCAGCTCCTGGAGGCTGCCTGCTGTTCCCTGCCACATGGCCTCTCCACAACATGGCAGTTAGCTCTTTTAAGGGCATCAGGAGGATCTCTGTCACTTTGCATGATTCTGTCCTCTTTTAAGGGCTCATCTAATTAGGTGAAGCCTACCAAGTATAATCTCTCTTTTGATTAACTCAAAGTCAACTGATTAGGGATTTTAACATCTGCAAAATCCTTTCTGCTGTATAACATAACATCATAATGGGAGTGATATCCCAACATATTCACAAGTCCTGCTTACAACCACATGAGGGTAATTATACAGGTGTATACACCAGAGTGTGGGAATCCTGGGGACCATCTTAGAATTCTGCCTTCCAAAGAGTATCTGGGTAAAGGGAACCTGAAATCTTATTCAGTAAAAGAAACTGACAGTTGGAAGTCACCAGTAGGTCACAGTGGAAAAGATTATGTTTGGCTGCCTAGAAAATTTACATAAGAGCCCAGTTAACTCTAGGGGGAAAAAAAGTATGTCAAGTTCCTGGAAACTTTCCTGTAAAAGAAATTACGTTTTGAGAAATTCTGATTCTGGATTCAGAAGGTCTGCATTTAAATCATAGAGTCACAGCCTAGTAACTGTGAACCTAAAAACTGTGTGACTTTTGCAAGTTATTGAAAGGTTCTTGGCCTATTTCCTCATCTGTAATACAGGAATTTACGTCACAGGGTGTTTTGAAACTAAATGGTTTAATACATGTAAACCATTTAGAAGAATGATGAACACATAGTGAACTAGCACATAAAGCTTCATTTTTATTTTATTTAATCAACATTCATACAACATTTTCTGTGGAACAGGCACTGTCATGAGAGCTCTGTGGGGTGGGTACTGTTACGATCTCCATTTTATAGATGAGGAAGCAGAATTAAACAGGAGCAGGGAATTTAACTTGCTCAAAGCCAGAGTGTTCGTAGGCATGGACTTAGGGTTTGAATCCAGGGGCCCTGGTCAGTCATAGAGTGCTGCTGTCAGAAAGACTCCAGAGGTCCTCAGGGGCAAACCGCTCATGCGCGAAGTTGGCCTTAAATCAATGCCTGGGCTTAGGTTGTTGGGACTTGGGAGTGGAGGCACTGGCTCTAGCCCAGCAAGTAAATGAGGACGAATGCCCTTCCCAAATATGTCACTCTGGAATGAATGGCATGCTTTGGAGAAAAGCAAACTCCAGGAAGGCAGAATGGTTGTACCTTGCTCATGATTGGATTCTCAACAGCTGTAACTGAGTTTTCCTTATGATGGATGCTTACAGTTGACTCAATTTTTATATCTCCCCAAAGCCTCCAAATTTACACATTGAAATCATAACCCTTAATATGATGGTATTAGGAAGTGCTACCTTTGGGAAGTCGTTAGGTCATGAGGGTGGAGCCCTCATGAATGGGATTAACGTCCAGAGAGCTCTCGCTCCTTCTTTCTACCATGTGAGAGTATAGGGAGAATTTGGTAGTCTGCAACCCAGAAGAGGGCCCTCATCAGAATCGAACCATGCTGGCACCCTGATCTTGGACTTCCAGCCCCCAGAACTGTAAGATAAATTTCTGTTGTTGATAAGCCATCCAGTCTATGGTATTTTGTTATCGCAGCCTGAGCTAAGACAAAGCTCCATGAAAAATGATTGAATGCAAGAATGTAACTTAAGCCCTTGACCTGGGGAAGCCCAAGCCTTGAGCACTCTTGGCTGGACATAAGATGGCTAAAGGAATGAGATCGTCATCTTCCAAGAAATCTCAGGGATTTCCACCAACAGTGGATATAACATCAGATGCACTAGCTCAAGGTGGCATGAGATTGCCCTGACTGAGCTTAACACTGAGTGGAAGTAGCTTTCCTCTCTCCCCTAATAAACCTTAGGTTACCACCGCCAGGTCCCATCACAACAGTGAGGAGAGACAACACCAGGCAACCCAGATTCTGAGTAGCCAAACTACAGCAAACAACACAGAAAATAGGACCTTCTAGTGGGTTCATCATAACACCCAGTTTTCCCCCAATAAAAGCATTATTATGCAGGGTAGGCCTCTAAGCAAGCTCTAACCTAAGACACTTCAGAGTCATTTGGTCATATAGAGATGGGATAATTAACTTCAGAAATATATAGATCATTAAAAAATGAAATTTAACTGTGTGCCCCATACTGAGTCTAAGGGTCAGAGTGGTTGATGTTGGAATCTCTGATGCCAAGATGACAAATGTTATACTTCTTTCATAAGAAATTGAAATGACAAGGCTGTTCAGTGAGTCAAATCCGTGAAATGATCAAGACAATTTCCTAGCTCTCGCATCCTCCCAGACCAGTCTTCTATTTTGCTGAGTTTTTATGCTTTAAAACCCAGAGTTAATAAAATGGAAATTTTAAGCCTTTATCTTAATCATGATTCAAGGTCCAGACACCTTTTATTTCACTGAAATAGTATTCCAAACCAGATTCTGAACAATATCACAGCTACCAAGGTAGGTAGATTTTATATTCTCGTTTTTTTCTAGGGTTTTGGTAAAATTGATAGAGTTGCCAAATATATTTTCAGACTGAAGACCTTTCAAAAAGCACAGCAGGGTGGCCAAAGACAATGAAGTGCCCCAAATAAGGTTGATCTCAAGGCCTTAACTGATAGCAGCCTCCTATCTCTTATTTTTCATGCCCAGCTTGATGTGATACTACTGGAAGCTTGTTAACTCAGCAGCATTTATCACAATTCTGTTTTGCTGTGCAAGAACAATTAGACTTTTTTTTTTCTTTTAATCGATAAGTAAAAGTCTGGGGGGGGGGTCTAGGAGAGAGGAATCTGATTAGATTAATGGTTTCTGACTTATGGTGAAATCCAGCTGGAATATTACACTCACAGGCCTTCTGAGATGGCTGCTCCTAGGAGCACAGTATTTCCAAATAATTCAGTGGCATTGCTCCTATACATCACAGCTGCTATTTCATCTCTTCACCAAGGGTAGACACAGGAAGCATTTCAATCCATCAAGATTTGTGTCATTTAGAAGATAGACTTCTTGCAGGCAGGGCAAATGCAGATTTTGGGGGGTGCGTTTGCAGAAAGAGTAGGAGAGGAAGGTACACATTAGAGGCCTATCTGACTATCCAGCCAGATAGTGAAGGGACATAATTTAATTTACTCTCCTTCATAAATGAAGGGTGTTCTACCCTTATTTCATAAGAAAAGGCCTATGTATCCACTGGTTTAGAAAGCTTGAGCAATAGACTTAAGGTCCTGAGTCAGAAGATGTCAAATGTGGTTACAGACTAAGGTCTAAGGCCTGTGGGACTCAAAAGCCCAGTCTTTATTCTTTCTTTTTTCCCACACAGGCCACAGTTCTCTTGCTTAGGGTTTGTTTCTACAGCAATGGAGGGTGTACTTGCCATCTTGGTCTATAGTGAGTACTTGAGTGGGAATTTTCCCACAGAATGGAATGTTAGAGCATGTGTTTCACTTCTGCTCTTAGCCCACTTTCTTTACAGTAAAATAAGATTTGAGGAGACAAGACTTGACATAGTGAGTTTAAGAGAAAGGAAGAATTGCAGAAGTGTGTGCATATAAAAGGCTTTGATGAGATTAAAATGAGTTGTGTCGAGGATGAGGAGAGGGGATAAATTGGGAGATTGAGATTGAGATATACAAACTTCTATATATAAAACAGATAACTAATAAGGACCTACTGTATAGCACAGGGAACTCTACTCAATGCTCCGTAATGACCTAGATGGGAAAAGAATCTAAAAAAGAGTGGATATATGTATACGTATAACTGATTCACTTTGCTGTATAGCAGAAACGAACACAACATTGTAAATCAACTATAAATAAATAAATAAAATGAGTTGTGTGGTATAAGAAATACCAAAACCGTATTTGGTACGAAGTAAATGTGAAGAGGAAATGATCTGAGTTCTGGTGAAGCTCAGAGTCACACAAGGCCTCAAGGTTCCTTCTTGTCTGTCCTGAGTCATCGCCAGAGCCAGATGAGGGGTGAAGTGATACACTGGAGAGAGCAGAGCTTTGGAGATAGAATGACTTGCGTTGCATCAGGACCAACCCTGCCTAGCTCCATGTCATTTACTTAATCTCTCTGAACTTCAGTTTCCTTATTTGCCACACAGGCACGATAATACCTACCTGGTGGGCCTGCTGTGAAGATGAAATGCCAGACTGTACTTAGAAAACATTGTGCCTGGTACATGGTAGGCCCTCACTAAAAAAGCGAGATCCCCAAGTTCAACTTAAATGTTCATTAATAAAGGAAATATGCATTGAGAAAAAGATAGAAGGAAGAAGTTGAAAAAAAATGGTGTGAAAACATGACTCTTCCACGTGTGGCCATCCTTTGTGTAGTTACAACAGTATTCTACCAGACATGACTTATCTGGTGTTTGGAAGGCCCATAATCTAAAATGTGAGGGCCGGGGCTGGGGGGGGGGGTGTTCTGAAAAAATCAATCATTAGATTTATTTTGGCTCTTCAAGTCTTTTAGGAAATGACATTTTAGGAGTAAAGGATGGTAAGGAAACTGGGAGCAGGGAGATGGACCCACATCAAACTGAATTTTACCTGCATCACAATTTGCTAAGACCAGCCATGCTCCCCAAATCCCGTAGTGACACTTATTGGAACCTGGAGGATGGCTCAGCTTAGATATATACTACCTTTGATTTCACTGTGAGAGAAGGCCAATCAGGACAAATGAGTCAGGAAAAGTTATTGCTCTTAGGGGCCTGAGCCAAGAAAGCCCAAGGCTTTCTTTTTGCTCTTACATACCATTTCCCTCCCACCTTGCAGTCATTTCCAAAGCAGAATTTTACCTTCACGTGCTTTTCTTTCTCCCGCTCTCCTTGGAACAGCAAGATATGGTATCATTCTAGGAGGGAGAGCCCCTTCTGGGAGGAGATTAACCTGACATGTGATAGAAAGAGATGGAAGATAATGGAATGACATAAAACCTGACCATTTCTGGCAATGAGCTAGGTTATCTGTGACACTTAGGAATGTGTATTTAGGACCTTCTGAGTGCACTGCCCAAGCAGTGACTCACTCACTTAGCATGGACACCTGGAAACTTCTGTTCAGATATCATTATGACAAAGTATAATTTTCCCAGGCTGTGGTGTTCGCTCTGACTCAGCTGACACAAAGTCTACCATATTTCTCTCACTTGGGTCATGACTAACACACACGCTGAATTGAGAGTGTTATTATGCTGTCCCTCCAAAGAAGCAGTTAAGGTTGTTATCCTCATAAAGGGTCCGTTTAGCATTATACATTTGCCAAAACAAACAAAAGCCCACTGGTACACCTACAAGTAGAAGTCCTTGTTAAGTATTGCATATGTAATTCCTCAGAAGTAACATATGAATTCTTCAGATTCCTTATCATGTACCTATTCTCTATAAGGGTGTTTGTTCGGAACTCATATCAAAACACTTGAAAATTAGACCACTTGAATTGAGACTAATAGAGTTCTCCATAAAACAGGAAAACATGGCCAGAAAGCTTTATTGTGCTGACAGTCTTAAATTTAAGAAGTAAGTTTCTGTTGTCTCCTAGACATGAGCATCTATTATGATGGGATAATATTGTTCAGATTTGTTAGAGCTGTGCCTGGCATTTCCAGAGATTAAAAAAACAGCTAGTTGAAAGCAAAGGATTCATTATTTTGAAAATGAACCAGTTAAATTCAAATAACCAGTTTCCAACTAGTTATTAGCCAAAATAAGAAGACTAAATTAATTGAGTCACTCATGGGGATATTCATACCCATTGTAGAGATAAGGAAAAATATTTAAGTATTTGATATGATCGTATTTTATTGGATCATTTATTTTCAACAATTTGATTTTGCCAAAGCTAGCATAGTGGGTTACATAGTAGGTACTGAATAACTCTTTCCTGAAAGAATGGATGGATGAAAAAAGGAGAGAAAATATATTATTTTGAAAAGAAGGCAGTGACATGAGTCTCTTGATCTTGAAGGAAGGCAAAATTCCTGTTAAGAAGGATAACTTTTCTTTTGTTAGAACAAATACCATAATAGTGATTTTTGATAAGTTGGGAAGGGAGGAAGTTGTCCCTCCCCCAGGGTGTGTTCTGAAAGTTAGTCTCTGCAAAACCAAGTCTCAGGAAATTTGTTATTACAGCAGCTCTATTGAAGGGGTGAGGGAAGAATGAGGGCTTGGAAAGGGTGAAAAAGAGGAGAGAGACTGGAATTAGGAGAGGAGCTTGAGAAATTTGGCAGGAAATAGGATCCTACAAACGGGCATGACCAACAGTTTTTTCTCCATGATAGGAATGGATTTGAAGTTTTAGGGGAGTAAAGTCTTGCTTTAAGCTCTTTGTTACCCAAACTTGAATCAAAAGGTTGTTACGCTTAGGAGTACTGGGAGAGTGTTTATTTTGGGAAAATGAAGGACTCTCGGTCTTTTTCAGTGTGGGGCAAGGTGGTAGGATTATGGTGAAAATAAAAAGGATGGGTGTTACAGAGGAGGTGGTACAAGGGAGATTCAGAAACCAATGGAAACAGGAAATTTGAGCAGTAGGAGCCCAGAGGAACCTAAAGCTACTTTGAACCTTGGAGATTTAGGACAAGACTGGCCTGGGGGCATGGAGAAGGTGCTGGCACGCGCTTTTTCCCTCACCACAAACATCCTCCCATGTCTGTGCGTTTTGTCTCTATCAACTACTTGTGAGCATCCCAGGAAGATCTAATGAAAAGTACCTCGATCAATACAGTTAACCGCTGCCAAGGGTTCCAGCCTTCTGGCAGCAAAGCATACTTTCATTTGATTTCTATTTAATTAACTAGTAGCTGATGAATGTATTTTGTTACAGTCGCCTAGAAGTAGGAGTTCTATCTTATTTGAGTATACTATTATTAACTAACTCCTAAATTCTCTCTGACTCTGAGAGCTTGTCACCTTAGGATCTATTTAACAAATCCTCAGTTTCTTTTGGTCACTACTTCATGCTGAAAACATTCAAGTGCTTCAATCTATGTCTCAAGCTTGTGTCTCTTTCCTAGAAAGAAGCTGAGAAAGAGTATTTTATATAAAAGTTAGGGAAAGATGACAGAGATGGGATTTGTGTGGAGTGTGTATGTGTGTGTATGAGTGTATGAGTGTGTGTGTGTGTGTGTGTGTGTGTATTGGATCTATTAAGGTTTTCAAGTTTTATTCCAAAAGTAAAGAGTGTTTAAGGTGGTAGGCAGGCTCTGCAGTGGTGGGAGCTAGGAATCCAGGTTTCATCCTTCTGCTTCCTGCTGAATCTAGCACAGAGTATGTGCTCAATAAATGTCTGCAGACTTAAATAGCAGAATTTTCAGGATATATGAGGTCACTGTTTCTTTTTTTTTGTAGGGAAATCCACACAGATTATTGCTTACCTACCATAATAATTTGAGCCTGGTAGCTAGGCTGACATTTCTCGATAACTGTAAATTGTGTAGGAGACTTTTACTCATTTGACTGTCTCTTCAGTCTCTTTCTACAGAGAGTAATGCTTGAAACATGGTGGCTGAGCCAGAGGGCAGCTCTTGATAGCACAGAGAGTAGACAAGTCCTTACTTTTTCTAGATTTCTTTCTCTGCGTTGATGCTAAACTGATCTTCCTTCTGATTCATCATCCTAGTGGAAGAACTTAAAACCCAAGTTTGACTGCCATTAAAAAGTTTTCTTCTATCAATATACTAGATCAGGGGCATTCTTTATAGAATTTTGAGTAATTTAGCTCTAATTAAGGATATCTTATTCAATTGGGATGGAGTTCAAAGAGCTGTTTTCACCTCTAAGTGGGTAAAACCATAATGCTCTGAGTATGTAAGACTTTGTAATGAGCTTCTTGCCTTGGAATACAATTGCCCTTTTGTCTCACCACAAAGCAGTTTCTAAAAGCGGAGGGAGGGGAAGGTGTGGGGATATGGCTCAAAAAATGTAAAATCAGATTTTTAAAACTATGTTCTCTACACTCTTTGAAGACAGTCAGACACCTTGGTTGGTCAGGTTGCCATATGCAAATTTCCCCATTAATATCCTGTTGAGTTTCAAATGCAGTATTCACCACGGGCACTTATAATTGCAGATTTTGTACTACATTATCAACTTGGTACATGAGGGGAATAGCAAGATAATGGAAAACAGACTCTGTAAATGAATGTTGGATGTTAATAGGAATTCCCATTCAAATTATGTTTTATTCAATTGTTGAACATCAAACTGTGTTATTAAGAGGCTCATAAGAATACATGTGGGAAACAGGGGAGAAGTAAGACAACACTATAACTTATCAACCAGGAGAAACTAAGAAGAAATGAAGACCTTTTATAGTTAAATCTTTTTAATTTCTTAAAGTTTTATAGGCAATTATATAACAAATCTAATATTCACAATTTTTTGTCCTAGAAAACAGATTGATTGTGGTGTGATTCCTATTGTATCAGATGGCAGGCCTGGAATATTGTTGTAGCTATTTAACTGATTGTGAGTTCATTGTTTTAATTACCAGAACTCCCTTCCATGCCCTCAAATACCATCACCTTATAATACTAAAACAAAAGAAAAGAACAATAACAAAAATGCTTAGGGAAAAAAATCCAAATTGATTGATTTTTTTTTAAACATCTTTATTGGGGTATAATTACTTTACAAATTGATTGATTTTTATACTTCCAAAGGAGTTGCCTGGACTAGAAATGAATACAGAATCTCTTAAGAATCAGTCAAGAGATTCAGAGGTTAAAAAAAAAAAAAGTGGGACATTTTGAGAATTTAAATTCCTGACTAATTAGAAATACCCCCATAAAAGGGAGACCTACACAGAACTATGTCCTTTGCCCATTTTGCTAAAGGTTTTAGAGAGAAAATAACTAAGCTGATATAGAAAACTGTATCTGTATTTATATACGTAGGTATATGTACATGTATATGTGTATGTGTATATGTATAGAATTTCCTTCACTTTGTTTTATGCTGCTTTTCTTTCTCTAGACCGAAGATTCCCAATGGCATTTGCCATCATGAAATTGGCTTATCTTCACAACCTTGAAAGTACCCAGGTGACCTTGCCTCGGCAGATCGGAGTATTTATAACTAAATGGTCCCAGGGCTGATCAGGAATACTCTGAGCCTCTAAGAGGACAGGTCTCTCTAGGCACGGATCCAGTAGAGATCATCCCACAACCACTTTCACTTTTTCTAAACAAAATATTTTTCATTGAAACTAGCTGGTAAACACTTTTAAGCATATTCTGGTAAAGGAAATAATATATAATAAAATGCTCATTTTTAAACAAGAAAGAAGGAATATTCAGCCTAACAACATATCCAAACTCCTTTCTGCTCTTCAATTTCTTCTTCAACTGAAGTCTTATAAAATTCTTCCCCCCATCTTTATATCTTCTGAGTTAGACACACTCTGTGATTTAAAGAGCCTCGGCCGATGTTTGAAGTTTTGGTCGCACAGGGCCTAGAGCGCTTTCTCCGGCTCTTTGAGTCTTGGGAACATGATTTTTTTCCCAGGCTTTCAGTAATTCTGTTAATGTCCTTTGCAAAGTCCCTCTGTCCCCGCAGGCACAGGATTTCATTAAGTGCTGACTCTGCCATCTGGGGTCATATGACTTTACTTGCGTTGTCCTCCTATCAGTGCCCCCTTTCCATCATGCTTTTTTTGAAATCAAAACAGAGATGGAAAAACCAGTGAGAAATCTCTTCTTCTCTAAGTGAGCCTGACTTAAGCTCCTCCTTTTCTCTGTGGGACCCAGTGACTCAGATAATGTCTCTGGTTCAACATTCTTGTCTCGGCTCGTAATCTTATTTCCACGGGCCACCCTCAGACACTGTATGTTGAGAAGGGTTTCTGTATCCTGGGTTGGATTTCCTCCTTATTCTGGGAAGCCATCCACAGTACTTCCACCCCTGCCTCTGATCTGGGTTAGGGCACCTAGCCTTTTTGCTCCCATCACTCAATGTTCTAACTTTTCACACTGCAAAGAAATTGCCTGTTTTATGGCCTGTTATCCCTAAAAGGCAGAATTTTTTAAGAGCAGGAACTGTATCATGTTTTGTTGTATCCTGAGCTCTTAGAACAGTTCCGGCATATAAAAAGCACTCAGCTGAACTCAACTTCATTAAATCTGGCCTTCCCAAACATTTTTGACATTTAACAAGATGCCATAGCTTTCTACTAAAAGGGGCATTGCCTTATTTTTTTTTTAATGAACACTTTGAAATTATGGTATGGCAATAGCCAATCAGGCACACAAACAAATAAGACAGTTGTTGCAGGATGACAAGGCAGTGGTCTGTCTGTTTTTGACTGGACAGCAATCAATTCTCAGAGTAGGTAGGAGAGGGGTTGGGCTGACCTCCAGAGGAGGGCACCAAAGTGAGGCTCTGAGGAAGGTGAGGGGGCCAGGCCAACACTCCCCTTTCTTTCTAAATGTCCTGGTTCTGTGGTCTTTCAGATAGACTGGCCTTTTTTAAGAGGCAGATTTCAAAAGGAGTACAGAAGGCAAATCAGTAAGGCGGAGGGAACCAAGGAATCAGCTTGTTAATTAACTGAAGGAAAATGCCAGGAAAGTGCCATGCCATTTGTTACAAAAGCCCCAGGGACACCCATTAGACAGGCTGTGACATCTTCAAGAAACAGGAAGAACTGACTTCTTTTAAAAGTTAGTAGATATTATCATTCTTGCCTGGACAACTCTCAGCTTGGGCTCTGCATTTGTCTTTGCCTGTGTCTTCTCTACTGAGATGAAAACAACTTCAAGAAATACAGAGGAGTCTGAGTTCTGGAGCTATTGCCCAGAACTACTGAGGCTGGAAGCTTCTGAAATGCTTTTATTTGGTGACTAAAAGTCATTACTCAATCCTCATTATGTTGGTGCCTATAACTCAGTGGTTCCTTCCCAGACCTCCTTGAGTGTCACCTAAATTGATCACCCACAGACTGTCAATGTGGATGGCATGGTGTAAAATGCTGTGCTCACCCTTTGCGTGTTATTGTGGCAATATCAATAATAATGATGATGATAATAATAATTTTAACACCTACAATGTGCCAGGCTTAGTAATATATACTTTTATATATCCCAGTTAATCCTCATGACAGGCTTTTTCCTGAGTGTGTGTATCCACCCATATTATAAAAATTGAGTAAGTTGCTAAGATTGGATCATCATTCATCTTACTCTATGATTTCTGTTGTTCTTACTCATTCACCATACTGTAGGCTTGTGACATTTCTCCCCAACTAAAAAAAATGGGCATAATTCTAGAATGGTTCCGCTACTTTATAATCAGACAGTCTTATAACAGTTTTTCTTCATATCTCATTACCTTGTGATAGCTTGTCTGGGGCATTGTTTAAATCATTTCCCTTCTGGCTCTTTTTTTTTATTTGAGAGACATGGATTTGTTGACAAAGAAGCCAAGCAAAAAACAAAAATACAAAAATATTTCAAAGTCAACCACAAAAAGTTTAGTCTCTGGTTGTACATAAGAGAATCACTTTTGCAGCCTTCCACAATTTGCAGGTATGTTAAATACATGTGCCATTGCATAGTCTGGTGGTCCTGTTGACAGATAAAATATGCAGTATTAGTCTCATTTTAGAGATGAATATAGTTCAAAGTTTATTTACCAAAAGTATTAAATCCATATTTTCAAAAATATGTATTAAATGCTTACTACCTAAATCTCTGCTCTTATGAACTTTTCATGCAAATGAATGGAGATAGAAAGTAAGGAAAGAAACAAATGGGACAGAATCAGATGGTGATGACAAAAATGGGACAGAGAGGGATGGTATTCTGAGCTGAAATCTGAAGGCTCAGAGGAGCCTGTTGTGTGAAATCTTGGGGAATGGTGACGAGAGCAGAAGAAAGAGCAAATTCAAAGACCCTGAGACTGAACTAGTACTGGCAAGTTTGAGAACTAAAGACATGATCGGAGTGTGGTACTTAGGAAGAAAAGTGGCAGGAGTTGCTGTCAAGACAGCAAGGCAGTGCTTGATCCTAAAAACTTCAGAGGACAAACATTTTATTCTGTATGTAATAGGATGTTGAGAAGATTTTAATCATAGGATCAATAGAATAAGATATTATATTTCCCCCAAAGATCTTTTAAGCACATCTAGGCTAGGTGCCTGAATCCAGTGGAAACCAAAGCTTTTAGTTCTGTCTAGTAACTCTCACTAAGGACATTGGGGTGAAAAGCTTTTTAGGCTCCGACTGCCCTGGCCCATTTTCCATTTCTCAAATGTGTCAGGTTCATTTTAGACTCAGGGCTTTTGAATAAGCCCTACAAAATGCCTGAAATACAATTCCTTTCCTTCTGGCCTAACTCCTATTCACTTATTAGGTCTCTGGTTGAGTGTTACCTCTTCAGGAAAGACTTTGAGATCCCTAGACTAGCCTAACTCCTCTGTATTCATCATACAGTTGTGACTTACATCATGTGTAGTTATCTATTCAATGTCTATCTCTTCCGCTAAACTCTCAGCTCCCAGTGATGGTTAGTTGATGTGTCAACTTGGCTGGCTCTCATCCTCAGTTACTTCATCAAACACTAATCTAGGTATTGCCCTGAAGGTAGTTTGTGGATGTGGTTAACACCTATGGTTAGTTGAGTTTAAGTAAAGGAGATGACCCTCAATAATGTGAGTGGGCCTCACACAATAAGTTGAAAGGTATTAAGAGCAAAACTAAGGGGCTTCCCTGGTGGCGCAGTGGTTGAGAGTCCGCCTGCCGATGCAAGGGATGCGGGTTCGTGTCCCGGTCCGGGAGGATCCCACATGCCACGGAGCAGCTGGGCCCGTGAGCCATGGCCGCTAAGCCTGCGCGTCCGGATCCTGTGCTCCGCAATGGGAGAGGCCACAACAGTGAGAGGCCCGCGTACCGCAAAAAAAACAAACAAAAAAACCCCTAAGATTTCCCTGAGGAAGAAGAAGTTCTATGTCAGGAATGTAATGTTGCTGTTTCCTACCTAAGAGTTTCCAGTCTGCCAGGTTTCCCTGTGGCTTTTGGTCTTGCCCGCCCACTGAAATCCCGTGAGCCAATTTCTTAAAATAAATCTCTCTCTGTGAGAGAGAGGGAGAGGGAGTGGGAAAGGGAGAGAGAGAGACATTTAAATGAGGGAAAGAAGATGCTTCTGGGGCCTCTGTGTTATACAAACCCAAACTTTCATATTAGTGTCAATCAAAAAGAGAAGTATTTGATGTTTGAGAGTCATTCATGGCTTCAATTTACAAAACACAGCTCCCTCTTGCAAAAATGACCCAAGTCAACGGACTGGCAGGAATGAAATAGGGGCCAGCTTCTGTCAGCTTATCTTTTAATGCCTTTTTTCTATGTTCCCTCCTTTTATTTCTACTTTTTTATTTCTTAATTATTTATTTCTTTTTTCCTTTAACATCTTTATTGGAGTAAATTGCTTTACAGTATTGTATTAGTTTCTGCTGTATAACAAGGTGAATCAGCTATATGCCAACGTATATCCCCATATCCCCTCCATCTTGCCTTTCCCTCCCACCCTCCTTATCCCACCCCTCTAGGTGTTCGCAAAGCGCTGACCTGATCTCCCTCTGCTATGAGGCTGCTTCCCACTAGCTATCTGTTTTACATTTGGTAGTGTATATATGTCAGTGTTACTCTCTCACTTCGTCCCAGCTTACACTTCTCCCTCCCCGAATCCTCAAGTCCATTCTCTATGCCTCTGTCTTTATTCCTGTCCTGCCCCTAGGTTCATCAGAACCTTTATTTTTTATTTTTTTCATTTTTCATATGTATGTGTTAGCATACGGTATTTGTTTTTCTCTTTCTGACTTACTTCACTCTGTATGACAGACTCTAGGTCCATCCACCTCACCACAAATAACTCAGTTTCATTTCTTTTCATGGCTGAGTAATATACCATTGTATATATGTGCCACATCTTCTTTATCCATTCATCTGTTGATGGACACTTAGGTTGCTTCCATGTCCTGGCTATTGTAAATAGAGCTGCAATGAACATTGTGGTACATGACTCTTTTTGAATTATGGTTTTCTCAGGGTATATGCCCAGTAGTGGGATTGCTGGGTCATATGGTAGTTCTATTTTTAGTTTTTTAAGGAATCTCCATACTGTTCTCCATAGTGGCTGTATCAATTTACATTCCCACCAACAGTGCAAGAGGGTTCCCTTTTCTCCACATTCTCTCCAGCATTTACTGTTTGTAGATTTTTTGAAGACGGTTATTCTGACTGGTGTGAGGTGACACCTCACTGTAGTTTTGATTTGCATTTCTCTAATGATTAGTGATGTTGAGCATCCTTTCATGTGTTTGTTGGCAATCTGTATGTCTTCTTAGGAGAAATGTCTATTTAGGACTTCTGCCCATTTTTGGGTTGGGTTTTTTGTTTTTTTTGATATTGAGCTGCATGAGCTGCTTGTAAATTTTGGAGATTAATCCTTTGTCAGTTGCTTCATTTGCAAATATTTTCTCCCATTCTGACGGTTGTCTTTTCATCTTGTTTATGTTATCCTTTGCTCTGCAAAAGTTTTTAAGTTTCATTAGGTCCCATTTGTTTATTTTTGTTTTTATTTCCATTTCTCTAGGAGGTGGGTCAAAAAGGATCTTACTGTGATTTACGTCAAAGAGTGTTCTGCCTACGTTTTCCTCTCAGAGTTTTATACTGTCTGGCCTTACATTTAGGTCTTTAATCCATTTTGAGTTTTTTATTGTATACAGTGTTAGGAAGTGTTCTCATTTCATTATTTTACATGTAGCTGTCCAGTTTTCCCAGCACCACTTATTGAAGTGGCTGTCTTTTCTCCATTGTATACTCTTTCTTCCTTTATCAAAGGTAAGGTGACCATATGTGTGTGGGTTTATCTCTGGGCTTTCTATCCTGTTCCATTGATCTATATTTCTGTTTTTGTGCCAGTACCCTACTATCTTGATTTCTGTAGCCTTGTAGTATAGTGTGAAGTCCGGGAGCCTGATTCCTCCAGCTCCATTTTTCGTTCTCAAGATTGCTTTGGCTATTCTGGATCTTTTGTGTTTCCATACAAATTGTGAAATTTTTTGTTCTAGTTCTGTGAAAAATGCCATTGGTAGTTTGATAGGGATTGTGTTGAATCTGTAGATTACTTTGGGTAGTATAGTCATTTTCACAATGTTGATTCTTCCAATCCAAGAACATGGTATATCTCTCCATCTGTTTGTATCATTAATTTCTTTCATTGGTGTCCTATAGTTTTCTGCATACAGGTGTTTTGTCTCCTTAGGTAGGTTTATTCCTAGGTATTTTATTCTTTTTGTTGCAGTGGTAAATGGGAGTGTTTCCTTAATTTCTCTTCCAGATATTTCATCATTAGTGTATAGGAATGCAAGAGCTATCTGTGAATTAATTTTGTATCCTACTTTACCAAATTTATTGATTAGCTCTAGTAGTTTCCTGGTAGCATCTTTAGGATTCTCTATGTATAGTATCATGTCATCTGCCAACAGTGATAGCTTTAGTTCTACTTTTCAATTTGGTTTCCTTTTATTTCTTGTTCTTCTCTGATTGCTGTGGGTAAAACTTTCAAAACTATGTTGAATAATAGTGGTGAGAGTGGACAACCTTGTCTTGTACCTGATCTTAGAGGAAATGGTTTCAGTTTTTCAACATTGAGAACAATGTTGGCTGTGAGTTTTATGGCCTTTATTATGTTGAGGTAAGTTCCCTCTTTGACTACTTTCTGGAGGGTTTTTATCATAAATTGTTGTTAAATTTTGTCAAAAGCTTTTTCTGCATCTACTGAGATTATCATATGGTTTTTATCCTTCATTTTGTTAACACAGTGTATCACTTTGATTGATTTGCATATATTGAAGAATCCTTGCATTCCTGAAATAAACCCCACTTGATCATGGTGTAAAATCCTTTTAATGTGTTGCTGGATTCTGTTTGCTAGTATTTTGTTCCCGATTTTTGTATGTATGTTCATCAGAGATATTGGCCTGTAGTTTTCTTTTTTTGTGACATCTTTGTCTGGTTTTGGTATCAGGGTGATGGTGGCCTCGTTGAATGAGTTTGTGAGTGTTCCTCCCTCTGCTGTATTTTGGAAGAGTTGGAGAAGGATGGGTGTCAGCTCTTCTCTAAATGTTTGATAGAATTCGCCTGTGTAGCCATCTGGTCCTGGGCTTTTGTTTGTTGGAAGATTTTTAATCACAGTCTCAATTTCAGTGCTTGTGATTGGTCTGTTCATATTTTCTATTTCTTCCTGGTTCAGTCTCAGAATGTTGTGCTTTTCTAAGAATTTGTCCATTTCTTCCAGGTTGTCCATTTTATTGGCATATAGTTGCTTGCAGTAATCTCTCATGGTCTTTTGTATTTTTGCAGTGTCAGTTGCTACTTCTCCTTTTTCACTTCTAATTCTGTTGATTTGAGTCTTCTGCCTTTTTTTCTTGATGAGTCTGGCTAATGGTTTATCAATTTTGTTTATCTTCTCAAAGAACCAGCTTTTAGTTTTATTGATCTTTGCTGTTGTTTCCTTCATTTGTTTTTTATTTATTTATGATATGATCTTTATGATTTCTTTCCTTCTGCTAACTTTGGGGGTTTTTGGTCTTCTTTCTCTAATTGCTTTAGGTGTAAGGTAGGTTGTTTTAGATTTATCTTGTTTCTTGAGGTAGGATTGTATTGCTATAAACTTCCCTCTTAGAACAGCTTTTGCTGCATCCTATAGGTTTTGGGTTGTTGTGTTTTCGTTGTCCTTTGTTTCTACGTATTTTTTGATTTCTTCTTTGATTTCTTCAGTGCTCTCTTGGTTACTTAGTAGCACATTGTTTAACATCCATATTTTTGTGTTTTTTACAGTTTTTTTTTCCTGTAATTGATATAGTCTCATAGCATTGTGGTTGGAAAAGATACTTGATATGATTTCAATTTTCTTAAATTTACCAAGGCTTGATTTGTGACCCAAAATGTTGTCTCTTCTGGAGAATGTGCCATGAGCACTTGAGAAGAAAGTGTATTGTGTTCTTTTTGAATGGAATGTCCTGTAAATATCAATTAAGTCCATCTTGTTTTATGTGTCATTTAAAGCTTGTGTTTCCTTATTTATTTTCATTTTGGATGATCTGTCCATTGGTGAAAGTGGGGTGTTAAAGTCCCCTACTATGACTGTGTTACTGTCAATTTCCGCTTTTATGGCTGTTAGCATTTGCTTTATGTATTGAGGTGCTCCTATGTTGGGTGCATAAATATTTACAATTGTTATATCTTCTTCTTGGATTGATCCCTTGATCATTATGTAGTGTCCTTCTTTGTCTGTTGTAATAGTCTTTGTTTTAAAGTCTATTTTGTCTGATATGAGGATTGCTACTCCAGCTATCTTTTGATTTCCATTTGCATGGAGTATCTTTTTCCATCCCCTAACTTTCCATCTGTATGTGTTCCTAGCTCTGAAGTGGGTCTCTTGTAGACAGCATATGTACATGTCTTGTTTTTGTATCCATTCAGCCAGTGTATTTCTTTTGGTTGGAGCATTTAATCCATTTACATTTAAAGTAGTTATCCATGTGTATGTTCCTATTACCATTTTCTTAATTGTTTTGGGTTTGTTTTTGCAGGCCTTTTGCTTCTCTTGTGTTTCCTGCCTACAGAAGTTCCTTTAGCATTTGTTGTAAAGCTGGTTTGGTGGTGCTGAGTTCTCTTAACTTTTGCTCACCTGTAAAGTTTGTTATTTCTCCATCGAATGTGAATGAGATCCTTGCTGGGTAGAGTAATCTTGGTTGTAGGTTTTTCCCTTTTATCACTTTAAATATGTCCTGCCACTCCCTTCTGGCTTGCAGAGCTTCTGCTGGAAAATCAGCTGTTATCCTTATGGGGATTCCTTGTATGTTATTTGCTGCTTTTCCCTTGCTGCTTTTAATATTTTTTCTTTGTATTTAATTTTTGATAGTTTCATTAATATGTGTCTCGGTGTGTTTCTCTTTGGGTTTATCCTGTATGGTACTCTGTGCTTCCTGGACTTGATTGACTATTTCCTTTCCCATGTTAGGGAAGTTTTCCACTATAATCTCTTCAAGTATTTTCTCAGACCCTTTCTTTTTCTCTTCTTCATCTGGGACCCCTATGATTCGAATGTTGGTGCATTTAATGTTGTCCCAGAGGTCTCTGAGACTGTCCTCAATTCTTTTTATTCTTTTTTCTTTATTCTGCTCTCTGGGAGATATTTCCACCATTTTATCTTCCAGCTTACTTATCCTTTCTTCTGCCTCAGTTATTCTGCTATTCATTCCTACTACAGTATTTTTCATTTCAGTAATTGTGCTGTTGATCACTGTTTGTTTGCTCTTTAGTTCTTCTAGATCCTTGTTAAGTCTCGGGGCTTGGAGAGGGGGCAGAGAGAGAGTATTTCTATTCACCTTTAATATATGTTTACGAAAAAGCAATTTAAAAACAAGCCCACCACTTCTGTAAATATCTAAATATATTTTTAGAAGTGTGTAGGGTTGTGAATTTCTGATGCAGGACCTTTGTATAAACAGGTTAGAGTAGCATCCTACAGACTTATTTGGGTTTTTTTCCCCTATTTTTTTCTTATGTTGTGTTACTAATGTACTTTATATATATTTTTTAGATCCTCCCTTTTCTATAGAAATAAAAGTGATTTATCTTGGCTAAAAAAAAAAAAAGGTTTTTTATTTCCAAGATTTTGGATCATTTTTACTATCATTAATCTGAATTATTTTTCAGGTAGGTTGCCTATTTCATCTTCATTTACCTGGTCTTGTAGGTTTTTACCTTGCTCCTTGGTCTGTAAAATATTTTTTTGCTGATTAATTTTTTTTTTCTTTCTCTCTTTTTGATGGGTGGTGCTATATTCCTGTCTTACTGGTTGTTTGGCCTGAGATGTTGAGAACTGTAATTTGCAGACAGTTCGATAGAGCCGGGTCTTGGTGCTGAGATGAGGACCTCTGGGAGCCCTCTCTCCGATTAATATTTCCTGGGGCCTGAGGTTCTCTGTTAGTCCAGTGGTTTGGACTCAGAGCTGGCACCACAGGAGCTCGGGCCTAACCTCTGGCCTGGGAGCCAAGGTCTCACAAGCTTTGTGATGTAGTAAGAAAAAAAAAAAAAGAAGAAAGAGAAAAAGGACCAGTGTAATATCAAAGAATAAAAAACAAAATAAAATTAGAAAGATAAAAAATATATTAGGAAAAATAAAGCTATAATTGAAACAACTGCAACAAGGTAAAATAAAACCACAAGAGAAAACAAAAGGGTGGGGACAAGGCAAAAGGAGAGAACAATAACGAAGTATAAAGAATAAAATAGAAAAATAAAAGATTTATTAGGAAAAATAAAAATATAAAAGAATCAACAACAGTGAATCAACAAGGTAAAACAAAACCCCAATCTAAAAGAGGAAAGAAAAAACAAAAGCCTTGGCTATGGGGGTGGAGTTTAGGCGGGGGTAGAAATTAGGCAGGGATGGGGTTTAGGGTGGGGTGGGACCTCGGTGGGTTGGGGGGTGATGTTCAAGCCTGGGGCGGGGCCTCTGCTTAGGACCTGCACGTGGAAGGGGAGAGGCAGCACATGGAAAGGAGGGCGTCTGGAGTGTGGAATTCCGGAGTGTGGAGGTGGGGCCCTGAGTGAGGGTGTGTGGGTGGGGTTTAGGCCCAGCGCAGTTGGAGGGGTTCTCAGAGGGGGTCTCCGAGTGTGGAGGTGGGGCCCTGGGTGGGGGTGTAGGGGCGGGGCCCGGGTTCTGAGCGGCAGGAGGGAGGCTCTGAGGGCAGAGGATTAGGCCTGGGAGCCCAACAGGCTCCCCGGTGCCTAAGTGGACAGGGAAAGCACTCGCTGCATTCCTTTCCATTCCTTCGCACCCCTCCTCCACTGTCTCCCCCAGGGTCTCCCCTGTCACTGCTGGACCCCTGACCGTGGGTGGGTCCCTCTGGCTATAGGAACTCCTCTCCTCTCCCAGCCGCCCCTCAGGGGTGCCGGTCCCATAGGTCTGGCCTTTATTTTTGCTCCTCCTCCCCTCCCCCCACTCCCTCAGGACCTGCTGCTGGAGGGGGCCTCAGTGGGCAGAGGATCAGGCCCGGGATTTCAGCAGGTTCCCGGGGGCCCAGGTGGGCAGGGGAAACCTGGCCATGCTCCCTTTTGATCCTTTGCCCCTCAGTGGTCCCACAATTTCCCCCTTAGGGCGTGGGATCCCTTCCCCTCCCCCAGCTGCCCCTCAAGGGCGCCAGTCCTGTCCTGCCTCCACTTCTCCTCCCTGCTCACTCCCCCCATGCCCCACATCCTACCTGGTCTTTGGGGGTTCCTCCGGTTGTCCCCTTAGGTGTCCATGGCCCCCCACCGGTGCCTGGTAGGTGCCCTAGTTGTGAGGAGACACGAATTCCACGTCCTCCTAGTGGCCCATCTTGACTCTGCCCCCTTCCCTCCTTTTAGATTTAATTTAGTTACTCATGCTACAAAACTGTGTAACATTTTCCTGTTAGGCAAGTGGTATCTGCTTATGGTTACTGGCACTGTCTGAAAGGCCTCTGAGATAAACATATGCCCAAAGCAAACTTTCTAGTTTTGCAGAAGTCAAAAGCCATTCAGTAGAGGGAAAAATTAAGCTAAAAAGTTACATAGTATCGGGCCATGTCTTATCAATGATTAGAATTGATGCCATTATTCTAAAGCTGCTTGCAGAAATGGAGGAAAAGTTATTTGAACACAAATGGAGAACTTAAATTATTTAACAGGTTTTCAGTTTGACTCTGGGAGGGCCACGGTTTTTTTTTTGGACAGTGCCCCAGAAGGGAGAACAGCCAATACTGTGACTCTGGGCTGTGTGAAGTGGTGAATCCGTGATTACTTGGGCTGTCACCATTCACCCATGCTGCTGAAAATCACTTAGCCAAATAAGAATTAGTATAATTTATGGTTTTGTTTTTACAACTGGGACAAGGATGGAATTGATCAAGTAGCAATCCGTCAGTCTTGCTCAAGGCCTTGCTGTTTTTTCCCTTTAAATTAAAATGAAAACCATGGAGAATATTGATCAAAAAATCTTCCCAATTCTATTTAATTCCCAGCTCCACCTCTGAAACTGTGATCACTTTTAAAGGTGAAATTGATTGCTTATTAGCTGCTTTCCTGAGGCTGTTTCATTTTTCACTTCCCCTCATTATCATCTCTGACCATCAGGTAAATTGTGTTGGTTCTCCTGTTTGTGCCTGTCCAGCTTGGGCCTTGTTGGAAATAAATATTTATTGAATACCCTTGGTATACCTACCATTGGGATACATCTGTTGCAAGGCACACAGAAGAGATGAACAGTCCCTGCCTTCGTTAACTTGCACTTGAAGGGTATAGATATGTCTGTATTTAAAAATTAAAATCACAAAAGGAGAAATGACTGCAGAGTTTGAAGATTTGGGTCTCAGTCTTGACTTTTTCTCCAAGTAGCTACATAGCCTTAGGGTAGGCTCCTGGACCTCTCTGTTTACTCACATCATTCTGTGACTCCTAGGTGAGCATAATATGTTCTTAGGGCAAATGTTGTAAGAGCCAACTCAGAAAGGCACTGTGGCTATCAAGGTCCTGTTGCTTGGGACAAGCAGGCCAAACACAGTTACATGACTGTTTGTTGAGCACCTACTGTATGCGAACTACTGTGTATATCACTGAGGCAATAGCAAGATGTGTAGAAAACATACCATCCCTGTCCTAAAAGGATCACAGGATAGTACTGAGGTTGCATAACAGACTGGGAGCCAGGACTGAGGGTCTGACCTCTGGAACGTGGCTGTATTTGAATCTTTGCTTTGCCAATAACTGGCTGTGAGTGGATAATGTTGTTAATGATCATTTTAGAATAGTGTAAGAGAGTTCCTACTTCATGGGCTTATTGAAATGATTAAATTATTTAATTTATTCAACAGAAAAATATTTGTTGAGTGTCTTCTCTATGCTAAAGACTGTAATAGATGCTTGGTATATATTGGTGAATAAAATAGACAAAGATATATGACTTTATATGGCTTAGTTTCCAGGGGAAGAAGATTGAAACTAAACAATAGATGTGATAAGGAAATGAATTGTGTAATATGTGATAAGCTGATGAATGATATGGGAGGAAAAAGGAAAAGTAGAGCACAGTAGAGGGAATCTGGGAATAGGGAGTAGGGAGGGGGCTACACTTTTAAATATAGTAGTCAGGGTAGGCTTCACAGAGAAAGTTCCATTTGAGCAAAGGAGATGAGGAAGATTGCCAGTGCACGTTTTCGAAAGAGCAGTTCAGGGACAGAGAACAGCCAATACAGAGGCCGGAGGCGGGAGCAGGCCTGACATCCTGCAAAAAGAGCAAGAAGACCATTGTGAGACTGGGGCAGCAGAAGTGCTGGGAAGAGTTTTAAGAAATGAGATCAGGTAGGGAATGAAAGGGAAAGATCGGGTTGTGTGGGATCTTTTAGCCATTGTAGGGGTTTTGGCTTTCTTCTGAGGGTGAGGGGGTGGGACGTTGTAGAGTTTCAGTGAGGAGTGACATCATCTGACTTAAGTCTGAAGTATAATAGTAAATGTAGGGAGAGGCAGGAGCCATGGTGATGAGGGAGATGAATTCGGAGGCTATTGCAGTCATTCAGTCAAGGGAGAATGGTGCTAGGGTTAGGATGGTAGTAGCCGAGGTGGTGGGAAGGGGTTGGAATCTGGATTTAACAGAAGAGTCAACAAGATTTTCTGATGGCTTGTAAGTGGGGCATGAGAGAGAACACAAGGACAATCTATAGCTTTTATCCTGAGTAAAAGAAAATTATAAAGCAGAGAATGCATGATAAAGCTTTGAAAGTACTTAGCACAGCGTTTAGTGCACAGTACCTAATCAGGTAAGAAATTAAGGTAAATGATGTGTAGAACCAAGTCAACCAGTTGGCCTAACTCTTTTCATCTTTGAAAAGTTAGTTTAGATACCACTGACCCAGAAAATCTTCGCTGACTCCCTCTGGGTGAAGTGCCCTTTCTAATCCCATAGATCTTTCCAAGTCCTCCTCCATATTAACTCTTATTTATCTTATGATTTATATAAAGCACCTTCAGAGTCCACACATTTGCTCTGGGAGATCAGGAAGTATTTTCATGGAGGAAGCAACATTTCAGATGAAACTTGAAAGAAAGGCTAGGATACATGGCAGAAGTTGAGGGAATAAAGTAAACAGGGTAAATTTTCATGTTCCCTGGTTAGAGAAATCTATAGAGGTGTCTACCTCACATTTCAGGTTGCCATTGGTGGCAAGCAAGCAAGAAAACCAACCACCTTCTAACTTGAGATTTCTGTACTATATCCTCTGGTCTGGCTAAAAAAGGTCACCAGACGGTGCCAGAGGGAGTGCTGGCATGCTTCCATCCTGTGAATGCATGTTTTATGCCTGTTGCCTGTGTTAAGAACAGATTAATGATGATTCTGCTTATAGGTGTTTTGCATGTGTGTGTGTGTGTGTGTGTGTGTGTGTGTGTGAGTAAGGTGGGGATGCCACTAAAATATACAATATATCATGTTTTTCCATTATTCCTTTTATTGACTTTTTCAGATCTTCCATATGGCTCTGGGCAAAGTATGGGAATAAGAGGAAACTGGGATTACGTCTGCACATCACAAAAAGATATGCAAACCCTAAGATAAGAACGCTGCCTAGAGTTAGCTAATATTTGTGTAGGTACCTACACCTTACCTTACCATCTTAAGGATTAATGAGATCTCCACCACGTATGTAGCTGTATTCCACAGAAAACTTTGTTAATAGGCAGACCCAATAAAGGCACAAGTCTTCACTGATTTATGGTACAATACTATAAATATTGTACCATTAAAGTAAGAAAATAAAATGCAAATATATGCTTTTATTCACAAAATATGTACAACCAAGCAAAATGTAACCTCTCTTGAATCTGTTCTCATTGAAGGAATTCTTTTTCTTACATGGAATAGATAGGTTTTATGAAATGTGAGTTCAATAAAAGTGACTTTCTTTTTCTGATAGCTCACCTGCAGCAAGCAAAGATAGCCTTCGTTGCAACAAGAAAGAATTTCAAACTGTATTGAAATTAGGTTATTCTGTCCTGTAAATTTTTATTCTGTGTTCAATATGTATGAATGTCTCTGATGTGATTGAAGGTGTAAAAATGAATTTTGGTTATTGCTATGAAGGTTTTTATGATATAAGAGGTTTTTTTAAAATGTGAATGTAATCAAAGTACTTGGAGGTGGACTGTAGGAAGCCTACTTATGAGTAAATGGAGCACAGAGATGTTGATTTTAGGGTGGGTGACATTGAGAAATACAGAGAAACAACTGGCATCAGAAAGTTTTGTCCACAATTCCAGGGTGGATCCAGACATAGGAATGGGAACCATAGATAGGTCTTCATTTCCTAGGAGGGAAAAGTTTAACAGTAAGTTAGGAGTCTCATTTTGTAGGAAACTGAGATCCCAAGCTATTTATCAGAGCAAGGACCAAGGGTGAACATGGGGTCAGAGCTCAGGCTTATATAGGACATAACATGGAGTTGGCCTGGCAGGAAAGGTTATCTATCTCACAGGTCAAGAACAGTGCTCTGAAGGAGTCCTGGAAATCTCCATCTACGGTCTGGACTTTTGCTGGGAATTGGGAAAGATGGATCTGCAGGTGGCCCCAGCAATAATAGAGAAGGAAAGGCTAATGAGGAACCTGAAATTTTAATAATTATGCTATAAGCTCCAGGAATATAAAGCCTGTAGGCTTTATATAATTCCATAATTATCATAGGCTGCTGGTGGGAATGAAAATTTATATAACCATGCTAGGGGAAATTTTACCTTTTAGTATGTATTAAAAGATAAAAAATATGCATACCTTTTACCTCAAGTGTTTAATTCTAGGAGTTTTATTATGAGTAAATCATGCAAATACAGACAGATGAAATATTCAAAGATACTGCTATTTATAATAGTAAATAAACAACTAATTAAAAGAAAAGGGGGGATAAAGGAAACACTTTAAATGCACTGTAGGATTTTAGTTAAGTTAGTTGTATTTTACTTAGCTTGAAAAAAAAACTGGCCTCTCTATTCTCACTCACCAATATGCCTCTTTTCTTTTCATCTTTCGGATAGTTGAGATATCACTTTTACTGTAAACCTTTCCTGACAGCTTCAAGACTGGGTGAAGACTCCCACAGCTCTTTCTAATTCTTCCTTCATATTGATTATTATCTTACGATATGCCTGGCTTATTTTCCTAATACTATTCAAAAAATAAGGTGATATAAAAACATTTTCAAATGAAACAGTGGAACAATTTCATCAACACAGGATAGCACATAACAAATATCAAAGGAAGTTTCTTGCACTAAAGAGAAATGATAACAGTTGGAAACAAAAATAGACATAAAAGAAATAATCACCAGAAATAGCAAATATGTGGATAAATATATCAGACTGTCTTCTTTTCTTCTCTTAATTTGTTTGAGTCACTTTATCATTTAGAGCAATTTAATAGTAATAGATTGTGGATGTTATAGCAATATACAGAAGTAAAAGCTGTGAAGTGGACCAAGCAAATAAAAGGAGGTATATTTGTAAGAATCTTATAGTACACATGAAGTAGCATAACATACTTTCAAAACATTACTCTATAACAGGCTCTGATAAATTAAAAATGCATATTGTAATCCCTAAAGCTATAATAAACACCATCACCAATAAAAAATAAGAGATAAAACTAAAAAGCTTAATAGTATAGATAAAAATAAATAAATAAAATGGATTGATTTATCCAAATGAAGGTAAGAAAGGACAAAATGAGTAAGGAACAGATGGGCGAAATAGGAAACTAATAGCAAGTTAGTAGCTAAAAACTCAACTATATCAATAATTGCATTAAGTATAAATGGAGTAAACACTCCAACTAATTGGCAGAGATTGATGATAGGGAATTAAAAGCAAAATCTAATTACATGCTACTATAAGAGATGCATTTTATTTTATTTTTTTAACATCTTTATTAGAGTATAATTGCTTTACAATGTTGTGTTAGTTTCTTCTGTATAACGAAGTGAATCAGCTATACATATACATATATCCCCAAATCCCCTCCCTCTTGCATCTCCCTCCCTCCCACCCTCCCTATCCCACACTTCTAGGTGGTCACAAAGCACTGAGCTGATCTCCCCATGCTATGCGGCTGCTTCCCACTAGCTGTCTGTTTTACATTTGGTAGTGTATATATGTACATGCCACTCTCTCACTTCGTCCAAGCTTACCCTTCCCCCTCCTCCTGTCCTTAAGTCTATTCTCTATGTCTGCATCTTTATTGCTGTCCTGCCCCTAGGTTCTTCAGAACCATTTTTTTTTTAGACTCCATATATATGTGTTAGCATACAGTATTTGTTTTATTCTTTCTGACTTATTTCACTCTGTATGACAGACTCTAGGTCCATCGGCCTCACTACAAATAACTCAATTTCGTTTCTTTTTATGGCTGAGTATTATTCCATTGTATATATATGCCACATCTTTATCCATTCATCTGTCAATGGACACTTAGGTTGCTTCCACGTTCTGGCTATTGTAAATAGGGCTGCAATGAACATTGTGGTACATGACTCTTTTTGAATGATGGTTTTCTCAGGATATATGCTCAGTAGTAGGATTGCTGCATCATATGGTAGTTCTATTTTTAGTTTATTAAGGAACCTCCATACTGTTCTCCATAGTGGCTGTATCAATTTACATTCCCATCAACAGTGCAAGAGGGTTCCCTTGAAGAGATGAATTTTAAATAAGAGGAAAAGATTGGCTAAAAGTAAAAGAATAGAAAAAGGTAACACCATAAACTACTACTCAAAAGATACTCAGAATGATCATATTAACATCAGACAAAGTAGATTTCAGGATATTGAATATGACAATAGATGCAGAGGGATTTTAAAAATGATTAAAGAGTCAGTTCATCATGAAGATATAGACATATCCACAGTTTTAGTTGTGACTTTTTAAAATTTCTTCTCATTAATTGATAGAACAATTAAACAAGGAATTTGGTAAGAATATAGAAGAATTAAACAATGATATCAACTATGCTAGTCTCATTTATATATGTGGAATGCTACTTCCCAAAACTGCAAATTATCTTTAAGTGCACATGGAACATTTATAAAGATAGATCATATGCTGGACTATAAAAAATGTCTAAGTAAGTTTCAAATAATTTATATTATCTGACCAAAATTAGAAATCAATAAAGAAGATATCTAGAAAATTCTCAAATATTTGGAAATTTAGTAACACACTTCTAAATAAATCATAAAATCATAGTGCACTTTAGAAAATATTTCAAACTGAATGATAAGGAAAAGACTGTATATCAAGATGTGTGAATATAGCTAAAGAATTGCTAAAATTTTAAATGCTTATATAAGCAAATAAAAATAAGGTTTGGAATTAATCCATTTTGGGAAATTAGAAAAAAATGAGTAAATTAAACCCAAAATAGAAAGAAAAAAGTTAGATTAGTAGAAATCAATAAGATGAATTAAAAAGGAGATAACTAATAAAATTTAAAATGATTTCTTTGAAAAGTTTAATAAAATTAATAACCCCTTAGGTGAACTGATCAAGAAAATAGAAGGAAGCACAGTTATCAATATCAGTAATGATGGACATTACTACAAATCCTACTGATGTCTAAAGGATAGTAAAGGAATAATATGAGTAATGGGAATACACTCTGACAATAAATTTGTTTTGTACTTTTTCTCTTAATGGGTCCTTTTAGAAAAAAATTTAACAGCTTTATTGAGGTTTAATTTACATGCCATTAAATTCATTAATTTCAAGTATGAAACAAACAATGATTTGTACTAAATATATAAAGTTGTGCAACCATCACATGGTACAATTTTATTTTTTATTTATTTATATTTTTAAATTAATTTTTACTGGAGTATAGTTGTTTTACAATGTTGTGTTAGTTTCTACTGTACAGCAAAGTTTATCAGCTATGTGTATACATATATCCCCTCTCTTTTGGATTTCCTTCCCATTTAGGTCACCACAGAGCATTGAGTAGAGTTCCCTGAGCTATACAGTAGGTTCTCATTAGTTATCTATTATATACATATTATCAATAGTGTATATATGTCAATCCCAATCTCCCAATTCATCCCACCCCGCTTCCCCCCGCTTGGTGTCCATACATTCTTTCTCTATATCTGTGTCTCTATTTCTGCTTTGCCAATAAGATCATTTATACCATTTTTCTAGAACCACATATATGCATTAATATATTTGTTTTTCTCTTATCGACTTCACTCTGTAAGACAGTCTTTAAGTCCATCCACGTATCTACAAATAACCCAATTTCGTTCCTTTTATGGGTGAGTAATATTCCATTGTATATATGTACTGCATCTTCTTTATCTATTCCTCTGTTGATGGACATTTAGGTTGCTCCCATGTCCTGACTATTGTAAATAGTGCTGCAGTGAACATTATGGTACATGACTCTTTTTGAATTATGGTTTTCTCTGGGTATATGCCCAATAGTGGGATGCCTGGGTCATATGGTAGTTCTATTTTTAGTTGTCTAAGGACCTCCATACTGTTCTCCATGTTGGCTGTATCAATTTATATTCCCACCAACAGTGCAACAGGGTTCCCTTTTCTCCACACCCTCTCCAGCATTTATTGTTTGTAGATTTTTTAATAATGGCCATTCTGAGGGGCATGAGGTGATACCTCATTGTAGTTTTGGTTTTCATTTCTCTAATAATTAGAGATGTTGAGCAGTTTTTCATGTGCCTCTTGGCCGTCTGTATGTCTTCTTGGGAGAAATGTCTATTTAGGTCTTCTGCCCAATTGTTTTTTTTTTTTTTTAACATCTTTATCGGAGTATAATTGCTTTACAATGGTGTGTTAGTTTCTGCTTTATAACAAAGTGAATCAGCTATACGTATACATATATCCCCATATCACTTTCCTCTTGCATCTCCCTCCCTCCCACCCTCCCTATCCCACCCCTCTAGGTGGTCACAAAGCACTGAGTTGACCTCCCTGTGCTATGTGGCTGCTTCCCACTAGCTATCTATTTTACATTTGATAGTGTATATATGTCCATGCCACTCTCTCACTTTGTCCCAGCTTACCCTTCCCCCTCCCCGTGTCCTCAAGTCCATTCTCTAGTACGTCTGCATCTTTATTCCCATCTTGCCCCAGGTTCTTCATGACCTTATTATTATTTTTTTTTTTTAGATTCCATATATATATGTTAGCATTTGGTATTTCTTTTTCTCTTTCTGACTTACTTCACTCTGTATGACAGACTCTAGGTCCATCCACCTCACTACAGATAACTCAATTTCGTTTCTTTTTATGGCTGAGTAATATTCCATTGTATATACATGCCACATCTTCTTTATCCATTCATCTGTTGATGGACACTTCAGCCTAAGTGTCCATCGACAGGTGAATGGATAAAGAAGATGTGGCACACTTCTGCCTATTTTTTGATTGGGTTGTTTTTTTTTTTTGATATTGAGCTGCATGAGCTGTTTTTATATTGTGGAGATTAATCCTTTGTCAGTTGCTTCGTTTGCAAATATTTTCTCCCATTCTGAGGGTTGTCTTTTTGTTTTGTTTATGGTTTCCTTTGCTGTGCAAAAGCTTTTAAGTTTACTTAGGTTCCATTTGTTTATTTTTGTTCTTATTTTCATTACTCTAGGAGGTGGGTCGAAAAAGATCTTGTTGTGATTTATGTCAAATAGTGTTCTGCTTATGTTTTACTCTAAGAGTTTTATAGTGTCTGGCCTTATGTTCAGGTCTTTAATCCATTTTGACTATTTTTGTTAGGGAGCGTTCTAATTTCATTCTTTTCCATGTAGCTGTCTAGTTTTCCCAGCCCTACTTATTGAAGAGGCTGTCTTTTCTCCATTATATATTCTTGCCTCCTTTGTCATAGATTAGGTGACCATAGGTGCAGGTGCTTGGGTTTATCTCTGGGCTTTCCATCCTTTTCCATTGATCTATATTTCTGTTTTTGTGCCAGTAACATACTGTCTTTATTACTGTAGCTTTGTAGTATAGTCTGAAGTCAGGAAGCCCGATTCCTCCAGCTCCATTCTTCTTTCTCAACATTGCTTTGGTTATTTGGGGTCTTTTGTGTTTCCATACAAATTGTGAAGTTTTTTGTTCTAGTTCTGTGAAAAATGCCAGTGGTAGTTTGATAGGGATTACATTGAATCTGTAGATTGCTTTGGGTAGTACACTCACTTTCACAGTGTTGATTCTTCCATTCCAAGAACATGGTATATCTCTCCATCTGTTTGTGTCATCTTTGATTTCTTTCATCAGTATCTTATAGTTTTCTTTGTACGGGTCTTTTGCCTCCTTAAGTAGGTTTATTCCTAGGTATTTTATTCTTTTTGTTGTAATGGTAAATGGTGTTGTTTCATTAATTTCTCTTTCTGGTCTTTCATTGTTAGTGCATAGGGATGCAAGAGATTTCTGTGTATTAATTTTGTATCCTGTGACTTTACTAAATTCATTGATTAGCTCTAGTAGTTTTGTGGTGGCATCTTTAGGATTTTCTATGTATAGTATCATGTCGTCTGCAGTCGGTGACAGTTTTACTACTTCTTTTCCAATTTGCATTCCTTTTAATTTTCTTCTCTGGTTTCTGTGGCTGGGACTTCCAAGACTATGTTGAATAATAGTGGTGAGAGTGGACACCCTTGTCTTATTCCTCATCTTAGAGGACCATGATGCAATTTTAGAACATTCTCGTCACCCCAAGAATGTCTCTCATGGCCACTGCAGTCACTCCCCATCCTCACCCCCAGCCTCAGGCAATCACTAATCTGCATTCTGTCTCTACAGATTTATCTTCTCTGGACATTTCATATAAATGGTATCATACAAGTCCACATCATTAATTTTTTTTCTATTCCTTTTCAAATTCTCTTTGCACTTAGGTTATTACAGATTACTAAGCAGAGTTCCTTGTGCCATACAGTAGGTCCTTGTTGGTTATCTATTTTAAATATGGCAGTGTGTACATTATTTAAATTAAATGAACTAATTCCTTGAGGGGGACACACATTTTTAAAATAGACACAAGGAGAAAAAAATTTGAATAGCCATATATTTGTTAAATAAATTTAATTTATAATTTAAAACCTTCCCAGAAAGAAAATACTGTATTCATATGCTGGTGAATTTAATCAAATATGTAAGGAGGCAATAATATTAACCTTGTACGGACACTTTGAGAAAATAATAAGGCAACACTAACCTGATCAGGCCTCACAAGAATGTCTATGTTTGGGACTTACCTGGTGGTCCAGTGGTTAAGACTCTGAACTTCCAATGCAGGGGGGCGTGGGTTTGATGTCTGGTTGGGGAGCTAAGATTTCACATGTCACATGGCATGGCCAAAAAATTTTTTAAAAAAAAGTGTCTATGTTCATAAGATACCAATATACCTCATGAACCCAGATGGACTCAGTATTAGCAAAAGTAGTCAGCAATATGTAAAAAGCATAATACAACATGACGAAGTGGAGTTGATTCCAAAAATGTGAGATTGTTTCAACATCCAAGCCTTAATGTAATTTATCAAACTAATAGAATAAAGGAGAAGAATTAATTGATCATTTTAATAGATGCAGGAAAACTTTTGAAAAAGTTCAACACACGTTTATGATAGCAGACTGTCAGCAAACAGTCTAAGGGGAGCTTCCTCAATCTCATTAACTAAGGGGAGCTTCCTCAATCTCATTAAGGATGTCTTCAAAAAAAAAGAAATCTCAGCTGACATGATAATGGTGAAACCTTAAATCCCTTGATCCTATATCCCAGAAGAATGCAAGGACTCTACTCTCACTCATCATCTACTCATTATTCAACATTGTACTTCAAGTCCTAACCAATGAAAGGAAGAAAATGACCACAAAGCCATATAGACCAGAAATGAAAAGAAAAATTGTCTTTATCCTCAAATAGTATGATTTTCTATGTAGAAAATTCCAAGGAATCTACAAATAAACCACAAAAGAAACACAGTGAGTGAATTTAGTAATGTTACAGTATACAAAAATTAATTGTATTTTTATTTATTACCAGTGAATAATGGGAAAATATAAAATAATACCATTTTCAATAATACAAAAACATTAAATATTTATAAATAAATGTAATGGTATATGTGGAAGACATAAACTAGTAACTATAAGATAATTCTGAGCAATGAACTAAATAAGAGGAGAGATATAATATTAGACTGAAAGATCCAATAGTGCTAAGATACCATTATCCCCCCAATATTCCATAAATTCCATGCAACCTCGATTGAAATCTTAGCAAGTTTTTTTATAGAAATTGACAAGGTGATTCTAAGAAATTATATGGAAGTGCAAAGGACTTCGAGTAACCAAGAGAATTTTGAAAAAGAAAGAAATTTGACTTACACTACCGAATTTCCAGACTTATTATAAAGCTATAATAATCTAGAAAGTATAGTTCTAGTATAAGTGTAGACAAAAAGAACAGTGGAAAAAAATAAACCCACACATACATATTCACTTGATTGACCACAGAGGTGCCAAAACAATTCAATACAAAAAGAAATTCTGTTTACCAATCAGTGCTGTAAAAACCAGATATCCACATGAAACAAAATGAGCTTTGACTCCTATCACACATCTTACACAACATATTAATTCAATTTTAATCATATACATAAACATAAAAGCTAGAACTGTTAAGCTTCTAGAAAAAAACCCAGGAAGAATATACTTGTGATCTTGGAGTAGGCAGAGAAATTTTAGACAGGACACAGAAATTAGTAAGTATACACTAAATGATAAATTGAACTTTACGAAAATTAAAAACTTCCATTCATCAAAGCATACTGTTAAGAAAATGAATATGCAAGTCACAGACTTCGAGAACATATTTTATATCTCTATCTGTATCTATATATGTATATCTATATTTATATATCTGACAAAAGATTTATATCCAGATCATAAAGGACTCTTATGAACAACCCAACTTAAAAATACAGAAAATAATTGAACAGACTCTTCATAAAGGAAAATATACAGATGGCCAATAAACACATGGAAATGTGGTCAGTACTGTAATAATCAGGGAAATGCAAATTAAAGCTACAGTGGCATACCACTGTACTCCCTCTAGAACAGCTAAAATTAAAAAGTACTGAGTAAACCTAATGTTGGTGAGGATATGGAGCATCTAGAACTTTCAGACATTGTTGGTGAAATTGTAGAATGGTACAACTATCTTGGCAAACAGTTTGGAAGCTTCTTCTCATATTAAACATTCACCTACTCTATGTGCCAGCAATTTCACTCCTAGGTATTTAGCTGAGAGAAATGAAAACTTATGTCAGTAGAAAGATTTATACATAAATATTTATGGCAGCTTTATTTGTAATACTCAGGGAATAGAAAGGACTCAGTTGTCTGTCAACAGGCGAATGGATCAGCAAATTGTGCCATACTCATACAATTCAGCAGTAAAACTGAATAATCAACTATACACACCAAAACATGGATGAATCACAAAAACATTATCCTAAAAGATAGGAGCCAGACCTTGATGTGTACTTGCTGCGTAATTCTATTTATGAGAAATTTTAGAACAGGCAAAACTGATCTATTGTAGTAGAAATGAGTGGGGTATCCTTTGGAGAGGGAGGATTTATTATGAAGGAACTTGCTGGGGTGATGGAAATATTCCATTTCTGGATAATGATGTTGGTTACACAGTTGTAGATGTTTGTCAAAACTCAGGGCCTAGGTCTGTGCATTTTACTATATCAAAATTTCATCTCAACTGTTTTTAAGAAAAATATTAATTATATAATTCTGTTTGTGATATATAATTAAGCAAAAATATAAAATTTATAAATTTAAAATAATCCCTTTATGTAAGCAAGTATTTTCTCGGTCAGGATTCATGATTATAAGTAACAGGAAGACTCTAGTTAGAGGTTTATTAAAAAAATATTTAGTAGCATACCCAATATTCAGGATGGTCAAGGAATTAGCCTTGCCTGCTACACCGTCAAGAGCAAAACAGAAAGAGAATCACCCAGGCACACTCTGTAACTGTTCTAGGTGAACTCCCACTGCCACTGCCATCTGCTACTTGCACTCATGATGCCGGAGTGAAACCTCCATCAAAGCTACCCCAGAGAACCAGATGTCTTCACTGCTTTAGTTTCAAGGAGATCTTGTTTCCCTATGTGAGTTTGCCATCTCACACTGCTCAGTTCCCTCTTGCAAGACTTGTGCAGTGCAGTCTGCTGAGTGGAACCCTCTTTGCAGAAGACTTGGAAATATGTTATCCTGTTTCTAAAGTACAGGAAGATATGGTACAATCCTAAAAGGAAACGGGAGTGGGTGATAAATGAGCTAATCTGATTTGTCTGCCACTTCCATCCTTGGGGTGCTTTGTACACATTCTTTTCCATGTGCAAAATTCCAAACAACAGTAGTAGTGCAATGTGCTGATTTTTTAACATGTGGAACCATCTTTTACAAAACCAAGTTGGACCCATCTTATGCTCTCCAAAGGGGAGGTACAAACTCTTGTCAGTTATGACATGCACGTCTGGGTTTATTTTTTCTTACCTTAGCTGAATCACAGTCCTGCCTTGATATTTTATAACCCATGGACTAAGTGATAAATCTAACCACCATCAACATACTCCAAAAATACAGAGCTAAGAGGAATCTCAGTTCTGTACTTGGTTATGAGGCCATTGGTGTTATAATTCCCTTCCTCCATCATGCATTTCATGTTTCTTTTCTTTCTTTCTTTTTTCTTTTTTGGAAAAACACCTTGGCTGGTTGGGATATTTCACCTGACAGGATGAACTAAGTTTATAGTCCTGAGGTATTTGAGCCTTTGTTGGACTTTCCTATACGGGTTGCTTTAGTCTTAGACAAACATTTTACAGTGGATTTGGAGACACTAGAAGGTACTCAGAATGATCCTCAGTGGTCTAGAATGTTCCTCTTTGCCCTCATCATATAGCAGCAATTTTCCATTGGTAATTATGGTTAATAACCCTGTCCATCTTGTAACATAACATCTTGTAACATAAGGATCCTCAAATGGCCATATGGCAGTTTTAACTTTAAGTGCAATGGAAAAATTACTCTCTTGGGCACTCAGACCTGTAAATAAGCAAAGTCTGGAGTCCTAGCGACCATAAATTTGTTTATTTTTTTTGTAAGTAGGTCAATTTTTTAAAAACTTATTTAGTTATTTGGTTGCCCTGGGTCTTAGTTGCGGCTTGCCGGCTCCTTAGTTGCAGTATGTGAATTCTTAGCTGTGGCATGCATGTGGGATCTAGTTCCCTGACCAGGGATCGAACCCGGGCCCCGCGCATTGGGAGCATGGATTCTTAACCACTGCACCACCAGGGAAGTCCCTGTAAGTAGGTCAATTGATGTCACAGTGAAAGGTGCCCCAGTTTCATCCATTGGTTTTGTTTGACTCTGAGGGAAATAGCACAGTATGTTGATTGCTTGTCAGAGCACATTCATATCCTTAGCTTCTCAAGGTGACATTTCCAATCTGGTGCTTATCTGAGTCTTCTATAGGCCACTGCATCATTCTTTAAAGTTTTCTTTTCTTAGGAAATCCAAAGATGGTGTTGCTAACAGAAGTGTGACTCAGGGAATGCCTGTGTACATTTCCCATGCTCTCTCTACTACCAGGTAGTAGGCTCAGAACCCTAGGATGTGATACCATGTCAAGTTTACAAGCAGTTATTGTTGATGAGAGCGAGACTTAGCTCTTTTAAAGGCCAGGCCAGATGTGGTGAGGGGAAGTTCCTGTTCTACACATGAACATTTTCTGTTTTTGCCAACATGGCCACTTTGTTCATGAGCAGTGTGAGCAATCACTGCCGTGGCTATGGAAGGAGGTGAAATGACATCCATAGAGGAGACCATTGTTATGAACCTTGTCAGCGAGAGTCTCCTCTGCTCTCCTCCCCCACCCTGGGGACCCCGTAGTTAACATTTATGTGGCCATACATAGTCATACTCTGAGCTCATTAAATGAGTGGCTCATCCACATATTTCTTTCACAAATCTTATTACCAAACTTAAAACTTATTTATTCTGACTCTGCTACCAGCTGTAGGGGAGCCTATTTTGCCACCCCAAAATGTCCCTTTGGCATAGGGATTGTTTTGAGCTGGAAACAGTCAAGGCCTAAAAGACTCAGGAAGAAACTTTGACCTTCCCCCTAACTGCCTAAAAGACTGTAGATAGAGGATCTATTCCAGGAAGAAAGCTATCCCCATAGATAAGTATAATATGAATTAAATATGGTAGACAGAGGGGAATCTAGCAAAGTCTGTTAAAATTCCCCTCTGTGTCCCATTGTCTCTGTATGGCCCAGCAAATAATTATTTACCAAACATTTGCTTTTCCATCTCCATGTGAATTGCCTTCCTCCCCATTTGAAGTCCCAAACATCCTCTCTTTTCTTTGGCTGAACACAGTATTTAAGGTGAGGGTTTTGGCCATTTTGGTGAGTTACTCAATTTTCCTGGGTCTCTTCCACATATACATGTTATTAAACTTCTGTTTGATTTTTTTCCTGTTAATCTGTCTCATGTCAGTTTATTTCTTAGACCAGTCAGAAGTACCTAGAAGGGTAGAGGTAAATTTCTTCCTCTTCAACACAGTCAATTCATGTAGCTATTACCCATGAACTGATACAGAGACTCATCTCAGGCCTTCATTCTTTCCATGCACAGGAGACTGTGAGATGTACTTCTTGTAGTTTTACCAACTAGGAGCATTTCCTACAGAACTGTCCTTCAGGCCTCAATTAAATGAGGCTATAACATCACAGTGTTCTACTTTCAGGTCAGCATATCATGCAAAGTCTTCTGTAAGTCACTTTTTTCCTTACTCGGTTGGTTATTGGGAATTCTTCATGAGGGCATAGGAGTGGATTGAGGAAAACATGATAGTACCTTAGGGGGCATTTAGGGACAGGCACACTTGTAGTGAGAACCAATTATGCAAATTACTTGTGTCTCCAAGGGTCCTCTTGTACTTACTTAATCTTGTACATTATAGCTTCCACTTGATCATGGATACTGCTGGGAACACCTAACTAGGTTTCTTTTAGGGTACACAGTTCCCTATTCTTTCATGATGAGGTGTTCAGTCTCTAAAGAAGCCCAACAGCAAGCCAAGAACTATTTTCAAAAGAATAGCTACCCACCAAAAGGGGCATGAATCTGCCTCCAAACTCACTGTGATTCTCTTTCTAAGGCTTGTAATAGACTCCATAGAGCATCCTTGCCAGCCACAGACATTTTAGGGCATCATTGGATCTATTGAGTTGTAGAGGTCAAATGGCAGAGGTGCTTGAATTGGAGTTCTTCCTAAGTTCCTCTCGACCTGGTAGCCATACAGGTTAATTAAGTAAATGGGGGCAGTACATCCATAGGATGTGTGTGATGTTTCCAAAATTGAAATAAGACTATTAAATATTGCCTTTTTTTTTAGTAGTTAGAAAGTGTAAAGCACAACGATTTTTCTTTCAATTTGGAAAGGATATGCTCTCATGATATACACCACTGTTTTTGAACTAAGATATGGAAATTAGATGAGAAGCCTTAATGTTTTGTTTAACATACTAGAGTTTTGTTTGTTTGTGGCACATGGATGAACTGGGATCTTAGTGGGTTACCATATACCAGTTCCTAGGGAGGGACTATCTTGTTGCACAATTCCAGGGGGTACTGTTCACCTGATAACATGCACTGTATCAGCCAAAGATCCCTTCGGGTCAAGCTGTTCTCTTTTCCATGCTGCAAATTATTGCCAGCTGTGCCATTGTGCAGCTGGTGGTTAAGTGCCGCCATGGGGTCTCATCATTTTCATTGTAATAAGGGAGTCCGCTCAATAGCATTGTTTCCTACCTTCCAAAGTACATCCACTTTTCAAAGAGGATGGTGCTCTGCTCCCCAGTGTATTTCTCAGTGTTGTAAGGAAGGGACTGTTCACTTGGAACTCTTAGGGGATATAGGGATTGGGTAAGTGGATCATGCATGATAGATTTACTATACAAATGCAATGTAAGAAAACAGAATTGGGGTTCAAATTCAGCCCTACCTATTCCCAAAGGCTGTGTTATAGAGCTGATTCTAAATAGGTCTTGAAGTCCCCTTTGCATCTCCAATTTGTCTTACCATTTCCTTACAATGAAGTCGATACATACTATGTACCTCAGGCAAAATGGCACCTGCAATTGGTCATTAATTTTTCTGAGGACATCCGGCAGTGGGTGGGGTCTAACTACTTGGGAATATTTTTCAGGCAAAACAAATAATTGTGACATCTTCTAGCATTTAGGCTGCCTAGTGGCTAGCGTTAAAAACTGAAGGTGACTTTACTCAGATAAAGTAACTCTGCCTGCACTCCTCTAAAGTGATTTAATGTCTAGTAATTCTGTATGCCATTAAGGAGCAATTAAAAGCAAGCACGTTAAGTTTCAATTCTATAAACATTGAAGTGCTAAGTCACAGATCTTGATTCCCATTTCATTTGTTTTAAGCAGCAAGGCAATCAGGGCCCAGATCTTTCTTACTTCTTTTCTTATTCCTCATTATCCTTCATGTCCCTCTTGCCATTTAAGAGACATTTGTCCTTATGACAGCCCTTCAGAAACAAAGGATTAGGCATGGTACAGGGGAGGAGGCACAGAAAATAATGACGACAGAAAAATCCAGAGGCCCTGACTTCCGGAATGATGCCCTTATTCTAAGTCCCTCTTGTTTGGCTCCTTGACCACACCTGACTGAACTAAGCTTTGTTACACTGGGTGAAAGGACTTAAGAAGAAAAATGGTCCCGGAAGAGGAGAACTCATTGATGGGAGCATAAAAGATGCCTTGTACCAGATTTTTCTTTTTTCTTTTTCTGAGAGCAGATTTTATTAGGGGGAAAGAAGAGGAGGAGAGCTCACAGCTTTGAGCACCTCTCTGCTCCCACCAGCATTGGGATAAACTCTTGAGACATTTAGCCTTCATGAGACTCCCGTGAGCTAGGTATTTACCATCTGGATTTTACAGTTGATGAAATCAAGAAAGTTCAATTAGTTGTCTAAGGGCATACAGCTGGAGAGGTTCAGAAGCAGGATTCAAGCTTGACTTTAAAAACTGATCTCTCTCTTTGGACGTCATCCCATTCACGGTTAACCTTTATTAATAAGTACTTTTTGAGCAGAGCACTGTTTTTGGTACTGGAGACAGGAAAAAACAACAAACAAAAACCCACTTAGCTATGAATGCTGCCCACTGTTGGAAAGGGGTGGAACTTTTCCTCCCTTGTGTTTTGTTTCCATATGGAGGGACTCTTATTAGAGTAACACTCATGGCTGCCTGCAGGTCCCTTGCTGTCCTGGGCAGGGTGGGATCCCTATGACTAGTGTTGCATACAGTTCAGCCCTCTCCTTCCTGTTTTGGGACCTGCCTGCTGGCAGAGGGGATGTACCCTTTCTCATCAGCTTTCATCCATCTGGTAATGTTAGGCTTCAAAGCCCTGCCCCTGTGAGTGAGTTTGGGCTTTCTAGTTCTGCCATTGAAGGGTGAGTAAACTAACCTCTAGGGTGTATCACTTTCTAATGACAGATGCCATGTTACCTTGTCATGGGGTACATCTGGGTCCTCCTATGAGACTGTGAACCCATTCAAAGTTTGGGGGTTGCAGGTCAAATTCAAACTTCTGTTTATGTCCTGATGTTTTTCAGTATTAACTTGGATGATAAGTCATAATTCCAACCTCTATCTGGCTGAATGTTGCTTTGTTTTGACACTTTTTGACAATTAGTGTCAAAACCAGTTGCAACCCCCAAACTTTGAATGGGTTCACAGTCTCATAGGAGGACCCAGATGTACCCCATGACAAGGTAACATGGCATCTGTCATTAGAAAGTGATAATTTCTATAGAAAGAACCACACACACAGGGCTGGCTTCATGGGCTTTGATAAAAATAGCCTCTTGATTGAATAGCTGCTTTTTTTTTTTAATTAAAAAAAGTGTTAACAGTAAACTCTAGTGTGTATCAACTCAAAGAATTCCAATGAAGGAAAACGTCAAATAAGTCAACTTTTTCTCAGCATCTAGGGAAACATATTTTCCTCCTTTCAACCATAAGCTTTGGCCTCCAGCAGACATTGTCTTTTTCCGTATGTCACCTTGTGATCACCCTTATCCAACAAGAGGGCAAAGTACCAGAGAGAAAGCAACGGAATCAACCACATTCGACATTTTCCAATGATTATCCTGATGTTTGATGATTTGGTAATGTGGCCATCTTTCAAAGAAGTATTTTTCTTTAGATAGCCACTCTGCACATCAAATACACATAGATTAGCAATATTTGGCCATTATCTAAACATCTTGGCAGGTATGGTTTAGTAGATAGTACAAGTGGGTTCTCTTTTTTATCTAATTATCTGGGTCATTCAGAAAACCTTAAAATTCTTTTTTAGTCCAAAATACTCAAGTAACTGCTGTTGTATAGATCTTAGCTAGTTCTTAGGATTGTGAACTCGTTTGGCCATGGTTGGAAGGTGGTTTTAAAAATAACCAAAGGCTCAAAAGAAAGCTGACTGAAATCATAAGTAGATATTTAGATATATCAGAATTGAGTCAGCTGTTCCTTTTTATCTGCTTTTTAAGTGAAAGGTTTGATGCTGTATCTGTTGCCTCTTTTCAAAAGGCAGGCAGTAAAGGGAACAATCAGAATTTAATTCTCATGTCTTTTACTTAATGGGTTGCCTAGGTAACTCTACCAGTTTTCAGTGGTCCTTAAAACTTACATTTTTATCTGGGAAGAGAAATGGATTATATAAGCTTGGAGGATTTATAAAGGATGCTTTGATATCTCTGGCTAAAGAGAGTCTGCAATAATCTTTTGGTTTGCACATTAATATACCTTTACTATGTGAACGAATTATTTGTACATTTATTGACCATCTTCTATGGTCCAGCATTATCCTGGGTATTGAAATAGACAATCATAACATACTTTATTGCTCATTTCCTTGTGATTTAGAATTATGTATATTGTGTATATATTATATAAAAATTATATGTACCCATGTTGTAGTTAAACTGTTTCATTTTCTCCAAGATGTTTTTTGGTCATTCTCACTACCACTTCTTGCCAAAGGCATTTATCCCTTCTAGAAATGTCCTCCCCATTGACTTCTGCCTATCTTAACTCAATCTTGCCTTCAAGGAAGATCAAATATCATTCCTTTATACAAACATCTCTGATTATTCCTACCCAAAGGGATGTTTCTCTAATATGGGCACTAACACCGGATCATTTACTTTTTTTTTTTAACATCTTTATTGGAGTATAATTGCTTTACAATGGTGTGTTAGTTTCTGCTTTATAACAAAGTGAATCAGTTATACATATACATATGTTCCCATATGTCTTCCCTCTTGCGTCTCCCTCCCTCCCACCGTCCCTATCCCACCCCTCTTGGTGGTCACAAACGACCTAGCTGATCTCGCTGTGCTATGAGGCTGCTTCCGACTAGCTATCTGTTTTACGTTTGGTAGTGTATATATGTCCATGCCACTCTCTTACTTTGCCCCAGATTACCCTTCCTCCTCCCCATATCCTCAAGTCCATGCTCTAGTAGGTCTGTGTCTTTATTTCTGTCTTACCCCTAGGTTCTTCATGACATTTTTCTTCTTAGATTCCATATATATGTGTTAGCATACGGTATTTGTTTTTCTCTTTCTGACTTACTTCACTCTGTATGACAGACTTTGGGTTCATCCACCTCACTACAAATAACTCAATTTCGTTTCTTTTTATGGCTGAGTAATATTCCGTTATATATATATGCCATACCGTCTTTATCCATTCATCTGTTGATGGACACTTAGCTTGCTTCCATGTCCTGACTATTGTAAATAGAGCTGCAATGAACATTTTGGTACATGACTCTTTTTGAATTATGGTTTTCTCAGGGTATATGCCCAGTAGTGGGATTGCTGGGTCGTATGGTAGTTCTATTTTTAGTTTTTTAAGGAATCTCCATACTGTTCTCCATAGTGGCTGTATCAATATACATTCCCACCAACAGTGCGAGAGTGTTCCCTTTTCTCCACACCCTCTCCAGCATTTATTGTTTCTAGATTTTTTGATGATGGCCATTCTGACCGGTGTGAGATGATATCTCATTGTACTTTTGATTTGCATTTCTCTAATGATTAATGATGTTGAGCATTCTTTCATGTGTTTATTGGCAATCTGTATATCTTTTTTGGAGAAATGTCTATTTAGGTCTTCTACCCATTTTTGGATTGGGTTGTTTGTTCTTTTGTTATTGAGCTGCATGAGCTGCTTGTAAATTTTGGAGATTAATCCTTTGTCAGTTGCTTCATTTGCAAATATTTTCTCCCAGTCTGAGGGCTGTCTTTTGGTCTTGTTTATGGTTTCCTTTGCTGTGCAAAAGCTTTGAAGTTTCATTAGGTCCCATTTGTTTATTTTTGTTTTTATTTCCATTTCTCTAGGAGGTGGGTCAAAAAGGATTTTGCTATGATTTATGTCATAGAGTGTTCTGCCTATGTTTTCCTTTATGAGTTTGATAGTGTCTGGCCTTACATTTAGGTCTTTAATCCATTTTGAGTTTATTTTTGTGTATGGTGTTAGGGAGTGTTCTAATTTCATACTTTTACATATACCTGTCCAGTTTTCCCAGCACCAGTTATTGAAGAGGCTGTCTTTTCTCCACTGTATGTTCTTGCCTCCTTTATCAAAGATAAGGTGACCATATGTGCGTGGGTTTATCTCTGGGCTTTCTATCCTGTTCCATTGATCTATCTTTCTGTTTTTGTGCCAGTACCATACTGTCTTGATTACCATAGCTTTGTAGTATAGTCTGAAGTCAGGAAGCCTGGTTCCTCCAGCTCCATTTTTCTTTCTCAACATTGCTTTGGCTATTTGGCATCTTTCGTGTTTCCATACAAATTGTGAAATTTTTTGTTCTAGTTCTGTGAAAAATGCCAGTGGTAGTTTGATAGGGATTGCATTGAATCTATAGATTGCTTTGGGTAGTAGAGTCATTTTCACAATGTTGATTCTTCCAATCCAAGAACATGGTATATCTCTCCATCTATTTGTATCTTTAATTTCTTTCATCAGTGACTTAAAATTTTCTGCCTACAAGTCTTTTGTCTCCTTAGGTAGGTTTATTCTTAGATATTTTATTCTTTTTGTTGCAATGGTAAATGGGAGTGTTTTCTTAATTTCACTTTCAGATTTTTCATCATTAGTGTATACGAATGCTAGAGATTTCTGTGCATTAATTTTGTATCCTGCTACTTTGCCAAATTCATTGATTAGCTCTAGTAGTTTTCTGGTAGCATCTTTAGGATTCTCTATGTATAGTATCATGTCATCTGCAAACAGTGAAAGCTTTACTTCTTCTTTTCTGATTTGGATTCCTTTTATTTCTTTTTCTTCTCTTATTGTTGTGGCTAGAATTTCCAAAACTATGTTGAATAATAGTGGTGAGAGTGGGCACCCTTGTCTTGTTCCTGATCTTAGTGGAAATGTTTTCAGTTTTTCACCATTGAGGAGAATGTTGGCTGTGGGTTTGTCATATATGGACTTTATTATGTTGAGGAAAGTTCCCTCTATGCTTACTTTCTCCAGGGTCTTTATCATAAATGGGTGTTGAATTTTGTCGAAAGTTTTCTCTGCATCTATTGAGATGATCATGTGGTTTTTTCCCTTCAATTTGTTAATATGGTGTATCACGTTGATTGATTTGCATATATTGAAGAATCCTTGCATTCCTGAAATAAACCCCACTTGATCATGGTGTATGATCCTTTTAATGTGCTGTTGGATTCTGTTTGCTAGTAGTTTGTTGAGGATTTTTGCATCTATGTTCATCAGTGATATTGGCCTGTAGTTTTCTTTCTTTGTGACATCTTTGTCTGGCTTTGGTATCAGGGTGATGGTGGCCTCGTAGAATGAGTTTGGGAGTGTTCCTTCCTCTGCTGTATTTTGGAAGAGTTTGAGAAGGATAGGTGTTAGCTCTTCTCTAAATGTTTGATAGAATTCGCCTGTGAAGCCATCTGGTCCTGGGCTTTTGTTTGTTGGAAGATTTTTAATCACAGTTTCAATTTCAGTGCTTGTGATTGGTCTGTTCATACTTTCTATTTCTTCCTGGTTCAGTCTTGGAAGGTTGTGCTTTTCTAAGGATTTGTCCATTTCTTCCAGGTTGTCCATTTTATTGGCATAGAGTTGCTTGTAGTAATCTCTCATGATCCTTTGTATTTCTACAGTGTCAGTTGTTACTTCTCCTTTTTCATTTCTAATTCTATTGATTTTAATCTTCTCCTTTTTTTCTTGATGCATCTGGCTAATGTTTTATCAATTTTGTTTATCTTCTCAAAGAACCAGCTTTTAGTTTTATTGATCTTTGCTATCATTTCCTTCATTTCTTTTTCATTTATTTCTGATCTGATCTTTATGATTTCTTTCCTTCTGCTAATTTTGGGGTTTTTTTGTTTGTTTTTCTTTCTCTAATTGCTTTAGGTGTAAGGTTAGGTTTTTCATTTGAGATGTTTCCTGTTTCTTAAGGTAGGATTATATTGCTATAAACTTCCGTCTTAGAACTGCTTTTGCTGCATCCCATAGGTTTTGGGTCGTCGTGGCTCCGTTTTCATTTGTTTCTAGGTATTTTTTTATTTCCTCTTTGATTTCTTCAGTGATCACTTCGTTTTTAAGTAGTGTATTGTTTAGCCTCCATGTGTTTGTATTTTTTGCAGATCTTTTCCTGTAATTGATATCTACTCTCATAGCGTTGTGGTAGGAAAAGATACTTGATATGATTTCAGTTTTCTTAAATTTACCCAGGCTAGATTTGTGACCCAAGATATGATCTATCCTGGAGAATGTTCCATGAGCATTTGACAAGAATGTGTATTCTGTTGTTTTTGGATGGAATGTCATATAAATATCAATTAAGTCCATCTTCTGTAATGTATCATTTACAGCTTGTGTTTCCTTATTGTACATTGGTGAAAATGGGGTGTTAAAGTCCCCTACTGTGATTGTGTTACTGTCGATTTCCCCTTTTATGGCTGTTAGTATTTGCCTTATGTATTGAGGTGCTCCTATGTTGGGTGCATAAATATTTACAGTTGTTATATCTTCTTCTTGGATCGATCCCTTGATCATTATCTAGTGTCCCAGATCACTTACTATGTATGATACTGGCTTATACTGTTCGTATTTTTCTGTTCTAGAGATCATGGTTCATAATGTAATAGGGCTAATTTCTCTAGCTCTGTTTTACAACTACTTTTACTATTTCATAGTATGGTGTAGTCTTATCTCTTTGTGTATACTTCATCCCTCTTATAGGAAAGGAACATGGTCTTATACATGTTTGCTTCCATATATCACCAAGCACAGTACCTGGTACAGAGTAGGCTCTGTGTAAGTAGTTTTTTCTGAATTTAGTGTGGCAGCAGGCACAGTAGAAATGGTAGTGGATTGGAAATCAAGAGGCTTGGATTTGACTCTCTTGCTTGTGTCCTGTTGAGAAAATAATTTTCATTTTTCTGGACTTGTTTCATCAAGTGTGTAATGAGAGACTTGATGACTTGATGTTTAAATCACATATCAGCAACAACAGCATGTGATTGGTTTGGTAATAGAAGTCTTATTTCTCCCTCCAACTCAACAAATGCTGTAGTTAGTAGAATTTCCTATAGCTGCATGAAATTTATTAAGGGATTAATTTTTCTCATGTAGCAATGGAAATGGGCTTGGTACTGCAGAACTGGCTCAGGTACTTTTTCTCCTTTGCTTTACTATCTTTAGCATTTTATTTTTTTCTTTCTCAGTTGCAAGATGGCTGCTGTACCTCCAAGCCGTCATTCATGCTCTTTAGTCAGGAGGAAAAGGAAGGGATGAAGGGCAAAATGTGTGTCAACTGAGCATGTCCCCCTTTATCAGCAAAACAATAATATTCCTAGAAGCCCCGGCTATAAGACTTCCACCCTCTTCTCCCAACCAACTGTATGGTATGTGGTTACCCTTGGTTAAAAGAGAGTCAAGGAAATAAAATGTTCTAGCTAGCCATGGCCATCTCAGGAAAGTTAATCTCAATCTCTCTTCCCTCTCTTTTTCTTTCTCTTTCCCCCACCCGCAATCAATCAATAAGGGAGAAATGGAGAATAAATTAGTAAGGTCATTAGTAATGGTGTTGCATAAATATTTATATCTTCACATATTTACATTTTATTATTGAATAATTGTTATAATGAAACATACTGTCTATAAGCAAATAAGAGTCAATAGAACATTTAGAGGAGGGGAGTTAAAGGACTTTAGACAATTTAGTTTGGGGATGTACTACAGTAAGTGTCTCTTCATCTTTGGATTTCCTTGTCCAGAAGGTTCTGTTGTATTTTTTAAATTGTAACTTTGTTGATAAATAATTTATGTACAATAACCCATATCTATTTTTAAAGTGTACAATTTGTTGAGTTTTGACTGGTGTATGTATTCATGAAACGACTACCAAAATCAAGATGCGAAACATTTCCAGCACCGCCCCTTGCCCCAAGTTTCTCATGCCCCTATGCAGCCCATCCCATTCCCTACCCCCTTATTTGGACAACCACTCATCTGCTTTTTTTCACTATATATTAATTTGCATTTCTAGGTTTTTATATAAATGGAATCATTCAAGATCTACTCTTTTGTCTGGCTCCTCTGCCTCAGCATAATGATTTTGAGATTCCTCCATGTTGTTGCATGTATCAATAATTCATTCCTTTTTATGGCTGAAAAATATTCCGTTGTATGGGTATACCAAATTCTTTTTGTCATTCACTTGCTGATGGACTTTTGGTTGTTTCTAATTTTTGGCTATTATGAATAGTGCTGCTATGAACATTCATGTACAAGTCTTTGTATGGACATACATTTTCAGGACTTCTGGCTGAATACCTAGGAATGGGATGTATGAATTGTTTGGTAATATAAGTTTCACTTTTAAGAATCTGCCAAGTTGTTTCCAAAGTGCTTGTGTCCTTTTCATTCCTACTAGCCATTCATAAGAATTTGAATTGCTCCACATTCTTGTCAATACTTGGTGTGGTCAGTCTTTAATTTTAGCCATTTTGGTGGGAGTAGGAGGCATTGAATTTTTTTATATTCATTTTGATCCATTCGTGTCACTTACATTTATTTCTAGTGACATATTTCCATGATACGTAAGTTGACTATCTTAGGTTTTTGAAGTAGACAACTCATATTATCTGAAAATAATGATAATTTTGTTTCCTCCTTTTCAACTATAGAACTCATTTAAAAAATTTACATCTTGGGCTTCCCTGGTGGTGCAGTGGTTAAGAGTCCGCCTGCCAATGCGGGGGACACGGGTTCGTGCCCCGGTCCGGGAAGATCCCACATGCCACGGAGCGGCTGGGCCTGTGAGCCATGGCCGCTGAGCCTGCGCGTCCGGAGCCTGTGCTCCGCAACGGCAGAGGCCACAACAGTGAGAGGCCTGCGTACCCAAAAAAAAAAAAAAAAAATTACATCTTTATGCAGTGTTAAAACTCCTGAACTTATATTAAATAATATTATGTATAATGAATGCTCATTATTTGCTTATATGATATATTTATGTTATTCCCAGTCTAATGGCAATTTCTTTAGTGATTCAGCATTTGGGACAGGTGCTTTTCAACATATTAAAAAAAAAGTTTTTGAAAATTATTGACAAAGAGGTTTGTTTTTCTAAAATCATAGCTGCATGATGAATTTTTTAAAATAACTTTTTGACATCTAGTGACATGACTTCCCCCTAATTTGATTCAAATCCCTTAGGTGAATTTTATTGAGTACATATTATTACAAATTTTCTTTTGTTAGTATTTCATTTATAATTTTGTCATCAGTATTCATAAAGGATATTGATCTATATTTTCCAGGTTTTCATATCAGCATGGTACTATCCTTATAGTACCATGAAAATCAATATGAAATCAATATGGAAATCTTTATGGAAAAATCTTTATGGAAATCAATATGGAATCTTTCCAGCTGCATTCATGCTTTGGAGTAATTTATAAAGCATTGATAGACAGTTTCTTGACTGTTTGGAAGAACTCATCGTATGAACTTACATGTGCTTTTGGAAGAAAATCTCCAAAAACCTTTCTGAATATATTCCATAGTTATTAATTGATTAAGGTTTCCTACTTCATGAGCCTTTATTGGCTTTAACCACTCCCTGGTCCCTCTGACACACACAGTCATTCATTTCATTGTATAGTTAATTTCATTAGCACAGGGCATAATTTATATGCTTAGCAATTGAAAAAATACCTGTATCCATGGTTTGGCTCTTCCCTAGTTTCTGCATTTTCCTTTTATTAGATTATTGATTTATTATTTATTAGACTTTCTTAGTTTTGCCAAAAATACTATTGGATGTGTTTATTCATTAGTACTTTTGCTGTTTTAAAAAATTATTTGGTTTTGACTTTCCTTTCTATACCTAGTTGCAAGTAGCATCTGTTCTAGCCTAGAGGTTCCTTTTCTCATCCCCACTTACGGGTGTTGGTGATTAGGTGAAGGAGCTATTAGGAGAATGGAGCTCCGAGAAGATACCAGCCAGTCCTTCCAGTCTTGTTCTGTCTGGTTTCTGAAGCCTGATTCATGTGTTTTCTCTGGTGAATTCCATGTTTCCTACTACTTTACTTCCACCTAGCATTCATTCATTCATGCATTCATCAGATATTTTTTAAAACGTTTTTTAAACCACAGGCACTGTAGCACTTGGAATCGAGGCTTAAACAAAGGAGATGAATTCCCTGCCTTCACAAAATTTGTGGTCCAGTAAAGTAGAGTTTACAGTAAAGAGATAAAATAAAGTTTAATGAAGGGTTACATTAGGAAAATACAGGGTGCTATTGGAACAAACCAAGAAAATGTAACGTAGATCTGGGAAGACCTGTTTTGTTTCTGATTTTTGTTCTAACCATTTATTTCCCACTATGGCCAGGAAGAAGCTACCCACTGTCTTTTATGAGGTACTCTGAGACCATGCAAGATTAAGTCATGTTTCTCATCCTCAGATTATTTTAATTTAAGCTACTTGGTGTGGGAGGAAGAGCTGAATCAATAATATCAATAAATCAGTAATGTTTGTGCTCCAGGTCTAAATTGCAAATAAATCCTTAAACAGAATTAAAATAAATGTAACAGTAGTAAGATTATGATTGCAGGGAGATGAACTAAAAAATGGAATAAAAATACTAAAAATGACTACATAGCTACTGGAGTTGTGTTCAAACATAATTCAGGAGAGACTGTGAGTCTTCAAATGAATAAAATTGATTTGGCTGTGTGGGTGGGATGAGGGAGAAAGGAAGAACAACACGTCCTCTTTCTACCCAATGTTATTGCAGCTACACAGCTATCAAGATGCTTAGCATTTCTCAGAAAGCAGGAGTCTAAAACCTGCTGCTAAAGGTAGGAGGAGCATCCATTGGTAGAGGGAACAACCTGTCATGAAGTGACATATCTCAAATGTGGTAGCTGCATTCAAAAAAAAAAAAAGTAACAAGTTTCAACAGGAAAATCAGGTTACAGAAATGAGTATTTAGCATGGGTAGGATTTGCAGTGAGCGCGAACACTTACCACCATTTCTTCTATATTCTGAACCTATAGAGAAATAATCACAGTAGTCAGCTGAGATGTAAGGCACAGTATTTTTAATTGTTGATAAAGTGAAATTGGATAAGTGAACTTTAGTGGGAGCCTCCTCTAACATCCTACAACTCTTGACTTTGAGACTTAATGGGGGTGATGAGTATGGAGAGGAGCTCCTTACTTAGACCCCAATGTTAGACCATGCTACCTAGGGCTCTGTCGAGTCTGAGAGCCAAGGGTGAGGACTCACTTCTCAACAACAATCTTTAAGTACATGAATCCTGCCTCATGGAGAAACAGGAAAGGACGAATGTCAGACTCTCATTTTGTCAGCAATCAGATGAATCCCTCTCCTCCCATGGAGTGTGTGCATAGAAGAGGCAGGAGCTACTTCTCCCCAATGCTTGTCTGAGAATCTGGAGATTTGGGGAGATTTCTTATTGTATGAGTTGCTGCAGGAGAGGAAAGGACTGGTTCCCTTCAAGAGTATGTAAAAAAATGTATGAACGTATAGTATAATCACATAATTCCTGAAAAAAATACCAGAATGGAAAGTCATCATCATTTTGAAATATTTATCTCAGTTAAATGAGATTATGAGTGATTTTTATTTCTGTATTTTCTAATTATTCTCCAGTGATCATGGGTCTCTTTCATAATTGAGAGAAAGGCGATACCACTTATTTTAAAATATATTCATAGTGACGGATTGTATTTTGAGCTTTCCCATAATAAAGTGGTTCCTGAAAGCCCTTTACTTGGCAGACAGAAGATTATAAATTCTGGAAGGACAGGGATTTATTGTCAATAACAAATCAATGAATAGATTGTTATTTGATACCTATCTCATACGAGACATCATTTTATGTCCTGCAAATACCCTGCTGTACAAGACAAAGTCTCATCCTTCTAAAAGCTTTTGTTCTAGTAGCGGTACAAACAATGAAAACATGAACAAACAAAAAAATACAATTTCAGGTACTGATAAGTGTTAAGATGAAAATAAAGTAGGATTAGGTGAATATCTGGAGGTGTGATTTTCCATGCAGAAGGCCCTGAAAATAAAGGGCCTGACAGTTGGGATTTTAAAACCAAATGATGGTAGGGGAAAAAATGACACAGGCCATGAGGCAATATGGAGCAATGGGAACTCCGATAATCCGGAGAGTGCAGGTCCCATCTGAAGGAGTCAAGTGTCAGAAATATGAGCTTAATGTTACTGGATATTTTGATTTTTCTCCATGAGAAACCAGAAACACATATTGTTAAGTCTCCCGGTTTTTAAATGTTTACAACCAATTTACAGTATTTGGGGCCAACAACGAAAAAGCGCACAAAAATATGTCTGAATTGAAACAGTGCGCTTCCAAGTTCTAACTTCTCTTATAAACCATAGAGTTTAAGGGATCTTAGAGATCATAAAGTTCACCTAAGTGCTAAATATGTGAGAAAGTTGAGGCCCAGATAATTATTGGTCCACAGCTGAGAAAGTTGTTCAGGTGGGATTCATACGTGCTGTTCAGAGCTCTTTCTGTTACACGGGAGAATCTGATACGTGTCTTATTTTCTCTCAGTCCATGGATTATTTTCTAGCATATCTGGTACCGTCCTGATTTATTTTGTTTTCCTTTCCATATAGAGATATATGAAGGGGCAAATGAAATGAACACATCTCAATTCTGTATAATAATCACAGCAGTTATTGGCATAATAGAGTGGATATTTGATGTGAGAACAGCATTTGAAAGAGACATAAAACGGTGTGTAGCTGTGAGAGTATTACATCACCTAAATGGTAATTGAGTCCATTCAAAAATGAGTCAAAAGCAAGGAAGTCTACCACTTTGATGCTGGACACTTTAAGGTACGCTTTTACTTAGAAGAAGGCTTCAGGGGAATGCCATATACGGCCCAGAGTAACTGGTGGAGAGATTCTGAAATAAATGCAGCCTCACTTTTTCTGTGTTGTTTTCATGAAGGGTGGTGTTCCCATCCTCACATGTTTTTTTTGTTTGTTTGTTTGTTTGTTTCTTTTGCGGTACGTGGGCCTCTCACTGCTGTGGCCTCTCCTGTTGCGGAGCACAGGCTCCGGATGCGCAGGCTCAGCGGCCATGGCTCACGGGCCCAGCCGCTCCGCGGCATGTGGGATCTTCCCGGACCGGGGCACGAACCCGTGTCCCCTGCTTCGGCAGGTGGACTCTCAACCACTGCGCCACCAGGGAAGCCCCTCACATGTTTTTTATTATAATGTTTGTTGGCAGAAGAAAGTAACATAATAATTGATGAAATAGCAGAGAGAGTTAAGACAGAGCCCAGCCTGGACAAAAAGCACTCTGAACGTCTCTTTTGTAATTATTTTGCAATTGTGTTTGTTAATCGTTAATGTAAATGTTGATTTCCTAGTAAATTCCATTTCTGTCTGTTTTTTGCTGTGTCTCCATTTATCGAATGAAAGAAAGAATGAAAACACAAAGAATAATACTTAACATAATGCTTAACTTGAGTGAAAAAAAATCTGACTTGAAAATAGTTTAGCATTTGAATATCCTGGAGGGAGGTAACTACTTAGTGGTGAGCAGGAAACAAAGATACATCTTTGTTGTAGAACTGGAGTGGAGAATTTCTTTGGGACATCAATGGGCCCCACTTTGAATTCTGAAGATTGGTCCTATTATGGAAAGTTGGGAGGCAGTGAGGTATGTAATTCAGGAGACCTGTATACTAAGTACTGGATCTGTGATTGGTTAATGTTGGTTTAGTTCTTGAATTTTCTGTATGTATTCTCTTATCTATTAAATAGAGGCAATAACAATGTGATGCCGGACCAAAAGCTTTAAAGATAGAGAGTGCTGAACCAATGCCTAGATACTGAAGGATCTCAATTAATATGAAGACTCTTGGATGGAATGGTTCTGGGAAGTGGGTGCTTTCAATCAATGACCTAAATTTTTTTTTTTTTTTTTTTTTGCGGTACGCGGGCCTCTCACTATTGTGGCCTCTTCCGTTGCGGAGCACAGGCTCCGGATGCGCAGGCTCTGGACATGCAGGCTCAGCGGCCATGGCTCACGGGCCCAGCTGCTCAACGGCATGTGGGATCTTCCCGGACCGGGGCACGAACCCGTGTCCTCTGTATCAGCAGGCGGACTCTCAACCACTGCGCCACCAGGGAAGCCCAACGACCTAAATTTTTTTTCTTAAGATTTGTTCCTGGTGCAGCTAAGAATTGTCACCTATATTAAGTGAGGCAATTTACACAAAAGCACTCCCATGAGTACACTGACATATATATGTATATATATGTATATATCAGATGTGTGTGTGTGTGTGTGTGTGTGTGTGTGTGTGTGTAGACTGAATCAATGCTGGTTTGGTGAATTGAAAAGAAAGGCTGTCAGGTTGCTATGTCCATAGCCTCCCAGTTGAGTCTTGTCTTGGTGGAATTTCTTTAGGTTAGTGTGATCCATCTTCTCCCTCCCTCACTCCCTTCCTTCCTTCTTTACTTCCTATCTATCATATATCTATAATGGACTGGATCTAGGAGACTGATTTATATTAACTAAACTCTCAAGACGTTTATCTAAAACCAGTTTGGCATTCACTGTTGGTTAGCTGACTCACCCACCATCTATAACCCCCTTCTCCCTAGCCACTATTTCAGTAAGGATAGCCATTGTCACCGTTCTGGCTAACAGATGTAAGCAGAAGTCTCTAGCACATGTTTTCTAGGAAGTTTTTGCTTTTTTGATGAAAAAGAACAGATTCAGTAGGCACCCCTATTGCCTTTCATCCTTGTCTGTCTTCCTTATTTCTGCTTGGGATGAGGATATGATACTTATATCATATCCTTACGATACAGCAGCTATCTTGTGACCATGAGATTGCTCATCTAAAAACAATAGCCAAAAGAAATATATGAAGAGCCTGGGTTCTTTAAGGTGGTGCCTCTCAAACTATCTGTGATCAATATCATTAAAAACTATTTCCAGTCATTGTGGATTGATTAAAATACAGTAAAATGAATAAATAGAAAAATGAAATGAAAAAGACTTGAAAAATACACGTACAAATATTTTATCATTATATTCAACAGGCATAAAGTAATTCTGTCAAATTGTTATCCGAGTTTCTAAATGCTTACTCTGATTTTCTGTGCTTATCTATATTCATTTGCTAGGGTTGCCATAACAAAACACCACAGCCTGGGTGGCTTAAACAAGCAGAAATTTATTTCCTCACAGTTCTGGAGGCTGGAAGTCCATGATCAAGGTGATGGCAGATTGGCTTTCTCCTAAGGCCTCTTCCTTGGCTTACAGATGGCCATCTTCTTGCTGTGTCCTTGCTGTGACTTTTTCTCTCTATATCCCTGGTGTCTCTTCATCTTTTCATAAAGACAGAAGTCATACTGGATTCGGGCCCCACCCTTATGACCTTGTTTAACCTTAATTACCTTTTCAAAGGTCTGTCTCCAAATACAGTCACACTGTGTTTAGGGCTTTGGTATATGAGTACTGGGGGCACATAAATCTGTCTATAGCATTATCACATATGAGTAAAAACCAACTAATGGACTGGCACCAGCAGCCCTTGGCCCACACTGTAAGATCGACTGCCCTAAGATGCAAGTGGTTACTGTATCAGTCCTGGACTGGTACCTCCAGAATTCTGGTTTAGTGAGAAAAACACACTCCTATTTGTTGAAGCCACCAAGTGTCAGGTTTCTCTTACTTACAACTGAAAGATTCTAAATGGATATTACCATGAAGCACATTTTTAACATTTATGTTAGGAAACATAGCTGACTTGAGAACCAAGCCAGTCACATCCATTGGAGAGTTTTTCATTATTTGGTTACTTTGCATTCCCAGTATCCATTCGTCTCTCTGCTGATAACAGATATCATTTTACTTTGGGAACTCTTCTCATACATTGCATGCAATTTTCATAGAACTGTCAATTAAGGTACTTTGCCCTCCTGAGGACAAAGGACTCAAATCAGTTCATGCCTGTTCTGTGAGCTTTGTCTTACAAAGAACCCTGCTAGTAGAGTAGGTTAATTCAGAAGACAAGGACTATGAAGTCTGTTTTGTAGCAGATAATCACAAGAAAGGGAGGTACTTGAAGCATCAGCCCAAACACTGCATCTTCTGAGAAGAATCTCTAGCTGATTCCAACACTTGAGATGCTTTGTCCTCTGTGTTTCTATAGTAGTTTGTACATACTTTCCCCAGAGTGATTATTACATTATATATAGCAAATGTATGTTTACATCTCTCCTGCCCACTTAGCATACTCCATAAGGGGAAGACCTTTTAATCTTTGTATTTCTAGTACCCAGAATAGTAGAGATACATAATCGGCACTTAATTGCTGAGTGGATGAACTGAATATTTCAATTTATTCATTTACTTATAAATTCAGTCAAGAAAAATGGTTCAGCATCCAGTATGCACCGTGGAGACAGTGGTAGGGATGTGAAGGTGGATAATATATGAATCTGACTCAAGAGCTTTGTCATCCAGGGGATGGAGAGGTGCAATGGGAGAGCAGACCCAGAATACCTATTCATTCATCCGTACAGCAAGTATTATCTATGAGTTAGGCGTCATGAGCAAATATGCACTAGCCGTGATGCAAACATACTTTCAAAGCACCTCATGGAAAGGTCAGAGAAAGCTCCTCGGAGAAGGCAACGCCTGAGCAAGCCATAAAGAATGAGGAGATAATTTGAAACAGTTGCTGAAGATGATATGAATTGGCTGAGAAGACAAATACCATCAGGTATATTTGAGGTCTCAGATGATGTTTGAGACAATAATTTTTGATAGTGTCTACATGTCTGACTGTGATTTTCTTCAGTGCTCAGGTACAGAGTCTTAGAAGCCAAGAATGTGGATGGATTTTAACAGTGACCCAACATTAGGGATTTACTGGGTGGATAATAATATAATAATGGCATTGAGTATGCTAATGAGAGAGTGGTTCATACAATCAACTCTTAGGTCCAGACTGGGTAGGAAAGAACAACCAGGAAGTGGGCGACCAAAGATGGAAGCTCCATTGATTCAAAGAGCTGATTGAGCTACACGTATATGTATGTACTTTATATGTATCATCTTACATCGTCCTTAAAACAACATTAAGAAGGAGATAATTTTATTGCCTGCATTTTTTTTTTTAGGTGAAAGGAAATCGAGGTAGAGAAGTCTAGTCACTTAACTGAGATCATATACTCAGTAAGTATAGAGATGACATTAGGATAGGATCCAAGTCACCTGACCCTTCTCCATCCCCTGGACAACAAAGCTCTTGAGTCAGGTTCATATCTTATAGTGGAGATGACATTACGATAGGATCCAGGTCACCCCGCCCCAGAGCCTAGATTTTAAACTTTTATGTGGAAAGTATATTAATTTCTAAAATAGAAAAAATTAAAATGTTTCTAAAAGTATAGTAGTATAGAATCAATGCATGTTCTCCCAAAAGTAATACTAAATAGGCATTGGCAAATCCTTGCTTTTACAGAATTTGCTTTTCTCAGTTATTAGATTGAAGTACTTGATGTTATTGGAATTTCACCATTTCTGATCTCTAAAAACATTTAATATGGTTCAACATAACACTACAATGTTATGGCGCTGTATTCTTGGTACTCTTAGTGTAAATGGCATTAACTTCTTGCTAGGCACATGATGCTATGTTTGGCCAGGTGACAGTGTCCTTTGTCCATTGAATTCTATTCTTTATGAAGATCTGTTTGCTTTGGAGACACTTTAAGAACAACACAGAAGCAAGCCCCTTCTGGTGTGTTCCTTTGAATGAGGACTTATGAATCCTTAGGGAGCATCTTGTGTGCACCTGAAAGTCCATTATGTAATTATGAGTCTTTTCTCCTTCATGCCATATGTAATAAGAGAATTTAGATGAATAAGAATTAGAATAAGTCCTGGACAACATGGGTCTTATAACTGATCATTTATTCTGTATTGGTTATTTAATATCAGACCGTGCGGGTTTAAAGTTATGTGAACACAACATTAACCAAGGCTTGGGATATTGCTTTGAAATGCCCTGAGATAGTGTGATAAATAAAAACAGCAGAGGGAGAACATTTTCCTTGGAATACCTTATGTGAAAGCATTTGACCTGATGCTAACAGGTATTGAAAAATGAAACCCTCAATTGCTGTTCGTCCTTCATTTATAATTTACAAATATCACACAAAAAGAATTTTAGGCATCGGAAGGGGAATAAGTAATATAGCAATAGAAAGCCATCAAATAATTGTGAAAACAACCTCAGAAAAATCACACTTACTCCCTTTGTAAAATAAGCTTATTTCACTTTGTCACTTGTTGTAGGCCTGTCATTGAGGGGTTGACCTAATTCTGTCTTTTCTCTTGTCACCCCGCTAGAGAGAGGTGAGGGAGAATAACATTTACTGTATTAATTAAACTTATTCTTTATCCCCTGAGAACTAAAAGAATACTTTTCTCTGTTAAGTTTGATTATATAATTGTCCATTATTGCTATTACTAAAATCTTTTCTCCTAGTTGCATAAGATTTTTGATATGAGCAATAAAAATATGCCCAAACTGATATTTAAATTTAAAAAATAGGGGCTCCTCTGGTGGCACAGTGATTAAGAATCCACCTGCCAATGAAGGGGACACGGGTTCGAACCCTGGTCTGGGAAGACCCCACATGCCGTAGAGCAACTAAGCCCATGCACCACAACTACTGAGCCTGTGCTCTAGAGCCCGCGAGTCACAAGTACTGAGCCTGTGCTCTAGAACCCGCGAGCCACAACTACTGAAGCCCATGCGCCTAGAACCCGCACACTTTAACGAAGAGTAGTCCCCACTCGCCGCAACTAGAGGAAGTCCGTGCACAGCAACAAAGACCCAACACAGCCAAAAATAAAAAAATTAAAAAAAAATTTTTTTTTAAAGTAATTTTCTTAATCCCTAAAATCCTTCTGTTTGGCTGCAACAACTTGTGATAGTGAACTTTGGAATATGTGGCACTTTTTCTTTGAAGATATAATGGACTGTCAAATACTATAAAAATTGACCTTGTTTCTCTACTGCAGGATAACCAGTCTTTGGGCTCCTTATTATTTTTTTATGCAGATGGGATCAGTTTTTTTCCCCAGAAGCGTTCTTGTTGTTTTGCCTAAAGGTAGTATTCTAAATGCAGCTGTTAGAACTAGTTAGGCAACCAAATCAGTTAAAGCAAATATTTACTGGGACGTTATTTTCTTGCATCTATGGCAAGGAAATGTTGAAGTACTCTTCTTCTTTTTTCTTTTTATACTTTTTTTTAAACATCTTTATTGGAGTATAATTGCTTTACAGTGGTGTGTTAGTTTCTGTTTTATAACAAAGTGAATCAGCTATACATATACACATATCCCCATATCTCCTCCCTCTTGAGTCTCCCTCCCACCGTCCCTATCCCATTCCTCTAGGTGGACACAAAGCACTGAGCTGATCTCCCTGTGCTATGCAGCTGCTTCCCACTAGCTTTCTATTTTACATTTGGTAGTGTATATATGTCCATGCCACTCTCTCACTTCGTCCCAGCTTACCCTTGCCCCTCCCTGTGTCCTCAACTCCATTCTCTACATCTGCATCTTTATTCCTGTCCTGCCCCTAGGTTCTTCAGAACCTTTTTTTTTTTAGATTCCATATATATGTGTTAGCATACGGTATTTGTTTTTCTCTTTCTGACTTACTTCACTCTGTATGACAGACTCTAGGTCTATCCACCTCACCACAAATAACTCAGTTTCATTTCTTTTCATGGCTGAGTAATATTCTGTTGTGTATATGTGCCACATCTTCTTTATCCATTCATCTGTCGATGGACACTTAGGCTGCTTCCATGTCCTGGCTATTGTAAATAGTGCTGCAATGAACATTGTGGTACATGACTCTTTTTGAATTATGGTTTTCTCAGGGTATATGCCCAGTAGTGGGATGAGGATAAAAAGCAATAACTTTTTTCCCCATGTTAAGGATCTTCCAGTGAATGCTTATGATGACAGGGATTATGTGTCTGTCACTGCTGTCAGGAGGCTTAATCCTCTGTGATCTTGTAGCAGTGACTGCACATTGAGAGCTCTTACGTCATGTCCTTCTCCCTCAGAGCCAGGGCTCCCCGGTGGCAAACAGTGGTATGAGCTTTAGAAGACTCCATGGGCAATATTTTTGGTTCTTGTTTACAGTATTAAATTTGCTTCTATTTGACAAGATGGAGGGGTTTTGTTTAAAGGTTTCCTTTATGATACGATTCCTGCTAATGTTTCTATTTAGTTTACCTCTCTTGTCAACCTAATTTCCTCTGCATATGAATCAGTAAATCAGTTAACAAATATTTATTAAGCATCTACCAAGGGCCACTGTCCATGGGATTTCACTGGGAAAAATATAACTTCTACATTCAATAAAATCATAACTCAGCAATTCTGCAAGTGTGTTCGGAAAGGTACTAACCAAAGAGAGGTACATAGGCAAATATATTTGTAAAAATCTGAATTAAATAAAGGTAAACTGTATTCTTTACTGTAGGAATTTTCAGGACCTCAAGTATGGTAAATATGGATTGTAATCTTTCCCAGGGGAACATATAATGCAACATTTTCCAAATGTGATGGACCATTTGAAATTACTTTTTATGGAATAACTCAAAGGATGAGCTTTACTTTAAAGATATTTTGGGAAGTGTTCCATAATTTGAGGAGATATATTTAATACAATGAAATGTTATCAGAATCTTCCTCCATGTGGCTTAAATTCTATGCATTTTCTTGGTGAAAATTTCTCATGTCTGCAATAATCTAGAATAATCCAGGGGCATGCAGATTCCTGGGATACATGGCATTTTCCGAGGGGTACCTGAGGAAATGGACACTTTTAAGGGAATCATTTTCCAGATCCTCAAGCTTCACATGTTATTTCTGTTTTTCCCACAAATTGATGTGAGAGAGAATGAGCCTGGTTTTGAAGAATCCCACTTCCTTTCACAGCATGCGTTCTCTCACCTTACAAAAAAATCCTGGCTCTCAACCATCTAGATATTTTCTATGGCCATGGAGTGAAATTCTTACTCTACACCAAAACCAAGAGACAGGTTGGATAGTTGGTGGCATTGTTGAAAAGTGAATGACTTTAATGCCTAGGTAAAAATTTTCTTTTGTAAGACAGATGTTTTCAGTTCAGTAATATTGCAGAAATATCTAATTGACTAGTCGTCTTATGGATCATTAAAAGTAGTTTTTGTGTGATCACTATGTGATATTTTTGGCGACTATAGGGAAAGAGCTGGAGAATTAAATACCTGATAAAATCAAACTCCTTCCATTCCCATTCATTCGTTTAGATGAACAATTTTTCCCTGAGCTTAAATCTATAGAAAATAAAAACTAGGAATGGAATTAGAGCTGTACCCCATCTTATTATTATTCTATTTGTAGTAATGGTAATGTGTAGTATTCATCTTGGATTATGAACTGTATAGGGGAAAGCTCTAGCCTCATCCATTTAATTAAGAGATTATTACCAATAATAGTTATTGTGTTAATAATTATTTGTGTTTTGAAAAATTGAGCCCTATAATATTTATAATCATAACTCAATGCAGAAATAATTTTTAGTATTTAAAGCCTTCTGGTCACTCTGTGTTTAAAAATAATTTACCTTTCAATTTAGACACATGTTTTTGTTACACTGAAGTATGATTCAGTGATCATTAAAGTCTCTCAAGCACAAAACGTCTTTTCTTCGGGTAAAATTCTGTGGGAGAATTGAAATGAAAATACTTTAAAGGGAATAAAGAATGATGTGAAATTTCAGACTGGAAGAGTATGCTTTTATTTATTAAATGAATGGTGGTGGTTCTTAACTTGCTGTTGTGTTTGGATTACTTTGGATAAATTTTACAGAGTAATCTAATAGTTTAATTTAAAAGCGTCATTATTTGTAATTTGCCAAAAATTATACCTTCTACAATTAGTTACAAACTAAAGAGGAAATTTTATTTATTTAGGGAACATTGGTTTATAACATTATATGTTTCATGTGTACATTATGTTTATACTTCTGTACACACTACAGTGTGCTCACCACCACAAGTTTAGTCTCTGTCCATCACCATGTAGTTGACTCTACCCATTTTGCCCTCCCCTTTACTCCTTCCCCTCTGGTAACCACTACTCTGTTCTGTGTATCTATATGTTTGTTTTTCTTTGGTTTGTTCATTTATTTTTATTTTTTAATTCCACATATGAATGAAATCATGGTATTTGTTTTTCTTCATCTAATTTATTTCACTTAACATAACACCCTCAAGGTCCATCCATGTTGCTGTAAATGGCAAGATTTCATCTTTTCTTATGGCTGAGTAATATTCCATTGTATACATATACCACATCTTCTTTATCCATTCATCCAATGATGGACATTTAGCTTGTTTCCATATCTTGGCTATTGGAATGAATATAGGGGTGCATATATCTTTTCAAATTAGTGTTTTTGTATTCTTCAGATAAATACCCAGAAGTAAGATAGTTGGATCATATCGTAGTTCTGTTCTTATTTTTTGAGGAGTCTCTGCACTGTTTTCCATAGTGGCTCCACCAATTTACATTCCACCAACAGTGCAGGAGGGTTCCCATTTCTCCACATCCTCATCAACACTTGCTATTTCTTGCTTTTTTGATAATGGCCATTCTAACAGGCATGAGGTAATGGTGAAATTTTAGATGTCAAATTATAGATGCACAAGTTTCTCCTAAAAACTTTTTCATGGAAAAAGGAGCAAACAATTGTTTAAAGACCACTGATTTAAGCCACCGTCTGTGATTACTAAATATTCTTCTGTTGTAATCCCCTCACTTACTATGAATTTGCAGTTTACTCTGTGGATTTTCATTGTTTTTGGATTGTTTTGAATTGTAATCTGGGTTCTTCAATATATAATTGTGATCTGGATGCTTCCACACATAACCATTTCTTACGGTCTTCCTTAAACTGGTATTAACATGTGCTTCTCAGTGCAAAGTGTTGATCTCTTTCTTCTAGTACATGGTAGACATATGCTGCTATTACCATCATCCCTTGTCTCTGAAAAAGATGTAAAGTGGGAAGAGCTGGCTTATGCAAATGACTTCAAGTTTTTAGAGAACTGAGGGTGAAGTAGGATGTGGTATCAAAGAGAGAACACCAGGGCTTCCCTGGTGGCGCAGTGGTTGAGAGTCCGCCTGCCGGTGAAGGGGACACGGGTTGGTACCCTGGTCCGGGAGGATCCCACATGCCGCGGAGTGGCTGGACCCGTGAGCCATGGCCGCTGAGCCTGCGCGTCCGGATCCTGTGCTCCACGGCGGGAGGGGCCACAGCAGTGAGAGGCCCGCGTACAGCAAAAAAAAAAAAAAAAAGAGAGAGAACACCAGTGTTTAGAGACTAAAATTCAAGGTCTGTGTAACCTTGGATAAGTTATGCTGCTTCTCACAGCTTTAATATTTAATGGATTTATCAGTAAGAGCCCTTTCGGCACTAAGGTACTTATCTTTTACATTAAATTTTTTAAAAATTTTGGCAAGAACACTTAACTGATACCTACCTTCTTAACAAATTTTTTAAAATTTAAACTTCTCGTTTTGAGATAATTTCAGACCTAAAAAATGATGCAAAATTAATATAATGAATTTTCATGTACCTCTCATCTAGCTTCCCCAGATCTTAACATCTTACATAACAGAGTATCTTTATAAAAATCAATAAATTAGATTAGATGGTAGTATTATATTAATGTTAGAGACCTCATTCAAATTTCACCAATTGTCCCATTAAAGTCCTTTTATTTTCCCCTAGTCCAAGAGCCAGCCCAATCTCTTGTTGCATTAAGTTGTCATGTTTCCTTAACCTGGAACAGTTCCTAAATCTTTTAAAAATCTGGAACACTTCGTAAGACTTTTTTTATTTTTTTTTTTCCTCTTTCATTGCCTTGACCCATTAGAAGAGTACCGACAAAGATTCTTTTCTTGAACAACTCTAGTCTGGCTCCTGAGCCTTCTTCCAGGCCTGTCTGTGGCCTTCCTTATAACATACAGTTTTAGCAAGAACCCTGCAAAGTCAGTTTAGCAAGACTCCCCCACCTTCTATATTGGATCAGGTTCCTTATCCCTCACCATTCTCCAGGTGATGTCTGATGACCCTATCTTGTCTTCAGCACGAATCCCGTGAGGTCAGTTTCCTCTTAGCAGTTTTCCATCTACTGATCCTCACCCTGCTCCTTGGCTATAAATTCTCACTTGCCCATGATGTACTCAAAATGGAACCCAAACTTTCTCTACCCTCTGCAAAATCCCATTGCAGTGGTGTCTAAGTCTATTGCTAGGGTCCTGAATAAAGGCTAACTTACCGTCTTTAAAAGTGTCATGGGGCTTCCCTGGTGGCGCAGTGGTTGAGAGTCTGCCTGCTGATGCAGGGGACACGGGTTCATGCCCCGGTCTGGGAAGATCCCACATGCCGCGGAGCGGCTGGGCCCGTGAGCCATGGCTGCTGAGCTTGCGCGTCCGGAGCCTGTGATCCGCAACGGGAGAGGCCACAGCAGTGAGAGGCCTGCGTACCACAAAAAAAAAAAAAAGGTTAAAAAAAGTGTCATGAACATTTTTTTCTTTGACAGTACACACCAGTTATTTTGTAGTGTGGGCTGGCTTATCTTTCTTCATGATAAAATTCAGGTTATGCATTTTTGGACAGAATGTCACAGAAGACGTTGTATCCTTCTCAGGACAGCCTATGAGGAGGCATCTGATATCAATTTGTCTCATTATGTGAGAGCTTAACTTTGGTCACTTGGTTAAGGTACTCTTTGCCAAGTTTTTCCAATGAAAAGAGGAATTATTTTGAGTTCTTCATTGACATAACTTTCCTTTACAAATAAAAGTCCTATGTGGGAACTTCCAACATTTCTGTCTGCCTTTTCTTAACCATCAAAACGTACAGAATCTGAACTCACGGTAGTTGGTGTTCATCTCTGACTTCACATTTCTTTACAAAGAATTGTAGAATGGAACTTTATTTAGACTTTTCATGGTGAATCTCTGCCAAACTACAGGCATAAAATTATAGCATGACATTTTAAAGAACTTATTTGGAAAAAAATACATAATTCTATATTAAAATAGTTAATCTTATTCTATTACCCAATTCAGCATAAAAAGTGAGTTTTGAATCAGAAGGCCTAGGATTACATTCCTGCTCTGGTTTGTATTAGTTTCATGAACTTCCTGTATTTTTGTTTTTCAGTTTCCTCTTTTATAAAATGAAAGTACTTAAGCCTACATGAGTTAATCTTACAGAGCTCTTATGACGTTCAAAAAAAGATAACCATGTAAGTGTTGTGTGCCCTTTTGGGTCTCTGCGTGTCAGTGGCAGGAAGGTGGGAAGCGTACTGCTCAAGCATCCTGTGAATTCTGCACACCAGAACCTCCCCAGTTTGGTCCACAGATATACTTTCAACAATAGTGGAAGCAAGGTTTTAGAATGACCAGAAATGGATTAGTCAATAGTACTATAGATTATCTTTCACACACACACACCCCACACACCCAAAACTACACTAATTGCAGGCATAATCAGCGCTTGATGCTGGTGTTGAAAACAAACACCTGTCCTTTAGGTATCAGTGGCCGAAAGAAATATCCCTACACTCTTTAATGTCCTAGGCTGAGTCATGACAGCTTACATGGGACTTACTTCCTTATGGCAATTTTTCCAACTGCAGGGGCCCAGTGTTTGAATTTAAAGGGTCAGCAACTGAATTTCTACAACTCTAGCTCATTCTTTTCCTATTTGTTACTGAACAACTCCGCGTAAACACACCAGCTCCAGGAGCCGTGGCTCCATTTAAAAAAGTGTTTATCAAACCCTCTTTGAGCTGCCCAGGAATTCCCCCACCCATCTCCACTGTTGTCATATGCTGCATTTTATTTAAGTGATTGACTTTTAGAGACAAACGACTAAGTTATCATTAAAAAAGTGTATTCCCCTTATTCCTTCCAAGTTTATTTTCTCTTTAGTTATCTCCTACACTGTTCATCTCTTTATTAATCATTCAGCAGAAACTTCTTGAGCTCTTCACATGCATCAAGTGCTGTTATAGGAGGTAGTGACCTCGAGATCTCATGGAACTTAATGGTCAAGTACAACAGGTAAACATAAAACTCTCTCCTTTCTGTGACTTCGCTCATTAGCCATTTCATGCCCATTTCCATGTGCATTATAAAATATGTACTGTAAACTGTAATGAGTTACAATAAAAATGGATTATAATTATTGATGTTGCCTTCATTGTATGGTTACTATTGATAAGCCACTTGAGCCAGGTGATACACAATCAGGTAGTGAGCAAGTAAAAGCACAAGTGTACCTCCTGAGTGGCTGTTGTATATCTCCTGCCTCTGCTTACACTCCCTGATTACTGTCTTTAGTCTTCAAGAAGCACTTCCATGCCCATCCCACTTCCCCACCAGGAGCCATTGAACAAAGCCTCAGCAGCAGCATGTCAGCTTAGAGGATGTCCAGATTGCACTCCTTTGTAAATTCACGTTGGCTTCTAGGGATTGGTGGGTCCTCTAATGCTTCCCACCGGGGCTCACTCCTTTGGTGTTTTTCCAAAGGACCACTTGCTTCGTAAGTAGTAGAACACCTTACATTCTGATACAGTGGAACTGGAGTGAGACTCAGGAATCAGCATTTTTAATGAAGATCAAGGGTAATTCTAATGTAACTGGTTAGTTTCAATAGAGTTGTAACTTGGCAAAACACTACCATAAACTATGTTTCTTTTTTTGTTGTGGTTGGTAGCCCTTGTCCCTATCATAGTGTCTAGAGCTTTTCACTCTATTTAAATGACTGACATTATACAGATGTTGTCTTAGACTCACTCTATATCCATGTCTCTCAGGTGCTCAAGAAAGAAACCTAAGGTTACCTTGGGAACATGACTTTTCAACAATTACTCAAATCAAGACATTTGTCTTCTGGAATTGGTTTTCCAAACCATATTATTTTAAATGGAAGAAAAGATTGAAAATTTTAAGCAGTCATTTACTTTTTCAGTAGAAAAGTATTAATCTACCAATTCTATTTTATCACTAATAAAGGCCTCATTTGAGTAGCACAGGACTAAGATGAGGTTCACTTACAACAAAAAGCCAAAAGAATCAGTTGATGGTCATTGGCTCTTGACTTGTGCTGAACTGAACTGTTTATACCTCCCTTTGGGGTTTTACTTTTGCACTTTCTGTTATCACATTGTTTATATCACCTAAAACATTAATAACAGGGCTTCTAGTTGGTAAAAAAAAAAAAAATTACTGTTGCTGTTTTTATATCTAGAATCAAAATCTAATAGACTTAAGTGGGCGTGAGTTATAGTAATTTAAGCATGTTGATTTCGCGTGTGTGTCTGTGCAGAATGTGGTGGTTGCCATGGCATCTCTGTGCATGATTTCTGTGAAGGTAGTGCTGATTGAATCTGTAAAAGGATGAGCACAGAAAAATATGTTTATAACAACCATTTTCTGATGAAATTGTTAAAGTGTTGCCAATCTGTGTGTGTTCTGTTTCAGTCCACATTCCATTATTAAATGTTTCTTAGAATTGTAGATATTTAGACTGCTGGATGGTTGCTTGAGTCTCTTACTGATGATTTATTAAATCATAATGCTCACTGGTGTGAGCTGAGACTGAAAGGTAGTTATTTATACAGTCCAGTTTACATGTATTCTTAGCTTTTATGCATGTGCTATATCTCTGAAAAGGTGGGTTTAATCGAATTTTTACAAATCAATTGAGACATCTGGCAATCTAAAACAAATCTATTGTAAGTTCGTACACGAATGACTTTTTTTTTTTTTGGCAGGATAAAGCTAATAATCTCTCTTCCTGTCCCCTACCATGAGTCTGAATGACAGATGAATTATTTTAAGTTTAGTTTTTGAAAATTAGAGATCCAACTGAATTCTCCCACTACCTGTGGGACCTGAGGCAAATCAGTCCTTCACTCTGGACCTCAGTTTCTTCTACTGTGACACCGAGGGGGTTGGCTAGAATAACTCTGGATTCCTTTCAGCTGTTAAAGATGATTGTGTGTGTGCACGCATACGTGTGTGTATATGCATATGTGCGTGTATGTATGTATGCAAACATGTTACATGTCAGATTTGTTTAAAGGAAGGACCGTTTTTCTTAAAAAGCTGGTAGTTCACGCTAGATGTATTTCAACATACCACAATTTGTTGAAATTAAGAGAACGGCATTTGGTTTCCTTTTCCATTCACAGATTTGTTCTTAATTTTAGGATAAGATACAGTAGAAAGAGGGTTGATGTTGAAGTCAGACAAAATGGGCCTGAAATTGAGCTCTGCTACTGATGACCTGAGTATGTGAGAGAGACGTGATTTTGAATTTAGATAAAAGTTCAATGCCACGTTAGAAATGGTGGCACATGCTACACATGGTTTTTTTCTCAAATGAATTGTATAGACTGAAAAATTTGAGAAAGATTTTCAGAAAAAAAGAGGTGTATTCACAAGGAGGGGGTTCTCAGATCCTTGGAACATAGACCGAGAGTCAGTAACTTAGGAATCAAAAGTTTCAGTTCCACTGGAAGGGAAACGTACTTTTGGTCACGTGGAAGTAAGTGGGTCAAAAGTTCATGGAGCCTTTACATATCTGCTGAAAATAATGCTTGTTGTCTTAGATTGGGTTCCCGAGCAGCAGACATGGCAATGGAGAATTGTGCAGAGAAATTTTATTGGGCCGTGATCTGGGAGCGACATACCTGTAAGAAGTAGGAAATGGGGAAGACAGGATAGGACAGAGAGAAGCTGACCTGCTTTGTGGATGCAGCTGAGTTCTTAGCTGGAGGTTCTGGAACTGGGATGGCCCTTCAGATTTGTCTCAAATTGAGAGAAGAGGGAGGAGCCTTTATATTTGTCATCAGCCGTCATTGGCTACAGGTCAGCCTCTGGGAGGCAGTTCCCTGGAGCTGAGGGCAATAGCCCAGTGGTAGTAGCACAGCTGGGAGCATTCAGCCCCAATATTTTCAGCAGCTGGGGGTGAGTGGGTTGGCCCTGAGAGGAATCCATGAGGAGCACATAGTATCCATTAGGCTTATTCATGTCCATATTAAGCAAAGTGTACTTTATTAAATGGTCCTGAGAAATGAATTTTCTATTAAAGTAAGTTGGGCAAACATGTACTCCTAAAGAACCATGCTATCATGCTGAAGTTCTATTAAGAACTTACCAACACTACTGGGCATATACCCTGAGAAAACCATAATTCAAAAAGAGTCATGTACCAAAATGTTCATTGCAGCTCTATTTACAATAGCCAGGAGATGGAAACAACCTAAGTGTCCATCATTGGATGAATGGATAAAGAAGATGTGGCACATATATACAATGGAATATTACTCAGCCATAAAAAGAAATGAAATTGAGTTATTTGTAATGAGGTGGATAGACCTAGAGTCTGTCATACAGAGTGAAGTAAGTCAGAAAGAGAAAGACAAATACCGTATGCTAACACATATATATGGAATTTAAGAAGAAAAAATGTCATGAAGAACCTAGGGGTAAGACAGGAATAAAGACACAGACCTACTAGAGAATGGACTTGAGGGTATGGGGAGGGGGAATGGCAAGCTGTGACAAAACGATAGAGAGGCATGGACATATATACACCACCAAATTTAAGGTAGATAGCTAGTGGGAAGTGGCCGCATAGCACAGGGAGATCAGCTCGGTGCTTTGTGACCGCCTGGAGGGGTGGGATAGGGAGGATGGGAGGGAGGGAGACGCAAGAGGGAAGAGATATGGGAACATATGTATATGTATAACTGATTCACTTTGTTATAAAGCAGAAACTAACACACCATTGTAAAGCAATTATACTCCAATAAAGATGTAAAAAAAAAAAAGAACCTACCAAAAACCAAAACAACCCAAAACTTGTATAACTAAATGTTCCTCATCTTATTTCAACATAAGAATCTATTTTGGCTTGACACCAAGTAACAATATGCAGAATTAGATTCTAAAACCATTCCTTGAAAACTGTTGTTTTACAAGCAAATTACTAGGGTGATGGCTATTTAATAGTGTCAATACTTAGAAAATATTTTACCGTTCCAACCACTCAAGAATTAAATATTAAACACACACAGGCACACATGTGTATACTTATCATTCTAGTTCTCCAATTTATGCTTTGGATGACTTGGGCTGGTGGAAAAGAGACAAAGGTTAACTCTGTATTCCAGCTTAGATTAGCTTTACTCTATACAAACTTATCTATCCATTCATATATTCCCTTGTTTACTCAACCATCCATTTATTCAAACAACATTTACTGTGGGTCTCAATGGCTGCTCTGGAAGCTAGAATGTAAGCTCCATGGAAGCAGGACTTTCTTGTTAACCATTTCTATGCTCAGTGTCAGCTTCAGGGTTTAGCACCACACAAATATTTGTTCAGTGAATGAATGCCAAGTGAAAGCAGTTAGGCTCTGTGCTAGGTGCTGGGAATACAAAGAAAACATAGATCCTGGTTCCTGCACTGCAGAGGCCTGTATCTAGCAGGAACCTTTATAACAATGAAAGATTTAGGATGGAACTTATTATGTAAATGATTTTTAAAATATTATCTGTGGTAATTCAGAAGATCTCACACAGATAAAATATGTAGTAGATAATTCCCTTCTCATGCATATATAATACTCAAGGCCTAAGAGGAATAATCCTTGGATGTTGTTGTTTTGATATCATGTTTTAGGGCTGCTAGGAAGGGGGACTGTACAATAGGATGGGAAGGAAAGTGGTGGGTGGTAAAAATTGACAATAGTGGTGAGAAGGTGACAAAGTCCTTAAGTTTATTATGTCTAATACTGATCAACATTCTTTCCAGTTCTTTGCACATGTAATTAAATGTGCTGAGAGAATTTAGCAGAGCGAATGATAAGATTTGGACTCGGGCCTAAACCAGAAGTTGATAATGGAATCCTTACGGTATTTTTCTGACCCTCTGGTTAGTTCTAGGGCCAAGCCACGGGAGCACATCCGCCAGCACCGTGTCTTCCCAAACTGCCGATCTGATCTCCTCTACACGTCGGCTCTTCTTAAAGAGATAATCTCCCTGCCCAATTCTGCTAAATTCCTCAAGGCCAACAGGATCTTGGCTTTGGGTTGTCAGCAGCCGATACGTTCAAAAACAGATGGCTTAGGATTTAAGGGAATGAACACCTGTCATACGGTCAAAGCCAGGAAATATTCAAAGGTAAATATGAGGAGATGGTTTGGCAACAGATCCTTGTATATGAAGAAAGGAAATGAAGTAATGGTGATGGTATTTGGTCTGATTCAGTATGGTCTACATGTTCTTAGATGGAAATTTATGTACTGTGTTAGAAACCTAAAATATAAGTTGGAGGCCTCCTTTGCTATTTCTGCTTTTTTACTAGATCAGGTTGCCAGTCTTCTTCAGGCAGTTTGATATTATGTCTGTTTCTCTAATTCAGAAGAATATTCATGATAAATTTGAAAATAGGAAGTAATAGATCAGCAAGTTTTATGTCTTTCAGGTTCATCTTTTGCTTTCTTACTGCCTCAGTATTACTGAAGACTTTCTTCTTGTTGATAAAATTTCTAATTTTTGTCCTCTATTTTTTCCTTGTTTGTACTTTTTTCAGTAATAAAGCCATACCTCTGGCACTATGATGGCTTCTTTCTCTGAAACAGACTTGGAATTAGCACCAAATTGAAATTGGACAGCACAATTGACTACTTCTTTATTCTCTCAAACCTCCTGACAGAACTTTTGAATCAGTTAAGATTACTGAGTCTCAACCCTTCCACACACTTGAATGCATTTAAAAATTCAGATTCAGGATGAAGTAATTAAATATCCTTCATAGAGAAGTAAAATGATAAATAGAATATAGAAGTCAAAGAAATAGTGTTGCCTAGGTACAAATAAGAATATTTGGCTAACTGGGCTATATTCAACACAGCATCATTTAGTCTTGGGATAAGAATTCACTTGGGCTTTGCCACTGTATGCTTTCTCAGCTCCTTGAGAAGGTGGATGGCTAAATCCCAGAAGCTGACACCCTTTTTCCCTCTGGCTGGTCCTATAATCTGTCTTTAAACAAGCTCTAACTTAAGACAAAAAAAAATCAGGAAAACAGGACTTCTGCAGCCATTAAAAAAATCTAGACACTCGATTTTTTCTACTCAATGTTGGATATCATTCTGCTCCAGTAAATCTGTGGAAGTGATAGTTGTCAGCAGGCATCCTTCCTCCACTGGCCCTCATTCATCTCCCATGGAAAAGGTAGTTCCAAATTCCAGTCTGTCCTCTTCCTCCAATCCCATCCCTCCATATAACTTTTCTGAGTCGTAATAGCCGGAAAAATGAACAAAATTGATTAATTCTTCTTTTCTCTCTTCTACTTGTGACTCAAAAACTAAGTACCTTCTGATCTGAAAACAGTTGCCTAACTGACAAAGTGGAATCTCTAAACACTTTTCTCAGGGTGTCTCGCTAAATCATATTACCTTCTGTCCTAATCAATAGCTAATTAAAACTGTGAGGCTTCTTGTTAAACTGATAGATGCCCTGCAGTTTTAGAACATCTTGAAAACTGATTATCAGCTACGTTTTCCTAAAACAAACAATAATTCTCAACATATTTTTAACCAACAGAACAATTCATAAACAGTAGTAGATTTTTTTACAGACCCATAAGCATGTATCTATAAATACATTTGTAAGGGAATGGAGTGGGGGGTAGAGTGGAACCATTATTTATCTTTTAAAAATATCTCAAGTCTTGTCTGATAATGTAATATTGAATAAGCATAATGAATGAAAGACTACAAGCAGTTCTCCTTGGTCGGAAGATGGTCCACAGGGCAGTGTGCAGAGCTTCAGTGCTGCCACTGGGTCCCCTCTTCCTGGGAGGCAAGCAGTACAGATAAAGAGCACAGACTTTGCAGCCCATTGGTCTTGGTTCAGATACTGACTCTGCTGATTTTTATAGCTGTGTGACCTTGGGCAAATTACTCCATCTCTCTGTGCCTCTTTTGAAAAATGCGGATAACCATAGCACCTACCTCATAGGGTAGTGAGCCTTACATTTGTTAATACATGCAATGCCCTAAGAAACACGCTTGACGTGTGTTGAATGCTCTTTATACGCCCCTCTAACTACCATCAGACTTAATTTAAAAATGTAGCAACAGTCTATTAGGAGACAGGAATATTCTGTAATTAAAATCTAGTAAATCAGCTTTAAACTATACCCAATATTAACTGTTTTCCTTCCATTAACACTGACATTGCTTGGCTTCATTATTTTCTTGGAATTTAGAATGGAAGCGCATCGTGCCGTGCAGTGCCAGGCAGGGAGAAGTAACTTTTCCCAGCGCCCCTGTTTCCTCCTCTTTACACTTAAGTTGAGGCTTCGTTTAAGCGGATGCTTCCCAAGGGAGTTCTGGGCTGCAGCTAAAGCTCAACTGCTATTTACAGGGTGACCTAGGATGGTTCTTAGTCTGTGTGGATTTTAAGAGCCTGGGAGGTCTAGATCTGCTTTCATATACGAGAAGCAGGGGGTGCCGGATCAGATTCACTGTAAATGTGTTTTCCCATTCTCCGTCTCTCGTTGTATTCCTTCAATGCCTGAGGTCTAAAGCTAGGTCATGTGGTTTATATTTGGAGGTTTTACGTAAGATTTTAAAAAGGATCAGGTACTGAAAGTCACTACTGAAAACATCCTGCCTGTGACATAGATTTAGACAATCTCACGCAAGTAGACTTCGGTGGCAGTTGTTTCTGACCTCTTAGGGGTGATGATGGGGATGATACTAGTAGAATCCATTTTATTGGCTACCATTAAGTACCAGTAGCTACCGTTTACTGGCTAGACATTGTACTAGGTGTTGAGTGATTTAGTCTTCACAACAACCCTGTAAGGCATTATCCCAATTTTATAAAGAAAAATAAAATCAAAGAGGCTAGAAGCTTTCACAAGGTGACACAACCAGTAGATGTTTACCAGCCTCCAAAGCTCAGGCTCCTCCACCTAGCAACATCACTTTATGACCCGTCAACTATCCCCTTACAAATTTCTGCTTGGAAATGCCTTCACTCCTAATGGAGATACCTTGATATCTCCTTTATGTGCCTTTCTCTACTGCTTGCTAGTAAATTCGCGTTTATATAAATTGCCTTTGTTGACTCCAAGGTATTAGGGTACTTGATGTTATTCTAATTTATGCCCTTTCAAGATGCAGCCACAGAAGACAAAAGATCTTGAAAAGCTCATGCATTTCCAGATGAGTTTATAAATAGAAGTAACATCATCCAGTCTCTTGAAATAGAGAGACACCAGGAGAGAGGACATTTTCAGGCTTCGCTTGCGTTGACCAGGTCACTTCTTATTGTGTCCTCATTGACGAGTGAAAGTAATTGATCCCCTGTGTCTTTTGAAGGTTTACTGGGTGCTGTTAGTTACAAAGAGAAGCAACAGAATTCTGTTAGCTTCTGCCCATTCATCTCCTTTTAGTAGCCAGATAAAGCCACGCTAGCAGTTTGGAAAAAGACAGTGAAATGAACTTAGTCCAGGTTTATTTGATTCAACAAACGTAAGCAAATGATTAGTCAGGCTTTAAGTGTAAAATACTGTAGAGCACATTCATATTTAACTCAACAGCAGTGATAATAGTAATTCAGTGCAGTCTTACACTGAGTCATGCAGTAAGGGGTGTGACGTTATATATAAAGATGTGCACTTAAAAACTAGCAGTCATTAAGTCCCAACTACTTTTTTAAAAAGTCAGAACAAGACATTTTCCAATAACATTTCCTGGCTTCTCCATCTGCAACTTGTGCAGTGCATATTCTTTTACCCCTGCTTCCACTCAGAAGTTATTGGTTGGGGATTCATGTGAGGCAGATAACAGAATTTTCCGTCTTCTGACTAGCTACCTTCTTGGTCTCATGCATTATAATTAATGAGACGGTGGCAGCAGAAAAAGCAAGGGCTTTGGTGGTAAATAGATATGGGTTGGAATGCTAGTCCACATCTTACTCTTAACTCATCTCTTAAAAAGTAGACACAAGGGACTTCCTTGGTGGCACAGTGGTTGAGAGTCCGCCTGCCGATGCAGGGGACGCGGGTTCGTTCCCCGGTCCGGGAAGATCCCACATGCTGCGGAGCGGCTGGGCCCGTGAGCCATGGCCACTGAGCCTGCGCGTCTGGAGCCTGTGCTCCGCAACGGGAGAGGCCACAACAGTGAGAGGCCCGCGTACCGCAAAAAAAAAAAAAAAAAAGACACAAGAATCCCAACCTTTTTTGGTTATTGTAAGGGTTAAGTGAGATGGGATATCTAATAGGCTAGACTGGTATCTATACATATATATGGCACCCTATGTATATATATGGTGCTTGATATCAGTGTCATCTTTCATTTCCCCGTCACTGCCCACCTGTCCTGGTTCTAAAGAATACCTGAGTCTCATAGTCAGATGAGACTACAGGTTCCAAAGTCAGAGTCCAGACTTCAAGTTCTGTGTCCACCGCTTACTAAATTTTTCAGCCTACAGCAAGTGTTTATCTCTTTTGAGAAGCCAATTTTTTTTTCTGTAAACTACTGATTATAATAGCACCTGTTCTCTAGGGTTGTTTTACATGAGATAATGCATGTAAAATGTCTAGCACATAAGAAACACTTAATACATGTTTGGTATTAACATTATTAATGGGAAAGATGTCCTACAAAGTGGTCCAATCCTATAATAATAAGGAATGGCCTCTCATGTGACAAGTGCAGGTCTAAGAACTTGAATTTGCATTAAATCATACAGTTCCTTTAATAACCTGATGAGGTAGGTGTTGTTATTTATAAACATGCCCATTTTCAAGATGAAAAAATTGAGGCCAAAAGAGAGTAACTTTCCCAAAGGCTCACAGCTAGGAAGTGATAGAGCTGGGATTTGAATTCTGGCTGTTGAGTTTCAGGGTCCATATTTTTAATCATTTGCTCCATCTTATCTGCCTCACATGTTATTTTATAAGAGCTCAGTGAGGTAGAAAGGTAAGGAATGTATCATTGTTTCTTATTTTGTAATGAAGAAATCGAGGGTCCAAAGGGTCAGGCTTGGTGAAACTGTTCCTCTCAATACATGAAACAAAAGAGCCAAACCATCCTTCAGAGGTCCCAAAAGACCAGTAAGAATTCCTGACCCCCTTTTGCTGTGCATATGGGGAAGAATGGGAAAGAAATTGCCTTGAAATCTCATGTCTTGTTTTAAAAATCCACCTAGTTTAGCACTTTACTCCATAAAGTAACTGTTTTTTCAATATAAAAAATATATTTTAAATTTCTTCGTGCTTGAGTGTAATGGATATTCCAGGAAGACGTGTCATGTTTTTCCTATGGATTTTGTGTCTACCAGTCTGAGAACTTGGCCTTAAGTGTAATGACAGCAATGCTAAATCAAAAATTCTTGGGCATCAGTAAGACTCTATATAACTTAATATCAGCATTGGGGACCTCTTTTTTATGCTATAAAGATACCGCTTAATGGTATGCATGAGAGAAGGGCCAAGATAAGCAAATTATCCTGGCAGCCATCCTGGTGAAGAAATAGCTCTTGCACTGGACTCTTGAACCCATACATTGATTGCTGAGAACTATCACAATTGGAGTCATTGCTCAAGGCATCGCTTATGGTGAGTTAAAGTAGCTCAGGACTGGTGAGCACACCCTGCCATCATACCTGCTCCTTCCCTCACCCTGGACACTTTAGTTGTGCCAGGTAATTGTGGTCCTTGAGTGCTGTGTGCTTCCTCATACCTCCCACCTTTGCACATGCTATCCCCTTGCCTCGCAATATCTTTGCCAACTTCAAAATCCAGCTTACATTAATACAGACTTTTTAACCTCTAACTATTGAGTAAATTCAAATGATTCCTAATGGAGAAGAGAATGATGGTGGTGACTTAAAAAGTCAATATAACAAATGTTTATTGACTATTTGTTGAATGTCGAATGTTGTAGAGGGGACGTTATAGACATTATAAAGCCGGAGCCTGTAAGCTTTAAATTCAAAATAATAAATAACTATTTGGTACGTATTGTAAACCAGTGACTTCATTAGGTGTCGTGAATACAAACACGAGCAAGATGTCTTCTCTGACTTGGAAAAACTTACAGATCGTCAAGGGAACCAAACATACCAACAAAACCCATATTAAAATGTGATAAATGATAATATCAGATAAAGGCATGAAAAGCCCTGTATGGGGTAGAGTGGAGAAAGGGTCTAAGAAAACTATCTCATAGGCAGATATAAGGGCTGGACCACCAAGGAAAGAATATGAGTTTGCCATGCCGGAGTGCTGAGGACGATATCCCAGAGAGAGAAAACAGCATGAGCATCTTGCAGTTTAGTGCAGGACCCAGGGAAGGGTTTTGTATCTGGAATTAGATGTATACAAAACAGAACAAGTTATGACTATTGATTTTGTGATTATGCCTCCATGTCTATGATCACCAGGCAATTACTGCTGCATCTTCAAGGTTAGGCACTGGACCACACTGGACAGACTTCGGCTGCTATAAATATTCACATCTGTAGATTGTCCATTGTGCAAGAAGCAAGGACTCTGTTGCCCTTCTACTTCCAAGTCTTGCATTTCTAGCTCTTACTGGCAGAACCTCCACTGCATTTTCAGCCATAGCTACAGAGGATATAATTGTGTACAGAGGATGTAATTTATTGTTTTTAGCTTTCCATTCCCTCCAATACAGAGTGGGAAGAACAAAAAAAAGAGGTGGAAATGGATGCTAAGACTCAATATCTAATATCTCACTCACGGAATATACAAAATCTCTTTACAAAGAGGAAGTGTCTTTTATGCATCAGACACAAAGGACTGGGGATGTTAAGATGAATGACATGTGAGCCCTGTCTTCAGGCTGTTCCCTTTGTCAACATGAGAAAAGATGGTTTGAAAGAACATTGTGCTAAATTAGGGTAGAAATTTAAAAGCTTTCTTTACAGAGAATAATTCAAACAAAGAAACTGGTTTGGGGTCACTTGTAGAATTTAGCATCTGTCACCACTGCACCAGCAAAACATCTGTGGTCGATGAAGCTCTAGGTCTTTAAAAGCAAAAGTATTAGAAAGTGTAATCAATAAGTACTTAATACAATTGGAACTGAACTCTCCAAGTACTTGCAGAGAAATGTTCTGTTTCATGCCAGGAAGCCTGTTTGGCAGATTGCAATGTCGTAAGTAGTGAGAAAACATAAGTCACCTTGAGAGCTGATTGAGTATAATCAATGATTAATGGCAAATTTGTGGTCCCTTTAATGACCATAGCTAAATCAAATCATATTGAACCATAAATTTGGATGCTCTCTGGAATTAGGTCATGTAAAAGTAAGCTTTATGAAGAAGAAAAATCAATTTTGTAATATTGCTATGAGCAGACTCATAATTCACAACTTGGAGTTTTTTATTTGGTGAGGTTTGACTATCCATTTTACATATTTGCATATATTTAATTGGGATGGCAAAGCTGTGTAGATGTAATCTTAAAGGGTTTTCGTCAACAGCCATACATTTTCTTTTGGTTGATTTTATTTCAATCACATGCACTAAAATCAGCGTGGGTTCAATCACTTAAGACTAGAGATGCTTTAATTATCATTTTAATGAAAGAAATAAGGAAGTGGACTAGGTTAGTTCGCCGTACTAAGCTCTGCTTGAAATTAGTTGAATGGTTTCAGGTCCTCTGGAAGTTTGATGACATCTCATGTTTCCATCAAGATAAACTGAGCAAAATTGTAATCAAGTTTTAAAATGTATGTGATTGGCGTATTGATCTCAGGATTTATTAACTGTGTGGGTACTGTCTCTGAGGCTATGGTGTCAATTTCTAGCTGAAATTTAGGAGTAAACAAAAATGGCCCTTTATTGTACCATGTGGCCAGTTCAGAAAAAAAAAGGGGGGGGGATGGTGGATTTGCGGAGAGAGAAATTCACAGCAAGTGCACCCCCTGCTGCATGGTTTGATTTCCCCCAAGAGAAGTTGTAATGCTTCTGGTCTTGCTACTCCCATGTACCCCTAAAAATGTTTCTCTAGAGACTGCTGTAGGCACAGACAGCAGAGGAAAAGGCCTATCAGTTCGGTTCTGGATTCAGAGCCAAGAATCAGAGGCTAAGAGTAGAGTCAGCAAAAGGATTAGGGCATGGAGAGCAGACTGGAGACAAGAAAGTGGGACCTTGGGTGGATAAGGGCAGCCACACCCAAGTTGCAGTCATTCTTTACCTGTCAATTTAGTGAATGGTATAGAGAAAAAGTTACTCCTTTTCAGTCAATCAAATGTAATCCCAGCGACTGACATTTGACTGAAATCTTTATTAAATAAGTTTGTGGTCTTAGCGCCACCATAATTGAAGCTCATTCGGTAGAGAGAGAATTGGGTTGTAACATATCTTTGAAACAACAAAGCTAAGTATTATACGTTATAGAGAAAATAGTCTTCACCTTTTGAGGTTAAGTAATGGCACCCCGTCCAGATGAGCCGCCCCAGTCTCCGTTGCTCATTCTGTCTAAAGACACCAGCATTCACCAGATTGCTCAAACCCTCCAAAGTGGAGTTGTTCTTGGCACTTTTCTTCTTCTCACACTCTTCGTCTGTCATTGCAGCAATCCTTTAGAGACTGCCTTCACCCTGTATCGCGAGTGCTGTCCTTTTGTTGCATCATTACCACCCTCATCCTAAGCCGTGGACTACTGGCGGTGTCAGTGGACCACTTCAGGAGCTCTTCCCTGCTCTCTCTTCTTGCACTGAAACCAAAACTTGAAGTGTAAATCTGACAATGTTCCTTCTTGACTGAAAACCCTCCAAAGATTTCCAGCCTCAAGTAAAGTAAAATCAAAGGCTTCAGCACACCTCTAAGCTTCCCATGACGTGCTCCACTTACATCTTCTGATGCCAGCTCCTAGTGTTCTTTACCTCACAAGACTCCTTCCCCGCTCACTGAACGACCAGCACGCCCCACACTCAGAGTCCTTGTACTCGATTGTTCCTGTTTTTTCCCCCAGAAACGTCATGTCATTCATAGCTCTGCTCAGAAGTCATCTCCTGCGAGAAGCCTTCTCTGATCTCTTATTTAGTGTCCATAACACTCACAATTATTTCCTTACTCTGCTTTTATTAAACCTTCTGGCACATAGATAACTGACTTGACACCGTATCTTTTTTTATTTAGCACTTTTGCTTATCACTTATAAGCTTCTTGGGAATAAGGACTTCATCTTCACCACCTAGAGCAGTACATGTCACATACTAAGTAATAAATGTTGATTGCATAAGGAAATGTATGAATTTTCACTTAAAATGGAGCCTGTTTCACTATTGTATATTAACTGCTAGGATTCTCATAAGCAATCAAGTTTCAGAACCATGTCTCAGATAATATAGCAAGAAGGGCAATGTATTACATAATCTACCAGCATAATTTAATCATTCCGGTTGTTCCAGTTGTACTGAAAAGGCTCCGCTGTGTTTTGACCTCACCACAGAGACTTCTAATAGCTAGTTTATGTTCATGAAGACACAGAATATTATACACACATAGACATGCTTTGATCCACTTTGATCTATTTTAAAAATTACGTATTTTATGTTTTTCAGAGTTGTCTTTTATTTTTCCCAACTCCAAATATTAGAGATTCTCTAGTTCCAGGTCCACTATTGACTACAGTATTCAATCTTTCCTTCCTTTCTTCTTGGGGTAGTACCTTAAGAGTTCTTTCTGTTGTAGACAGCTTAAAATAGAGTTACACAAAAGATCACAGCAGCAATAAACTTGGAAAGGATTCTAACCATGGCATAAAGGGAAAAGCACAGTTCAGAGGAAAACTGCCAGAACATAAAAGAGAATTTACTTTCTACAGAGAGATATTTTTAGGAACTTTCTATAGCAGGGTTGGGGGATTTGACTGCCTGGCAAAATCTATCACCTCACAGCAAATTTATCATTCTCAGAGGTAGAAGATAAAGGTTCTTGCATGTGGTGATTTTAAGATTCTAAACGTCTTTTCTTCATTATTATTTTTTCTTAGAAATGATTTTCACTTTGTATTTAAGCAGTAAATACCAGAGCCAACATTTCACTGAAATGTTGGTGGGAGGAAAGGTATTATGGAAACTAAACTAGAAGCCCTAGATTCAAGTGATTTGCTCTGCTACTTAAAACTACATGATCTAAAGTAAACTATTCAATATGGTGGATGGAGATACTTGTTTGTCACCATATCTGTTTGCCCCTTCTTCCTGGGTACATAGACCATAGTAGCTTATTATGAATGTCCATGTGACCGAAGTTCTTGCTGTGTTAGTTTGCTAGGGCTGTTGTAACAAAGTACCATAGACTGGGTGGCTTAAGCAACAGAAATGTATTTTCTTATAATTTTGAAGTCTAGAAGTCCAAGATCAAGGTGTTGACAGGGTTGGTTTCTTATAAGGCCCCTCTCCTTGGCTTACAGACAGTCATCTTTCCCCTTCCTGTATCTTTACATCATCTTCCCTGTATGTGTCTCTCTGTCCAAATTTCCTCTTCCTATAAATTTATTAGTCATATTGGGTTAGGGCACGTCCTAATGATCTTGTTTTAATTTAAAGTCACATTCTGAGGTACTGAGGTTAGGACTTCAACATACAAATTTTGGGAGGGTTACAATTCAGCCCATAGTATTCACCAATGGCAAGCAGAAGGGATTGTGTGCAATTGTCATCTCACCCACTTAAAAGATGTTTGTCCTAGACTTGCTTTCTCTTTTCCCTTCACTGCCTAGAAACAGCGACGCGTGAAATCACCTTGAAGGCCACATGTTGGGTGCCCGGTTATGGGAATTGCTGAGATGTCTTCCTCAGGTAGAGCCTTCATTCTCACCTTGTAATGTCCTGGGAAAGAGAAATAGATATTGTTCGCGCCATCCCACCGATGTCCGTTTGTTACAGTAACTCACGGTTGACACTAACATATTTAACTCCTTTTGTCTGAGCCCAGCTTTTCTCATCTCAAAAATGGGAATAAGGAACTTGCTCGGACTGTTGTGATGAAAGATAAAATCTATGTGTGAAAGTGCCCAACACCACCATGAAGCTAAAACTATAATGGGAATGATTTTCTGCATCCCACTTGGAGAAAAGCCCTGTTGTGTTAATGTATGTGAAATTGTTCTATAAATTAAAAATCATCATTCAAATTTCACCCCTTAATGTCTAGACTCTGATTACAAAATTTAGTGACAGGCTTCAAGAGGTCTTTGAAAGCTGAATTTTTAGTATATGTGGTTATTTTTCTTCTTCAAAGGGTCCATAGGCTTCATCAGATTCTCAAATGTATTTCTGATTAGCCACTGAATGGTTTATCTTATCAGACTGAATAAAATCCAGGGTCTTTGAGGGATTGACCCAAAGGTGGTGCTCTTAGATAATACAGCTCTAGAGGACCAGAATGGGTCACCACTGGAAGGGGATGATAGGAGTTGAGGGAAAGGCCTCACAAAATCATTAGGATCCTAAAGACAGAGGTTAGAAAAAGAGGTAGGTGGAGATGGAGGGATGGATAGATTCTGGGGAAGCTGCGGTGACGTCCCATCTTTGCCTCAGGGTTTGCCTATCCTGTTGGCCCTTGATCTCCTCAGTTTGGCCTCCCCTCATTTATATGCTGGGTATCATCAAAAAGATGCTATGAAAGGAATCTAGAGATTTTCTAGTTCAACATCCCCTTGTGTAGGTGATAAAACTGAGACCATGGGAGAAAAGGGAAATGTTGTAGCTAAGCTCACACAGCTAGTCAACATAAACAGGCTAGAATCTGGCTCTGCCACGCTCTGTCCACCATACTACATCAATTACAATGTCATTCCCAAAGAAATTAACAGGCCACAGGGTGAGAATTTCCCTCCAGTAGGAAAGAGCATGGCTCTACCTCTCACTTTCTCCTCTCCACTTCCTCCGTCTTTATTTTCTATTTTTATCAAAGTTAAACATGTCTAGAATTTGAAGAGTCAGCTAGTGCTACAAGATTGGTTATAAACAACAGCAGCTCCCTACCCTCCGTTACTGCGTTTCTCTTTCTATTATAGAAGCCACTTCCTCTTTTAGCCGATTATTTGGTATTATCATTCAGTGCTCTCAGTAACATATTAAATTACTTTTTTCCCCCAATTTTGGGCATCATCTGTTGACTTACCATTTTGAAAGATGGCGTTTCTGCTGTCTTTTTCTCCTCACTGCTGCTTACCACACATTCTAACTCTTCTTCTTCCCTGTCTTCCCAATACACTGACTTGGAATTTTGGTTATATTAATATCCCATAATTGCATTATTATGACTCGAGATATATAACATGGCAATCATGAGCATGGAATCTGGAGCCAAATGCCCATGTTCAAAATCCACCTTTATCATTTACTAGCTGTGTGACCTTGGACAAATGACCAAATTCTGTGTACTTGAGTTACCTTACCTGTAAAATGGGGAAATGCTAGTACCCACCTCACAAGTTTGTTATGAGGATTAAATGAATTAACATACAAAGTTTTTAGAATCATGACTGCACTTGAAAGTAATATGTAAATATTTTCTTCAGAGCTTAGCCATGTAATATATAATTTCTTTTCCTGCAGAATGCTTCCCCCGTAGTTAATTCTTGTATTGTTTTTTCTTACGAGTAATTAAACCCCACATCTTCAAAGTTGTCTACATCTTCCCTTAAGGTATTCAGATGCATCTCATGGTCTGTTGATTTCATCAGCCTAAAAAGTCTTTCCTAGGAATTCTGGAACTACTCCAACATGGACTAGTCACTTTCCATGCTTATGTCACAGCTGTGATCCTGGGATCACATTTCGCTTTCGTTCTGGGAATTCTTTTAGCTTCTGTCAGTTTGGACTGCTTGTTTCCTGTGTCCCATGTCTTTCGTCTTTCTCTTTAGAAAGAGTGCACAAGAGAGAACTGTTTGAGAGAATTCTAGGTTGAAAATAATTTCCATCGAGAATTTTGAAGACATTCTTTAATTGCTTTCAAAGTGCTACTTTTGAGAAATCAAAGTCTTCTGATTCTGATAGTTATGTGTGTGTGTGACCTGCTTATTTTGTGCAGAATCTTGTAGGATCTTCATTTTCCCAGGTGTTTTAAAATCTAATAAAGTTGTGCTTGTGCTTTGGTGTAAGTTTCTTTCTAATCCATTGTTCTGGGAACTAATAGACTCCTTCAGTATGTAAACCCAAACATTTTCTTCAGTTCTAGGAAATAATCTTGATGTATGTATGTATATATGTATGAATGTATTTGTTTTGTTAACTTTCTTTCCTCCCTTTTCTCTCTTTTCTCTTTCTGGAACTCCAGTTATTCAGACATGGGCACACTTAAGCTTGTCCTCTAACTTTTTTCTGGCTTGTGATTTGGGAGAGTCTTTCAACTTTATAAATGTTATTTATTCGAACTATCATATTTTAAATATCTAAGTGCTCATTTTGGTCCCTGTTGCTTTTTGTTTCATTAAATTCTGTTCTTGGTTCCTGGTTACAATATTATTATTTTTTCCTCATGGACTGACTGGATTCCACAAAGCCACATTCATAAAAAATCTTACTTGGAGGGTGAAAGCCTGACTGTCAGCATTCCAAGAGCTGAGAGGGAGAAACAGAAAAAGGGGTCCAGCATCCACTGTGAACAAATCCATGCAATCTCTCCTGTTTTCATTGTGGCACCTCCAACTTCATGTTTACCCGGTGTCTTCCAGTCCAGGGATTTAAAAATTTTTGTCATCTCCAGAAAATAAAACTCCAGGCTTTGTTGAAGTAGGGGAGGGAAGATACCTAGCAGCCCAGATTGGGGAAGGAGATCCGAGGATCTGATACCTTTATAAATGTATTTTAAATCAATTCTCTTTTTTTCTTTTCATCCCATGATTCATCCCCATATTTGGAGGTAACTGATAGTGTAAGTTCCTGGGCCTTTGGGAGCTGTTCTGTGATTGTTGTCTTTTTCCTATACCTGTTTTTCTCATCTGTAGAGACTTAGGTATTAGACAGTTTTTTCCTTCCTGTTGTTAGAATAGAGTTTTAGGAGAAAGCAAAAGTGAACATGAAGCTGCTTCCCTGGAATGAAAAACTATGGTCATCTTTTGTTGGTAACCTTACCTACACAGAGGGATCAGAATCTTCTCTAACTAGCTTTACCCAGAGGCCAGTCATTTGCTCTTTATGTGACTCAGTGAAAGTTTTTCATATTTTATTTCCTTGTATATAGTAGGGGATAATCAATATCTATGTATCAGGGAATCTGAGAAGACAAATGAGGTAGGGCATGTAAAGTTCTTCACACAGAAGTCTTGTCCGTATTAGGCACTCAGCAAACACTAACTCCTTCAAATCCTTTAGAATGAGGTCACAAAACAATTTTTAAAGGACAGACAAAAGTTAGTTCCTCTTCCCTTTTTCTCTTCTACTTATAACCCTGAGGACTTATTTTCCAAAGCTGCCAAAATTTCCTAAGATTATAATGTCCTTCCATATTCAATTCAATGTCAGAATGACTTTTTTATTTATACCTCTTTTAAAAAAAATTAATTTTTATTGGAGTATAGTTGCTTTACAATGTTGTGTTAGTTTCTGCTGTACAGCAAAGTGAAGCAGCTATACATATATATATATATATATCCCCTCTTTTTTGGATTTCCTTCCCATTTAGGTCACCACAGAGCACTGAGTAGAGTTCCCTATGCTATACAGTAGGTTCTCATTAGTTATCTATTTTATACATAATAGTATATATATGTCAACCCCAATCTCCCAATTCATCCCACTCCCCTTACCCCACCCTGTATCGATACTCCATTCTCTAAGTCTGTGTCTCTGTTTCTGCTTTACAAATAAGTTCATCTGTATCATTTTTCTAGATTCCACATATAAGCGATATTATAATATGATATTTGTTTTTCTCTTTCTGACTAACTTCACTCTGTATGACAGTCTCTAGGTCCATTCATGTCTCTGCAAATTGCACTATTTTGTTCCTTTTATGGCTGAGTAATATTCCATTGTATATATGTACCACATCTTCTATATCCATTCTTCTGTTGGTCACCTAATCTATGACAAAGGAGGCAAGAATATACAATGGAGAAAACACAGTCTCTTCAATACATGGGGCTGGGAAAACTGGACAGCCACATGTAAACGAATGAAATTAGAACACTGCCTAACACCATACACAAAAATAAGCTCAAAATGGATTAAAGCCTTAAATGTAAGGCCAGACACTATAAAACTCTTAGAGGAAAACATAAGCAGAACACTACTTATGCCTGTTTTGTACACATTAAGATTCTCAGTATTAGTAGTGAGGCAGGACTTAGTAAAATGCAGGCCTAACCTCAGAGACCTCATAGCTGAAAGCCTGGAACTAGGACTTCATTGTTTGGCGTAGGCTCCTTCCAATTCCAAATGGGCTAATAAAGACTCTATTAGGAAAACATAGACTCCCTCCTGGGAAACAAAAGGCTGTGAAGCTTCCTGTCTTTACATGCTGTTGGAGAGTTTGTACATTTGTTTTGACTTTCTCTAATTAAATTGGAAACATTTTCTTCAGGTGAAGGATTCTATTTCCTTTCCACTATTTTGCACATTCCGGGTGGTGGAGGGATTTTGAATATCCTTGCTTCCCATCTTCATAGGTCCAACAAGATGCCAAGCTCCAAGGTTCAGTTCTGTTCTCTGTGAACTTTCCACAGCACCATCCTCCGGTCTGAAGTAATATCTCTGCATTGCTCCTTATATGTGTTCTTCTAGTGCCCCTCACTTCTTTTTACCTTGATAAAAGAAATGCTTTTTTCTTCTTCCCCGAGCTGGATATGTTGGAGTTCCTCCAGTGAATACGTTCATGCAAATATGACAGCAAAGAATATCTTTGGGAATCTAGAGGACTGACCCAGGTCCTCCCCGCTTGGCCCTATGTACAGTTTATCGACAAACTTGAATTTTTTGAAACCAAAAATCGTGTTCACACATGATTATTCTTAAGAGCGTTAACTCCTGTTTCATCGCAAAGGTATGATAGGTAAGTGGTACCATTAGGCTTTTCCAAGCTGAATCTAGTACCCAGAATTCTTGGGCCTGACTCCCCTCTCCCCATTGTGTGATAGCAGTATTGTGCATCCATACTCTTCCTTGGCCTCGTGGTGGGTGGAATGTATTTCCCCAAACTTTGTGCTTAGCCACAGGAATATTAGAGGATGTGATATAATAAGGGTCTGGAAATCTGCTACACAGCTGGCTTAGCCTCCTGGGCTTCTGCTGTTTCCAGGAGAAGAAGATATTGAAGGAAGCTCTCTCCTTTTATCCCCAGATTAGTCACACTGGTTGACATGCAGACTCCCAGACTGATGTGAAAACAGTTCAGCTGACTTGTAGATGCATGAGTGAGAAAGAAATGTTTGTTGTTGTAAGTTTTTGAGTTTTGTGGTAGTTTGATATGCACCATTGTTGAAAATATTGCAGACTAAGGCCAATAAACCTCTGTAATAATATATATTTTCAGCTGCTAGTATGGCTGATAATGTGGATTTCTCTCTCAGGTCTCTGTGGTACATGTGATCAAAGTACTATGGAGTTCCCTGTCATTGTTATTAAGTGATGACACTATTGAATGCCTTTCTTATTTAATGTCTTCTTTCTCTGCTGATCTCTAAGTTCTGTGAATTCAAGGGTTATATCTGATTTATTTCTTATTATACCCCAGTGACTCTCATGGTACCTAACATATAGAAAGTACTCAATTAACGTTAATCAAATGAATGAAATAAATGAATGAATAAATAAAAACTAGATGGACAGGCCCCCTCCCCCAATGCAGGAAAGCTATGTATTCCCCCATCAGAAAAATTAACATAAAAATGTACATAAAAAGTGTTGTGCAGTATGGAAGAGCACATAATATTTTATGATCGATTCTTGAGCTGAAACTTTAGAACTCATGATCAAGATAATGTAGAAGCATCTCAGATAACAGGAGCTGAAAAGCCCCTAAGTTTTGCTCTGGTATTTTAGGAATGGATGTCTATATACATTGGCAAGACTCAGTAATTTTCCAGGGGACTGGTTATGTGGCCAGATGAGTCATTTTCCTGGTCATGCTGTGTATATTTCTGTATATTATTTCATCTTTTTCTCATCAAGTAGGATGAGGGGTAGAACAGGAACAAAAGGGAGAGGGCTCAAAGGTCATTTTTCTAGAACCTAGAAGGAGGGATAAAATATGACCAGAAAAAGTTAACAATATCTACCAGTGGTCAACACTGTGGATGATGTGATGCCTTATATACGGTGAGTGTGAGGCTGTATGCCAGGCACAGAAGAGAGAAGAGTAACAGGCGGGTCGCTCTTTGAGGGTATTTGTGTCTATACAGAAAGTGGGCAGAATGTCCTCATTCTTATTTCTCATGTTGTACCTCTTTAAAGCAGGCTCTTCCCAGTGACATTGGGAAAACAAAGGCAGCTCAGCAGACTGGCTGGATTTATGCTGGGGCCATCTGTTAGAATTAAATCCATTTAAATTTGGTTGGAGGAGATTTCACGTGTGGCCCCATGGAAATGGAGAGATAATTTTAAGCTTGGGTGGGATGGGGTTGTGGGTGGGAATTCAGAATGAAGATGAATGAGCTGCAGGCCAATGAGTGTTTCCTTTCTGAAGTCATCTTTTAATTAGATAATTTGTGGTGAGTCATTTGCTCTTTTATAAGTCTCAGAATGAGCCGGTTGGTAGTTTGATTTTGACTTCTATGGTTGGGAGTCTTATGATTTCTCCACTTTTAGACCATTCATTGTGGCTCTCAGGGTGACTTGCGTGAAGTGAACAAAATAGGGCAGAAGCAAAATAGATGCACACATTAAAAACGGGAAGATACGGCCTGTTCCTAATCTTGTGATTTTAGACAAGATACTTCTTTTCTCCAGGAAATGCCTTTCTCATCCCTTGAGATTATAACCCTCATTAACTTACATACATTGTTCCTGTTGAGATGATTCTTGATACCATAGGTCCATGGGAACCCAGCCATCTACTGAATAGCATTGACTGAAACATTCAAACTCATTTATAATTTTAAGCTGTTAGCAAGCCAAAAAAAACCCTTTTCCTTTTATCCCAAACAAAGAGTGAGAAAATTTATGGAATTGGCTGGTGTTCTGGCAATCTGTAGGCTTCAGTGTTGTATTTCATTATGAACAATGGAGTAAAAGCTATATTGAAAACAGCAGCCTTTAATACTGGACCCAAGCTCCCAACCCAAAAAGCTTATCCACATTTTGTTAAGTTTATACAATATTTGTATTTTATCACTAGAAAAATTCTCCAAATGTTTTATATAATAATATCTCATTTAAATTCAGTGCTTGACCTTAGCAAGAGGATAAATTACAAATTTTCCATCAGTCAATTTTCCAGATACTAAGGAATATATTTTAGTACTAACTAAAAGAAATTAACAATATTCCATGGAAGTCTTTTAAAAAGGCTTAAGTGCATTTTTGCCTTACTGGATTTACTGTCTTGAATACAGGTTAATCTTTCTTTAATAACCAATCGTTATTCTTATGTTCATAAGAATAATGTTATATTTATCTTATGTTATAATTATCTAATGAACAGTAAGAGAGCATGCCTTTCTCTCACCTTTATTGATGGTTATCACCTCTAATGTTTTTCTTCCTCTGTAAACTTTTATAGTTTGTTTCCTATATTTAGGAAACGTCAGATGATCAAGTTGTTAGAATGGTATGTAAATTAAGAGTCAATAGCATGTGAAGTAAGACCCAAGAAAACTTACAGTAGGAAAGACCTTTAGAATGCATCTTGTTGTCTGTGAGGACTTCGCTATTTACTTCTTGATTTTCCAAAATCATGTTCTTGATATGTGAAGTCTGTATTGTGTATGTATGCGTATACTCCTACATAAATATGTACATATAAGTGTGTGTGTGCTTGTGTATGTGCATGTGTATAGGGATCCAACATGGCATATGGTCATTTTATCATCAAACAGACCTTGATCAAACCCTAACAATACTCCATTATAACTGTGTGGCCTTGGGCAAGTTTCTTGTACTTTTTTAGCCTCACTTTCCTCAATGGTTAAATGGGAATAGGAATATTTACTTTATAGCACCTAGGACAATTTCAGAGACATGGGGTTGTAAAAATATTAATTCCTTTTCTTCTCTTCTTTATAAAAATAGGTGATCTAGTCTTTTCATCCTGTATCTGTTGTCAAATAGATACTTACAGCTACTAGAAATATTGAACTTGTTTGCTATTATAATTAAAAATGGCATAGTGATTTCCTTAATTCAGTTATTTTGTCAGTTTATTTGTTTGGACTACTTAGTCCAAGAATTGTAGATACATAGTGTGTATGCCACCTCTTTTTCTCCCATAATTGATAATGATTCTCTTTTCCACTGAGCCTAGATGAAGCCTCAGAATCTTTCTCAACACAGTGCTAGCTTCCAAAACCAATCCACCGGAGCTGGCACATAGGATGAAACCAAAATCCTTGATTTAGTCACTAGATTGATGATTTCCAAAATATCATAATTTTCACTGATAAAGAAGCAGGTGAATTGAAAAGTAGGCAGAAGAGCTTCCCCTAATGCATTAGTGGGTAACAACGAGAGAAAACTCAGGATCTGTTTTGGAGCAGAAATATTTGATAGCAGAAGGAGGACAGTGAAGGTGTGATGGGGATTTCTCATTACTCTAGTCAGCATCCTCGGTCACGATGCCAAGAAAATAAGCTTGCTCAGCCCTGGCGCTGGTCCAGGTCCAAGTCTATCAACTCTTCTTATCAGCCCTCTGTCTGAAAGGCAGTCCTGTTTTCATGTTCATTTCAATTTAGATGTCTTTTTTTTTTTTTTTTTTTGCGGTACGCGGGCCTCTCACTGTTGTGGCCTCTCCCGTTGCGGAGCCCAGGCTCCGGATGCACAGGCTCAGCGGCCATGGCTCACGGGCCCAGCCACTCCGCGGCATGTGGGATCTTCCCAGACCGGGGCACGAACCCGTGTCCCCTGCATCTGCAGGTGGACTCCCAACCACTGCGCCACCAGGGGAGCCCTAGATGTCTTTTTTTTTTTGGTTCTATCATTTCAGAGATAATATTGTTCATCTTTCAATCCAATCTAGTGAGTATGTATTAAGCACCTACTATGTGTTAAGCATGCAATTCATACTGTATCCTTGAGGCTGTCTCAGCAGCGCTCAAGGTGCTGAAATGCAAGTGGAGATATGTACCTGCTGACACGTTGACCCTGTCCGCTGTGATAGGTGCCATGAGAGAGGAAGAGCACAGTCATCCTTCCCAGAATCTATTGTCTAGTCTTTTCACCCTGTACCAATTGTCAAACTCACTGCAGCTAGAACTATTGAACTTGTTTGCTATTATAATTAAAAATGGTAACGTGGGGCTTCCCTGGTGGCGCAGTGGTTGAGGGTCCGCTTGCCGATACAGGGGACACATGTTCGTGCCCTGGTCTAGGAAGATCCCACATGCCGCGGAGCGGCTGGGCCCGTGAGCCATGGCAGCTGAGCCTGCGCGTCTGGAGCCTGTGCTCCACAACGGGAGAGGCCACAGTGGTGAGAGGCCCGCGTACCACAAAAAAAAAAAAAAAAAAAGTGGTAAAGTGATTATTTTCTGCCAGTTTATTTGTTTGCCCTACTTAGTCCAAGAATTGTAAATACGGTTGTATATGCCACCTCTTTTTCTCTCTTTTGAGTTAATAGCCATCTAGGTGGTTGACTTCCTAACGAGAGTGAATGGAAAAGTCTAAATCTTAGACGTAACCAACAGTGTGCTAACTTAAATCATCTTCATCAGCACTGCCCCCTTTAAAACGTCAGTCAGCCCCATAGGCTAAGCAGGCTGTCTTGGATCTGCAGTGTGGCCTTGCAGAAATGAGTTCTGCAGCTTATTCTTTTGCAATAATCTTTAAATTTATTTGGCAGCCCTGTTATTTCTAAGCAGCAAACTTAATGCTGGGGATACAGAGGGAACTGAGATCTCTGACCGCCGGAGCTTCTCACAGTCCAGGGAGGTACCAACATGTAAATAAGTAATTAGCATAAAATGGAGGCACCAGGAGGCCATGGCTTCTGAATTGATATTGGATGGATGAGCAGACACTCATCAGGTAGAGAAACGGGACAAGGGCATTCCAGGAGAAGGAATTTCAGAAGGAAACAACAAGGCAGCAGGCATCGGAGCAATTTATGAGGTCATAGGGACGTGGGTTATCTGCCATGCTAGTACTTGTGGGATCAGAAGGAGGGAGGTGATCAGGAGATGGAGGAATGAGTCAAAATGCGATTAGAACTGAGGTTCAAGTGATGAGACATGTTGACGTTCATGTCAAAGTGTTTAAATATTAACCATAGGTAAGGAAGCTGCTCAAAAAATCAGTCTGGGAATGGCAGTATACTAAGAGTCAGCCTTTGAACGTATCTGTGACACTTCCGCTAATCATCACGAAATGACATTAAGCTGGTCCTTCTGTCATCCCCATTTTACAGGTTATAAAACTAAGCCTTAGAAAGATTAGGTAATTGTTTTAGGTTATACAACTAGTGAAGGTCAGAGCCATGATATGAACAGTTTTGTCTGTGGGCTCTGAACCAGTGAAATGGGAGAAGACTAGAAACAAGACATTTTGAGTGGAAACTGCAATATTTCAGGCAGAAGATAAAGACAGCGGGCGCCAGAGCATGGTAGTGTGGTTGAGATAAAGGCTCTGGTGTGGTATGTTTCAAGAGTGGATACTCCTCTGCCATTCTAGAAGGCCTAAGGAATCACATTCCCGTTATTTTAAAGTCGGTCCTGTTTAAACTTTAAAGCCCCGTTACCAACTTGACCATCTAGTTGGCTATTTGAAAATGGAACATTCAAGGGTAAAAATTCATAACCATTAAAGAAAGTTGAAACAAAAATATTGGAGTTAAATTCTAATGCAGAGTTCCAAAGTGTTCCAAGTAACCTCAGTGTTGCTGGAATGATGTATAGTAATTTTCTCACTTTTTTCACTCAACAGTCACTTATTGAGAACCTACTTTATTTCAGGCCCTGTGCAAGGAGATGGGGATGTAGTTATGGGATATAATTTAGCAAGGGCTGAATGGGGGATCTTGTGCTTCAGGATATAAGCTCTCCACATTCCTTGGAAAATCATAGTAAAGTAACAGTTCTTATTGAAGTGTGTAGGTGTGATGTTTTTGTTAAAATATTTTTAAAAATCACTCTCTTAATACCTTTCATCCACACCTCATATTGGAGGCAATGTTATTATTAGAAGAAAGGTCCCCGTGATGTATTTTGCACATTTATCAAAGAACAGATTGTAGCAAAAGACTCTACTTCTGTGACAATAGCTTTGATTAACACCTATCAAAATAGAACCATTATTCGCTCACTTAAGCACTTGTTAAATAACCCAATCTGCTACTAAATTAGACCAGATGCCTCCATTTTCACACGTGCTGAGAGGGCAGTTGACACCTCCCTCTTATGCCCCCAGTCATTTATGGCCCTTGCCTACAGGATGTCTCTGTCCTGTTCTAGCTCAAGGTTCTAAGATTCTATAGAGTCAGGTGTTTTTTACCAGAGTGGCCTGTGGTATTTCAACTGTGTTGTTCCATGAATCAAGTAAAAGATCCCATAATGCTACCCACCAGAACAGTGCCCATTAGGAGTGATGCCATACTCTGGTAAGTCTTCATCACCCAGGCTAACTGCTGTGTCATCTGCAAAGCAGAGTGAGAATCTGGACCAATAGGTCATATCGATGGAAGGGGTTAACATCACAGAATCTCATACAAGTGGTGCTCAATCCATGACTAGCTGTAGGGCTAGGACTCACTATTAATATTCATTTTTAGAAGAGGCTTCATTATTAGGATCTGCTTTATTATACTTGGCTTAGGTCTGCTTGTAATTTTCATTCTGATTTTGCTCTCTGAAGCCAAACACAGTTAAGTTCATCACGAGTGAATGACAACCCTCTCCCATCTGTATCAGGTCTTATTTTTCCTCAGTTAAGCAGCTAGATTTCCTGCTGTTCTTCAAGTGACACCAGGTTCAGACCCCCTCATTATCCTGAACACTTTCTCCTTTATATGCTCTAATACTTCAATGTTCCTCATTAAAATGTGGTACCAGGAACTGAATTTAGCACAGCATCCTAAAGGAAATCTGACCTGTAAAAATTATAGGGCAACATTGATTGCTTACTGTTCTGTCACTGAAGTCTAAAATATCCTTAGTTTTTATCTGACAGCCACATTGTCAACTTCTAATACAGAACCCTCTTGCTTAAGGGCCTTTGCACTCGCTGTTCTCTCTGTCAGGAAAGCTCTTTCCTCAGGTATTCACGTGGCTCTCTCCTCACTTCATTCTGTTCACGTGTCACCACCTCAGCTCCCCCCCACCCCCAGTGCAAGCAGCGTTCCCCTTTCACTCTCTTGCCCCTTACATGGCTTTATTACTTTTTTCATACAGTTATCATCACCTGATACATAATTGTTTTCTGTATGAACTGCCTGTCTCCTTCACAGAATGTGTGCTTTATGAGTCGGAGGACTGTTTTGTTCCCTGCTGCATCCCTCTGGTACACGAAATATAGAAAGCACTCAGTAAATATATGTTGAGTAAATGAAAATTGGGTGTATGATCAACTACGATTTCTAGAACCTTTTCTCATGAAACGCTGTTAGATTAAGTCTTTGCCTATTCTTCACGTGGCAAATAACTTGCTTCTCTAATTAAGAAATAGCTCCTATTTATTGCATATATTTAGACAATATAGATAAGCAAAAAAAAAAAAAACCCTACTCAAATTCTCTTGTATCTACATAGCATTTTAGTACATAATTTTCTAGACTTTTCAATCATATATATATATATATAACTAAAATCAGATAATTGTTTACATATTTTAACCTGAATTATTTTTACTGTATATTTTCCCTTATCAGAAATATTCTTATTAAGTAAGAGATACAGTATTTTACTATGCAGGTATATAATAAGTTAACATAATTTACTTAACCAGTCATCAGTTGTTAGAGATGTAGCTTATTTCTACTTTATTCTAATAGTACTGTATCAAACAGTGTTGTAGCTAAATTTATGGTACATCCATAATTATTTCCTTGCAACAAGAAGAACTTTCTGCATCAAAGGGTATAAAATATACAATGCTGCTGTTCAGTATTGTAAATAGAAACATTTACACTTTCAACACCCAGGAATTTTTATTTTTTTAGAGGTGGAGAGAAGGCATCCATATACCACATGAATCACATACCATTTATATAGTTACTTAAAGTGCAAAGTGACATAGTATTTCTAAATGATGATTTAATTATACCTACCAAGCAAGGAAAACAACAATAAGTTTATAAGTTCATTCTTTTGTCTGTCAAATTTATAGGGTTTTTTTCCCTTGGCCTAAAGGAAAAATCAAAAAACATTTTTAGAGAGTTTTATTTCTTCTGTCCTGTTGAATTAATTAATTAATTAATTAATTTTGAATCCTGAGTCTGTACCCAGCATAGGAGCCACTACTCTTAATGTTGCACATTTGATAGATAAATCTGAGTCTTCATTTACAATAAGTTATAAAATTATGAACAGGATAGACCATAAAACAAAATCATGTTGTGAGCTATTAGATGCCTTGTGAAAGTTTCATTGCTTTTTTTTGTTGTTTTAATGAAGATGGATGGGGATAAGCGAAATGATATTTAGTAGAGAGCTGCAAAAACGAATAAAATGAAGAGTTTGTAGAGGAATTTAAAACAAAGTAAAATATAAAGGAAGGCTGAATAACTAACAGCGATCTATTCCAACAAGAGAAGTCCCGAGTATGGTTCAGTGTTCAAGCACCCTTCCTGACATTTCTACATCATTCCTTCAGCTGCTGAAGGACTTCTCAAAGGCAAATGCTGATCCATATCTCTACCGAGGATAGAAAAAGAAGACACTCAAAGGTCAAGGTTTTGATAAGAAAGGAGTCCTTAAGAGCACAGAAGTTCAAGTATTGGGACATTCTGCTAATGAAGATTTTATAATTCTTATATTACCTTTAAGAAATTAAATTGGTTCACTGTAACAGAACCTATGACCGTATAACCACCACCACCTCCCCTCCCCCCCCCAAATAAAAGAAAAACTGACAGTGGCTTAAAACAGTAATTTGTTATTTCTCAGTTTGTAGATCTGGCTTATATTGGTTGGCTTGCTTATGTGCCTGTAGGTAGCCCATGGGTTTGCTGGGGACTGACTTGTCTAGGAGTTTCTATGCTGGGATGATGCAGTTCTGCTCCATGTCATCTCCAGCAAGCTAGCACTCCTTCTCAAGAAGGAGGAGCAGGGGTGCAAGAGAGGAGCAGAAATACTCAAGCACTTTCCCAAGATCCTGCAGGCATCACTTGTTAATGTCCCGTTGTCTACTGCAAGTCACATGGCCAAGCTATTCGGTGTGCAAGTCAGTTACCAAAAGGCGCCAAAATGTAAAACCTGGGCACATTAATGTCACAGTCCTTTACGTGAGAGTGTTTAGTCAGAGCATCTCTCATAGGTGGCCCCCAGGGATTACTAACCACCTCTGATTTGATTAGACCAAGGTACCCTGATGGCTCAGGCACAGTCACATCTGAAAGCAGAATAATTGTTCGAGGTGTCATTCACATTTATGACTCTATGACAAGATACCTGGACATTAAGATTTTCTTACTGCAGGAGATTGACAAGAATGATATGCATCTTTGTATTGGGAATATATTATGGCCCAATTTCAGAATTTTATTATAGGTCCATGTTGACAATAGAAATTTTTAATGCTCTCATTTGATCTTAAACCCTAGCCTCCTATATGATATATATGTGATTTCTGTGTTTATTTTACTACATTAGAAGATAAAAAAGAGATAACTGCTTAAAAATACCAGTAAATGTACTCTCTTCAACCTTCCCTGAATTGTTATATCTGGGTCCCAACAGTGGGCAACATCTGCTAAGAATGTATCCAGTATAAATAAATGCAGGATTCCACAGTGGGTGAAAGAAAACTAAAAGAAGATCTATAAATAAGGTGTCTGAAGAGCAGTGTGTTTGGAAAAGCCAAGAAGATAGTTGTTAACTAAACATATTTTTAAAATTTTCCAACACTGATGCAAAAACAAACCAGTAATATTCCTGGAGAGGTATGTATATGTGTATGAAATAAAGAAGATATTCCTTTTCTCCCTGCTGGGAGAAAGTTGAAGGATGCGTGATTTTGACTAGATCACACAGTCATTATTATTATTATTTTTTTTTTTTTTTTTTTTTGCGGTACGCGGGCCTCTCACTGTTGTGTCCTCTCCCGTTGCGGAGCACAGGCTCCGGACGCGCAGGCTCAGTGGCCATGGCTCACGTGCCTAGCCGCTCCGCGGCATGTGGGATCTTCCCAGACCGGGGCACGAACCCACGTCCTCTGCATCGGCAAGCGGACTCTCAACCACTGCGCCACCAGGG
>NW_021703777.1:88612137-88651315 GCF_005190385.1 Monodon monoceros
TTGCGGTACGCGGGCCTCTCACTGTTGTGTCCTCTCCCGTTGCGGAGCACAGGCTCCGGACGCGCAGGCTCAGTGGCCATGGCTCACGTGCCTAGCCGCTCCGCGGCATGTGGGATCTTCCCAGACCGGGGCACGAACCCACGTCCTCTGCATCGGCAAGCGGACTCTCAACCACTGCGCCACCAGGGAAGCCCCACACGGTCATTATTAATCTGGAGTTTACGAGACTGGAGCATTGTTGGTCGGATGAGAGGAGATAGAAGGGTAAATCATCAGGTCCTCTGGGGCGCAAAAGAATTGCTTTAAAGTTGCCTCAGTCTTAACGGCTGCAGTTAAGACTACTGATGTAGTAAGTAGAGACTCTTCCTCCTCCTCTCTCTCTACTGGGTGTCATAATGATAATTAAAATGTGCCCATTACTTTCTGTTACCCCTAGAAAAATCCTTTGTTGAGACTCAAGTCACATTTATTATTCCCATTTTACAGATGAGGAAATGGAGGATGAGATGAGATCAAGTGACTTGATCAAGGTACGTAGTTAGTTGGGGCACTTCCAAATTCTAGCTCAAGGCTCTCCTTCTACAGCATACTCTCTATCTCTATATGGATTCAGGGTCATCTTCATCCTACTGTTTCCAAAGGCAGGTGATTGACTTTCTAGGGGAGGAAAGTGGAGGTTCAGGAGGAGAATCAAGCAAGAGATCATGGAGTAGGCATATTGAAAAAAGAAAAACAAAGTCGAGGTAGGAAATTTTATAAGAATTGAAAATAGGTGGTCTGAGAGTCAGATGTATTTCTGTATCTGACAACGTCATTTGTTCTGGACAGTAGTTTGAAGCACAATCTGGTAGATATTTGGTTGCAACGCAGGCAGGTTAGCACCTATGGCATAATACTTACCCTTTTATATGTTTATGTTGTTTGTTTGACTTCTGCAGACATTTGATGTTGCAACTCTGAATCTGAATTTAAATTAAGGAGTTCAGTAAAATTGCATTTTAGACAGTAGGTCAAGAAGAAGAACGTATCCTTTCAGAACAGGAGATTGGCTGGTTCTCGTGACCGTTGGCCTGGTGGTCTGTAAGGAGCTGAAAGGAACGGAAACCAACTTCTGAGTAAGGAAACCCTGGATGTGCATGGTGAGGCTGAAGCCTCCTCAGTGAGCCTGCGCAGAGCAGCCGCTGTGCTGGATGAGGTCAGCGTGGTGTTCGGTGTGTGCTCCCGCTTCCCTAGAGAGATCAGAGCTATTGCAACACAATATGTTCTCTGAAAACTGGCTCTGGGAGGAAAAACTGTCATCCTAATTATGTCACAGAAATTGGGGACTGTAATGAAGGTCAGTAACGAACACTCAGTAACATAGACTGGTGGGTTGGATTTGATCATGACACTTCACCTAAGCCTAGGAAACACTGGGGAAAAAATGTATCCCATTTGACTAAGGGAAAAAAAAAGGCTTTCTGCTTTTAATCACCTGCATTTTCTAGACTCTGTTTCAAGATACTGTAGAGCAGTTTTGTAGCTATTTTACAAAGCTAATAATTAGATTCACTAGGACCAACCAAATTTTTCTCGATCTACAGACTTCACATTGGATATCATCCTCTTCTAAGTCATGGGTGTCTTCTACCCCCTCCTAATTAGTTTATTTCCCTTACAGTTCTTCAAATCATTTGGTTAAGATCACTTAGCTTGTAATAGATACACTCTGACTTTCCCTAAACTTAGATTCCCATAGTGATCTGAGAAATTAGAAAGCAGACAGGAGAGGCTGAGAGAAATAAATTATTCTATTCCCAGTGATGGATGGTAAGAGCCAGACCTTATACAGAACTTACCATGTACCCAGCCCTGTCAGAAGTGGTTTACATACATCGACTCCCTCAATCCTCAGAACAACTCTATCACCAATTTACTGCTGTTGTCCCCATTTTACAGGAAACCGAGGCACGGAGAGAAGAGGTGAGGTATCTAAAGCAGTAAGTGCCAAGATAGTACAGACAGTAAGTGACAAGGCTGGGGTTTAAACATGGATTGTCTGTCTCCTGAGCTTCTGGTCTTGACCATTGTGCTATTCTTTTTCTCTTGGGGAACTAGACAAGCCATTCACACATTGCTACTCATTGTCTTTGCTTAGGATCCCCCTCTTCCTGGAATGTCTTTCATCAGAGTCTCTGCCTGCCAAGGTCAAGTTCAGTTATCACATCCTCTGTGAAGGCTTACCTAATCCCTCCTAGCTTCTCTGTTCTGTTGCCTCCCTTTGTCATGATATTTATCACTTGGTATTTTTGTCACTATATAGTCATCTCTCTCATCTGAAGTATAGCCACGTCCTTGACGAAGAAGGACATAATGTAATTTTTTTATTTTTGTATATCCATGGTGACTAGAGAAGGCATGGCACCCAGTAAGGACCCTTATTGTATTGGACATGATTGAAGATGTTTGGAGGTGCTTGTACATAAATAAGAGTAGGTTTTAAGTTTCTTTGAACTCTATATTATTTAGTGTCAATCTCTGGCCCAGTAGGTAGTATTTTTATTGGATATTCACTAGACACTATGATGACTCTGGGCATATGGGTCTCTGTTCATTTTAAAGCATTATTGAAATGAGGGAATGGATAACCTTGACTTAGATGAATTTGAATAACTTCTTTGATCTTGAGTCTGTTGTTTCTGAATCTTAATTGGCTACATTGCTCAGTAAATCAGCAGTGGCCCATGGGTTATTAAATGGTAAAATAAATGGTTTGGTGTAGTTCCTTTATGAATCTGACAGAGTGTCTACATTTCTCATATTTCATTAGATGACATTATTTTCCAGTAACTGCTTAATCTGAAATAATGACATTATGTGCAAATTATGTGAAACCCCATCCACTAATGTTTCTCTGAACACTTAGGATACTAGACTTCTTTTAATTATTTTCTCTGCATCAGAGTCCTCACTGTTTTCTCTGCTACTGCTCTGGGTATTCATGACTAAACAAATCAGTTATTAAAATGGAAGCATGTTCTTTTTGTGCATTGCCTGGATGTCTTGAATCTCATTATTTGATGAGTGACTTATAGAAATATTTAACTCATCCTGTTTGACAGATGTCACATGCTCAACAAGAATAATGAACGTGCTCTCTGGTACTGAGAAGACTGTGTTCGCAATGGTTTTACTCTGTTTGTAGCACTGCCAGGTCTGAGAGGGTTCTGTTTTAATCAAAGCCATGGTTTGGCTCAGAAGTGTTGAGTTGTTTGATCTTGATAACCAGTTCCACAGAGTACATTTACAAGGTTAAAAAAAAAAAAGAAAAAAGAGAAAGAGAAAGATTGGCATCAAGTCAAGGTTAATTGTAGTTGGTATTTGCTTAACAATCATCCCCTATCATTCTAGCTTATGATATGATAAATGAACTACTTGGGGGAGAAAAGGTCAATGCTACATTCAGTTTACTGCGGTAGGTGAGCTTCCAATTGGGAACTTAATTTAAAGAGGATTTCAATAAAGAGAGGTAGTTTTAAGCATCTAGGTCAACACAGCACATTGAAGGAATCACTCCTGCCTGTGGGATTCATTTATGTTCAGAAAAGAAAATTTCAGACATAGGCTCAATGACCAGAGACTTGGTTTTCACCTGAATTCTTGACTTTTGAATTGTGTTTTTATAATCTGCATCTCCAAAAGCCTCTCAAGCATGTGCATCTCTAAGGGTTCCCACAATATTCTGCAGCCAGCATGATCATTTTGCACATTATACTTTGTTTGAATGGCTTTTTTCTTATATGTAGACCCTGCTGGAAGAGCCTTTTAGATGGAGATTGTGTCCTGCTAACACTGTATTTGTAGCACCTAGCACAGTGCCTGGGCCATGGTAGAAAAACAAGCTTTAAGTGACACAATAGACCAGATAGATTTAATTGAATTTTATAGGACATGCCATCTGAAAACAGCAGATTACACTTTCTTCTCAACTGCACATGGAACATTCTCCAGGATAGATCACATCCTGGGTCACAAATCAAGCCTTGGTAAATTTAAGAAAATTGAAATCATATCAAGCATCTTTTCCGACCACAAGGCTGTGAGATTAGAAATAAATTACAGGGAAAAAAAAAAAAAGGAAAAAACACAAACACATGGAGGCTAAACAATATGTTACTAAATAACCAGGAGATCACTGAAGAAATCAAAGAGGAAATCAAAAAATACCTAGAGACAAATGACAATGACAACACGACGATCCAAAACCTATGGGATGCAGCAGAAGCAGTTCTAAGAAGGAAGTTTATAGCAGTACAATCCTACCTCAAGAAACAAGAAAAATCTCAAATAAACAATCTAAACTTACACCTAAAGGAACTAGAGATGGAAGAACAAACAAAACCCAAAGTTAGTAGAAGGAAAGAAATCATAAACATCAGAGCAGAAATAAATGAAATAGAAACGAAGAAAGCAATAGGAAAGATCAATAAAACTAAGGTGGTTCTTTGAGAAGACAAAATTGATAAACCTTTAGCCAGACTCATCAAGAAAAAGAGGGAGAAGACTCAAATCAGTAAAATTAGAAGTGAAAACGAAGTTATAACTGACACTGCAGAAATACAAAGCATCCTAAGAGACTACTACAAGCAACTCTATGCCAATAAAATGGACAACCTGGAAGAAATGGACAAATTCTTAGAAAGGTATAACCTTCCAAGACTGAACCAGGAAGAAATAGAAAATATGAACAGACCAATCACAAGTCATGAAATTGAAACTGTGATTAAAAATCTTCCAACAAACAAAGGTCCAGGACCAGATGGCTTCAGAGGTGAATTCTATCAAACATTTAGAGAACAGCTAACACCCATCCTTCTCAAATGCTTCCAAAAAGTTGCAGAGGAAGGAACACTCCCAAACTCATTCTACAAGGCCACCATCACCCTGATACCAAAACCAGACAGAAATACTACAAAAAAAGAAAATTACAGACCAATATCACTGATGAATATAGATGCAAAAATCCTCAACAGAATACTAGCAAACAGAATCCAACAACATTAAAAGGATCATACACCATGATCAAGTGGGGTTTATCACAGGAATGCAGGGATTCTTCAATATATGCAAATCAATCAATGTGGTACACCATATTAACAAACTGAAGAATAAAAACCGTATGGTCGTCTCAATAGATGCAGAAAAAGCTTTTGATAAAATTCAGCACCCATTTACGATAAAAAAAATCTCTTCAGAAAGTGGGCATAGAGGGAACCTACCTCAACATAATAAAGGTCATATATGACAAACCCACAGCAAACATCATTCTCAATGGTGAAAAACTGAAAGCATTTCCTCTATGATCAGGAATAAGACACGATGTCCACTCTTGCCACTATTATTCAACATAAGTTTGGAAGTCCTAGCCACGGCATTCAGAGAAGAAAAAGAAATAAAAGGAATCCAAGCATCCTGTTATAACTGCTAAATTTTCCTCTTTTGAAAGCCTCTTGTCCAAATGGGAAGATGGAAAGCTCAATCGACTAAAATGCGGGAGACAAACCTGAATGACACCAAGGGTTGAATTTTTCTTACAGCTGACTCTTGGAAGCTGCTGAACTCACTTATCACTCTAAGGACTAGGCCGCGGCCCAAGGCTGTGAGCCATCAGTCAGACTTCCTAATGACCATGTCACTGAAGGGAAGCATTATGTGGAACTCAGTGCTAAGAATATTCTTTATGCAAATAAAATATATAATCAAGGGTCATCACTTATAGGAAAGCTCTCAGGATATTATTCACCCCAGAGAAAATTTTGTTGATGCTGTTAAAGGAGATACTTTAAAACAGTGCTTTGGTCTAACGTTATTCCTTAAATTTTCCTTTTTTGAAGAAGAAAATCATTATATATAGTAGGGTTCCTTACCAGATCAGGTACTAGAAAAAATATAGCACAAATAAATCTTGGGTCCCCACATGACTCAGTGTATAGAATTACAGTAAAGAAACAAATCTCAACGGCCTAGTGGTAATATAAACTTTTCATTGACTTAGTTAAACGTGAAAAGATGCCAACAGAGCAGTTTTATTCTTTCTCCTATTGTTCCTTCATATTTGCTCTGTGGGCTATTTCTTCCTTGGCCCCTGGATGAAAATTTAGACACATACCACAGCTTTTCATCCTCCTTAGTTCTAAGGACTATCTCATTTCAGTAAGTAAAATGTCAGTCGTCAGTATAATAATCAAAACTCTGATCTAGTGACACATGTAGAGCTACTCACCTCCCACCATTTATGGTCTCTCATAGACTTTGCCTAATGCAGACCTTTGGCCAGCTCTTATTCAGTCTCCTTTCATATTTGTTATGATCCTTTAACCCGAGGGATGTTTGTCAAGCTGTTCTAGTTTCCCAGGACCTGCATGGGTCTCTTCTCTCAGGATGGGCCAGGGTAGCTGTGTGAACACCCAAGGCCTGAGCCTTGGCCAAGAGGGGGCTCTTTGCAGGTGGCTGTGTAGACAGAGCATGGACACGAGGTCTTGGGTGTCCATACACTTGCTTGTGAAGTCCTGCACAGTACAGACCATGTATGGAACCAGATGGAGACAGGCTGTGGACCAGGGCCTGGCCTACTCTCCCCTCTCCTACTCTCTGTTCTGGGACAGAACTTCAAGGAGGCCATGAATTCTAAATTCAAACCTGGCCTTCCTGGCTTTACATTTGTCAAATTAGGAAAATAGGTCATATTTTATTTATCTGTCTTTTGGCTTGGTTTATACTTTTAAAATGGAAACATACGGCATCTGGGCTATCCATGTGACTCTTACCATAGGGGCCCACGGGTTTGCGATGAACCTGGAAGTAAATGTAAATTCTATTTTCTCTTTAGTTTGGCCTTAAAGGATCTTCTGTGAAAGATTCTTGCAGAAACTGGACACCAATTTCACAGAGTTATTTTCCTTTGCTCCTTGACTCCGTGTAAATAGGCCATAGTAGGTCTCACTTTATAGCTTTTTCCTGTAGCATCTTATAATTTAAAAATATCACCTAATATAGTGTATGATATACTTATATATTATGTTTATTTTTTATTGCTTGTCTTCCTATCCCCTGCCCACTGCCCTGTATCATCCCTATTTCCATTAGAACCTGATTTCCGTGAGGATATTCCAAGAATCAGAACAGTGTTTGTAACATAGTAGGCACACAATAAGTATTTGTGGAGTAAAGGAATATATATATATATACGCACATATATATGAACATAAGGTAAAGTGAACATTAGGTACCTACTCTTTAGCTGGTGAGATTTGATGATGATTTCAATTTATTAATTGTAGTTTTACATATCTTATAAATTTTCTATAGTAAATCCATCTACTGTAATAATAAAGTGATACAGTGAGTATGTTAAATTACAGTGGATCTTCCTTATCTTTAAACGCTTTATTTCTTGAAAATTGAATATTGTTATGTATATGTAGTAGATGATAAAACGAAACTATGATTCTAATAGCTTCATCTTGTGAAGGATTTGGTGTTTCTCACGTTCTCCCCAGGGTCTTTGTACCCGAACATGATTGTGACTGTTTACCACATGAGATAAGTTTTTGTGTCCTACTCACTACCACCCTTTTAGTTTTGTGTTTGCACCTTAGTTGCAGCTACTCTGGCTGTTTTTTCCTTGCCTGCAGCCCAGAGAGCATATACTACAGAGTACACCTGCCTTGTGCTCAGAACATAGGCAGATATAATAATCAAACCACAATTTCTTGTCAAATACTTAATTTGTGCTCACTTCACACTATGAAAAGATGGTTCTCTTATTTTCAGAGCATACAATTCAATCGAGGTGTCATTTTTTAAAAAGTTGTCTTAAAAATATAAGGGTGATAGAGGGGACAACTGCATATAATGTACTTTAAAAAAGTTCTGTGTCTTTGGTGACACCAAAGCACCTAACTGCATACATTGCTCACAGTTAAAAAGCTGTGACTCTGTGTGCGTACATTGGGGGTGGGCAAAGTCATGATCTTGTTTCTTTTTGAATGTCAAGTATTGGGCTCTTTTGAAACACCCCAATTTTTGGTGCTGTTTGAAATAAACAAGCATCTATCTAAGTCAAGATAGTCACCTGGCTGTTTGACCATCATAAGCCAGTAGGTATTTATGACCAACACAACAATTATTTTACTTTAACCGTGATGTTATATAGAGATGAAACTGGATTTACATTGTCTTCGTTTTAGAAACATAGATAGTACAGACTCGCCCTTGTTCTCTGAGCTCCTCTGCATTTTTTTTTTTTTATCCACTGCTTGCTCAAGAAACAGGAAAAATATGTTTCAGTATGCTTTCTAGGATATTTCATAGTATGTGGGTGAAATTTTTATGTTTCAGAAATCTCAATTCCAGTTTTAATGGAATTACATAACTCAAACTGAATTGAAAAACAAAGCTCTAGCACATTTTACTCGTATGGATGTTATTTAATCTCATGTTATTCTAGAAAAGTTATGACATTAAAAAGTTTGTAAGCCTAGTCCACAAATCACCTCCTTTATGAAAGTGACTGTAATTTCCTCATTTGAAAGAAGTATGTCTTTTTTTAAAAAACTCTGTAACACGTGACCAGATCTTTAGTAGGTACTCCATGTAGAATGAAAAGAAAGGAGACCAGCTCCCATCCTCCAAGAGCTTACATGCAGAATCATCAAACACGCACAAACAATTACATATATTTTTCTATTACAGAAGTGGATGAATGTTATGAAAAGACTGACAGGTGGTATAATTAACATACTGAACTCTCTAAGGAGGAGACCTTGGGGCAGGTGGAAGAGGTAGGCCTGGTGGAACTGCATTCATGGCTGAGGCACTGAGGTCTTGAGTCCTACACTGCTTGACTGGTTTGAAATTTTGAGAGAATTTCAGTGTGGTTGCCCCATACAAGTGAGTGGTTTAGATTTTGTGGGGTGGATCCTTTCAGAACATTCCATGGGTAAATCTGTCAAATGCTGTGTTGAGAAACACTGAGAGAATTGAGCTGTCTTTTCCTTGGGAGTGTGCTGACTGCATTTCTTTAACTGGATTTTGTCATGGTTCATATAGCAGGAATAGGGACAGCTGGAGGTTGATTCAGATCTTTGCAAATGTGTAATTCAGTCACAATGATTTATGTTTTTCAGTACCTGTTATGTGCTTGGTGCTTCTCAGGCACTAATGATAATAATACTAACAATAACAATGATAGCTAACAAGTACACAGTTTTGCTATGTACCATAATAATATTCATTGATAGTTGTGTAGCTTTACTGTGTGCCAGAAACAGTTCTTAGTATTGCATTTATATTTTTTATTTTTAAATTTTTTTCTGTATTCTCTCTCTTTTTTTTTTTTTTTTTTTTTTTTTGCCACACCGCACAGCTTGTGAGATATTAGTTCCCTGACTAGGGATTGAACCAGGGCCTGTGACAGTGAAAGTGCTTAGTCCCAAACACTGGACTGCCAGGGAATTCCCAGTGTTACATTTATTAACTCTTTTGATCCTTGTATCAAACTTTTGAGGCAAGTACTCTTATTATCCCTTTTTTTAATAGATGAAGAAAATGAGGCACAGAGAGGTTAAGTAATTTCCCCAAAGTCACATAACTGTAGAAAGTAGCAGGGCTGAACCCAAACTCACATATCCTCTTTCCAATGGCCATGTTTTTGTCTGCTATGCTGTGTTGAATTGTGATTTATATTTCCAACTCTAGAGAGGAGAGTGGAAGACACCAACAAAGCTGACTATATATAAGGAAGAATAAAATGCCATTAATTCTGACTTTGGAAAGGTGGACAGTTGGCAGGAGGCTTGGAGTGGAAGGAGAGGACTCTGGTAATACTTTGTCTATATAAATTATAATAAGCTCCCGATTAAAGGGAATTTAAGAAGTGGGCCCACCCGAGAACACCTACTAGCCAGGAAGTGCCCTAAATCAAGGTCAGACCTTGTGGTCGGGGTCATACAGCCCTACTACGCTACATGGACACTGAGGGCAGCGTTCATGCCAACCACAAGTAGACACAGAGAAGGGGTGTTGGGTAATAGGCAGGAACCAAGTTTTCTCCTTTCTTGATAAGTAGTTGGATAACAACCTTGGCACTTAGTCCTGTGTGCTGATTGCTGCCAATGACCAGTGATGATCAAACACAGGGCAGCATCTGTGCTGAGGCCTGGCACCAATTGCTGACAGTATCTTCAGCATCAGCTATAATGATCACCACAATTAGCCTCCACAGGGCATTTTACACATTACAAAAGAGTTTCCTGTGCATTGTATCATTTTAATGCCTGGAAATTGATTTAGTTTGCCCTCATTTTTGTAAAAAATATTTTGCTTTTGCCAAAAGTAATATATGTTTATAGTTTAAAAAGTGGTACTGATAAGCTTATAATGAAAAACAAGCGTCTTCACTCCCTCCTTCCAATTTCCACCTCTATAGAAGTAATTAGTTTTAACTTCTTTTTAGCTGCTGCTTTTGACATATGCCCTGATATATCTAAGTAACCTGCTTACATTGCTATTTCTTGATGTTTCCATTTTAAATATTATCCACTGACTTCTTATAAGAGAAGATGAGGATTTAACTTCTTAACCCTCTCCTCCCTCCCTCTTCCCATACACATACACACTCTCGTGTACCCACTTCCACTGTCCTTAGCCTTGCAATTCAGTTAAATTATACCTTTTGGTTATATCAGTATCTTGTTTTATTACCATGAAATTTAAATATAATTCACAATTTTAAAATTTATTATACCATGTATCTTATCATGTGTTACTTCTTTTCTTGTCCAACTCTGCTTGGAGTAAATTTTAGTTTTTAATTACATAATTTTCTCTGAATCTATCACTCATTAATTCCTGAACTTTTGAACAGAACTTGAAAGTTGTTGTTGATACATTTATACTCATCGAGCGGTGTATCTTTTTTTTTTTTTTCTGGAGGGATTCATTCCTGCAACCCTTTATCCTCTTTTTCTACTTTTAACTGGCTAATGTGTAGACTTGCTGCACCTGGGCTACCACCATCACCTTTGCCTGAGAACTCCCTCTCTTCCGGGTTGGTTCTTTGGTTCTTGAATCCCACTTTCTGATTTGTATCTCTGTTTTGTGGCAGCACGTTCTTCAGCAGCTTCCCAGGAAGGACGGCAGGAAACATTTTTGAGATAATGTTTATTAGTTAGCATAGGCTATTGTGGTTTCTCAACTTCAGCACTGTTGACGTTGGGGCCAGATAATTCTTCTTTGAGGGAGGCTGTCCTGTGCATTGTAGAATGCTTAGCATCATCCCTGGGCTATACCCACTGGATGCCAGTAGCACTGTCTCAGTTGTGGTAACCAAAAGTATTTCAAGACACTGCTAAATGTTCCCTCACAGGGCAACATCAACTCTGGTTGAGATCCACCAGGCTTTGTAAGCATATTAACCCTCAAGTCTCAGCTGCTTAACCAAACAAATGTTTGTTGCTTGTTCATGGTACATGTGCAGTGGAGGTGGGCACAGTATTCTGTTCCTCATATTAATTTATATAATTGTTCCAGAACCCAAGGTGACAGACATGCTTCCGTCTTTTATTGGCACAGTAATTGTATTCTAAGGTCAAAGTTGCTGAGGGGTTAAGGGAGCAGTGGAATTTTCACTCTCTCACTTTAGAACTGATAAGCTTCATTTCTCATGTTCTATTAGCCAGAATTAGTTACATATACATTTTTTAATTTCAAGGAAGAAAAGGAAAAATGATACCTATCACAGCTTACAATTCTGAAAATGTCTTCACTTTACCCTTATCTAATTAATAATTTGGCTGGGTTTAGAATTCTCCACAAGAAAGCAATTTTGTGGTATAAATGTCATTTCACAGATGAAGAAATACCATCAGAAAGTTACAGAACTAGTTAGTAGTAGAACTGAGAATGAACCAGTTGCCTGATTTCAAATCAGAGGCAATGCTTTGTGTTCACTGCACCCATTTTGTTTTCCTTCCGGGCACACAGATGAACTGCATTTGCCAACTTCCTTCTGTTAGATTTGTCTCTGTGACAATTTTGGCCAGTGGAATGAAGCAGAAGTGATATATGCCTGGACCATAAAAATGCTCCACGTGCAGTTTTCTATTATTCACTTTCTTTTCTCATGGTGAACCCAGAAACCATGAGTTGAATGGTGGCACCATAAAATGGAAAGAGCTTGATTCTCTGAATGATGTTATAAAGAAGAATCCTGCTCCAACCTCACTGGACAGTGAATGATTAAATAATAAACTTTTACAATGTTAAGCCCCTGAGGTATTGAAGTTAATTATATTACCAGCTAGTGTTATTTCCCCTGACTAATAGAGGAATGGATACTAGAAGTAGAATGATGCCATTATAGAAATTTGAAATAAGTATCTTTCATTTAATGGCGAGAAGTAAACGGTAAGGAACTCATGGCAGAGGTGGAAAGATAGTGACCCATGTTATGTGGTGGCCAAACATTTGGTGAAACTATTTCATGTACTGTATTGAAAGACAGACAATGTACCTCCTATGCCAGCAGCTCTAGGAAAAGTGATTGAAAAGAACTTCTATATTAATGTATAAGTTACAAGAGATGAGAATTTGCCAGTTTGCCAGCAGAAATGAAAGGATATAAAAAGAGTCCAGACACGTGAAATCTTGGAGAATTGGAAAAACCAAATGCTTCTCTATCACATAGAGTAGAAACACGAGATTTAGGAATACTTTGAGCAATTAAATTCCGTAAAGATCCAGTTGAGGCAAAGAACAGGTTAAGGATGTGGTCCGTTTTAGCCTGATAGCCTCAAGGCAGAAGCCATTCTATTAAGAGAGAAGCAGGGAGTGACAAGTCAAATAAAAGAGACTTGAGAGCTAGATCTAGAAAAGAGCTTTTGGATTAAAACTCTCAACAAATTAGGGATAGAAGGAAGTAACTCAACATAATAAAGGTCATGTATGATAAACCTACAGCTAACATCATACTCAACTGTGAAAAGCTAAAAAGCTTTTCCTCTAAGATCAGGAACAAGAGAAGGATGCCCACTCATCACTTCTATTCAATATAGGACCGGAAGTCCTAGTCAAAGCAGTTGGACAAGAAAAAGAAAAGGCATCTAAGTTGGAAAGGAAGAAATAAAATTGTCTCTATTTACAAATGACATGATGTTATATGTAGAAAACTGTAAAGCCTACACAAACACACACACACACACAAAATTGTTAGAACTAATGAACAAATTCAGTAAAGTTACAGGATACAAAATTAACATACAAAAATCAGTTGCATTTCTATACACTAACAACAAACTATCCAAAAAAGAAATAGCTTCAAAACAACATCACAAAAATAAAATACTTAGCAATAAATTTAACCAAGGAGGTGAAAGATATGTACATTGAAAAACCACAAAACACTGATGAAAGAAATTGAAAATACATGAATAAATGAAAAAATATCTTGTGTACATGGATTGAAAGAATTACATTGTTAAGATGTCCATAGAAATCCCTATTTGATAACAATCCCTATCAAAATTCCAGTGGCAGTTTTCACAGAATTAGAAAAAGCAATCCTAGAATTCATATGGCACCACAAAAGACAAAAAATAGCCAAAGCAATCTTGAGCAAAAAGAACAAATTTGAAGTCATCATACCACCTGATTTCAAAATATACTATAGAGCTATAGTAGTAAAAGCAGCATGGTACTGGTATTAAAACAGAAACATAGATCTATGTTACAGAATAGAGAGCCCAGAAATAAGTTCACACATTTATGGTCAATTGATCTTTAACAAAGGTGCCAAGAATACACAATGGGAAAGGATGGTATCTTCAATAAATGTTGTTGGAAAACTTGTTTTCCAACAGAAGAATTAAATTGGACATTCATCTCACTCCATATACAAAAATCAAGTCAAAGTGGGTTGAAGACTTAAATGTAAGACCTGAAATCATAAAATGATTACAAGAAAAATCTTCTTGACATTGGTCTGGGCAATGATTTTTTGGATACGACCCCCCCAAGCACAGGCAACAAAACAGAAATAGACAAAAGGGATTGTATCAGACTAAAAAGCTTATGCACAGCAAAGGAAAGAGTCAACAGACTGAAAAGACTACCTACAGAATGGGGAAAATATCTGCAAACCATACATGTGATGGAGGTTAATATCCAAAATATATAAAGAACACAAGCAACTCAATAGCAAGAAAACAAATAACCCAATTAAAAAATGGGCAAAGGCCCTGAATAGATATTTCTGAAAAGATATACAAATGGCCAATAGATACATGAAAAGATTCTAAACATCAGTAATCACCAGGGAAATGCAAATCAAAACCACAGTGAGATATCGCCTCACACCTGTTAGAATGGCTATCATCAGAAAGAAAAAAAATAAGTGTTGGCAAGAATGAGGATATGTGGATATGCCTCATGTAGATATGGAATGCCTCATTCACTATCATGATGTGTCACACATTACCTTTGCTTTACAGCTTATGAAATGGGGCATTGGCTCATATCTATGGAATTCACTGGCTTTCCATCTACCAAATCATCCAGAAGCAACTACACAGATAGATTGGTGGAATGGAATATTGATTGAAAAGGCTGACAGTGCCTTGAAGACTGGGGTTCTGTCTAGTGAGATGTATTCTTGGAGTGTCTGACCAGTTTATGATTCTCCCATATCCAGAATATAAAGGTCTTGGAATTAAAACGGTGGAAAGAAAGTGGCCTCTTCTTATTATCCTTAAAGGTCTACTTGTCAAGTTATGCTTCCCATCCCTGCAATGCTTGGATCTGATGGTTTTGAGGTCTTAGTTCATAATGGAGGAAAGTATCTAGCAGTAACCACTAAAGGTTGCATTGACTAGAAGTTGTGGATATCAGCTAGTCATTTGGGTTCTTCATACCAGTAAAATGACAGTTAAGAAAGGGAGTTACTGTATTGTCTGGGGTGATTGATCCTGATCATCAGGAACAAATAAGGTTGCTGCTACACAACAGGGTCGGGAGGAGATTTTTGGAACCCAGGGCATTTTATGAGACCTCTCTTCGTCCTTCAGTGCCTAGAGATCAAAGTAAATGGAAGACTAAAGCAACTCAGCACCATCAAGACCGCTGATGTTTCATTCCCTCAGGAATGGAAATTTGGGTTATTCCATCAAGTAAAGAACCATCACCAGCTGAGATTTGGCTGAGCATATAGGGAGCGTGGGACCACCAGTTACGGAACCGAGGATCGTAATAGCTATGCGTTTTCTTTTTTGATTGCTATAGATAGAAGTATTTACCAATTTCTTTTTTTCCTCCTCATTGTATTAAGAGTGTTGGTGGTAGTTACCTTATAATGTAGTCTTTAAAATAAGTAAGGGAATTGTAACTGAACTACAAGAGTAGTGAACATGACCCAGAGATGGATAGTTACTGGTAAGACTGGGTTTCCTGGTTTGGGGAGAGGATGAACATGTCATTATTCATGTGAGCGATAATTGGATCATATTCAGCAGAAGAAAAACGTTTTTGTCTTACTGCTTTGAAGTTTTAAGTATATGTATAAGGTTATATATGAACACTGAGTATCCAAAAGAGCAGACAGTGCCACGTATTGTTGGATCTCAGTGCTATTCCTGCCCATTTAGGCTGTCCCCCAGATGTAGGATCTAGTTTATAGGATAGATTTAGAAGGTGAGAGGCAAAGGTAAACCATTCTTCTCTGGCAGCAGCTCCCGGCAGGCACATGGCCAGACAGCAGACATGAAATTTGCAGTGGCTTCCTGTGAACTCCTGCAAAACACCTGGTACCATGCTGCAGGCAGTAGGGTCCATTGGTGTCAACTTCTCTGCTTCCCTGCTCTTTCTGAGCTCCTAAAAATCAGGAGCGAGTTTCTTGACCTTTTTCGTCTAGTTCTTCCAAAAGTTTCTAAGCACTTAATTTACTGTCTTAATTCTCTTCCTATTTAAAATAGCCAGTGATTTCTGGTCTCCTGACCGACTGCTGATAAATACCTGTTTCCTCTTTTTTTTCTCCTCTATACCACACTACACCTATTTTGTGTTTAGCTCTCTGGGATGTGATTTAGGAAAGTCAGTAGAAGAAATGGCATAGCTATATTTGGTAACTACTTCCTATATAGCAAAGCACCCCAAATTTAGTAGCATTCAACACCAAATATTTTATTATACTCACAAATTCCATGGGCCAAGAATTGTGACATGAAAACACCATGGCTTGTTTCTGCCACATCACATTTTGGGCTCTCTGGGAAGATGCATCATCTGAAGTTAACTCCACAGCTGGTTACGGAAATCATCTGATGGTGTGTTTACTCACGTGCCTGGAACCTGGGCTGGGAGGACTTGATGACTAGTATTGCCGGCTGCAAGGAGCACAGGTGGCCTCTCCACAAGGCTTAGCTTCCCCACAACATGGCAGCCTCAGGGTAGCCAGACTTCTCAGGGGTGGCTCAGCACTCCAAGCCTGAGCCAGCAAACAAGGTGGGAGCTGCATCCCCTTTTATGACCCAGGTGGGAGCTGCATCCCCTTTTAAGACCCAGCATTAGAGATCACACAGCATTACTTCCACTAAACTGTCTTAGTCAATTAGAGCCAGAAGGCCATCAAGAGCCAAGGGGAGGTGCATAGACTCTCAACTACATAGGACTAATGTCTACATGTTTCAAACCTTCAGTACCATCTGATTGAGAAGACAGAACTGCTACACCTGCAGTTGTAGTTCCTCTTACCTGGATGCTTGCTCATTATACAGATCTCAATACAAATTTCATCCCTGCAGAGAACCCTGATCTGACACCACAGAGAAGAGTGGTTAAGCACACTGACCGTGAAGCCAGCAGCTCACTGCAAGCCCCAGCTCCACTACATACGAGCTGAGTGGCCACAGCAATTACCTACTCTTTCTGTATTGGAGTGTCTACACCTGTAAGAAGATGACAGTGATACCTACTTTAGAAGCTTGGTTGAAGACTTGTAGTGGATTGAATGGTGGCCCTCAACAAAAGATCTTTTCCACCTGGAACATGTGAACGTGACTTTACTTGGAGAAAGTGTTTTAGCAAGTGTATTTAGATTAAGAATCTTGAGATGGGATCGTCCTGGATTAGGGTGGGCTCTTAACCCATTAACAAGTGCCTTTATCAAGAGAACAATTATGTTTGACTTCATAAATAAGTGCTATATGAGTGTTACCTATCTTTACTTATCTCTCCTTCCATCGCTCAATCCCATGACTTTGTTTTATAGTACCTATCAATAGTTCAAATTTTCTTGTTTCTTTGCTTATGTATAGAATGTAAATATAAACACCTTGATAGTAGGGTCCTTTTCCATCTTTTTCACTATTGTATCCTCAGTCTTTTAAAACATGATAGTAGATATTAGATGATCATTATTTACTGAAAAAATGAGTAATCAAATGGATCTAAAAAAAATCACAGAAAAAAGTAGATGCTAAACTATAGAGTCAAATAGGATTTCAAATGGGAGATACGTAGTGTAGTGGAGTAGTTTAAAAGTTCACGAAGGAGGTGGAAATTGAGGTGGGATTTAAGGACAGTGAGAGTTCAATGTGGGGAAGGTGTATTGAAGGTTGGAAGCAAGTCTTATTCATCTTTATATTCCCATTTTACAATATGAGTGTCTGGCATATAAAATATACTCATAATATATTTTTAAATTGAATTTAGGAAAGAAACATTCCAGGAAGTGAGTAGTATGAGCACCATATAGAAGGATTCTATGAGGAATAAATATGTAAGTAAAACAGGAACAATTAAATGTTCTGAACCCATTTATTTGACTGAAGTAGGATTGAAAATCCTTTTCTTATATAATCTCCTACAATTTATTTACTACTGATTCCATTTTACTTAGAAGGAGCCTCTGTTCTCCTGGAAATGTGCCCACAAGGAAGAGAAACCCCTAATATTTACCAAAACAAATGCCTACTCCAATTTGCTGTTCTGAAGATAGATAGCTCTTCTAGCATTCTTAATCTCTGCTTACGAAACTAATGACTTTTCAGTTGGCCTGCTCGTCACAACTTTCTTCTTTCCCATGCATTAGAATGAATCTTCCCTTAAGTAAATCAGGCTGTTTTTCCTTTGCTTTCTTTTCTATAGCTCTTTCTCTTGGCTGCACATATGATTATTGCTTCTTAAGGAAAAACAAACAAAACATGAACTCTTTCTGTATTTTCTGTGGCTCCAAGCTATTCCTTTTCAAAAACAATTTCCTTTTATTAATAGGTGAGTGAATTGAACTGATTTTCCAACTCAATTTCTAAGCATTTTACCACACTTCTAATTTAAATCTTCCTTTATTGTTATGACAGACCAGCAGACCATTTTCCTTTTTTGTCTCAGTTGTGCAATGACCCATATGAATAAAACTACTTTAAAAAGATGCCATAACAAGTAATCAGAATTGTAAACATTTTAAATCAACGTACATTGAAAAATAACTCTCCAGAAAAGGCAAGGATCTACCAGAAACACTATTGTAAAAATGAAATCATAAAAAGGAGACATTACAGTAAAATATAAAAATACAACTATAAGTATAAAATATAAATAATTTTGCTTCCTGAATAATGTTTTTCCTGTTTCGTTTTATCTCATATCTATGATGAAATAGTGTTGAATTTTAATGAGGAAGAGAAAAGTTAAAGCTAGTTTAAATATAGGCTTTTTTTTTTTTTTTTTTTTTTAACAATAGCATCTTCTGGGCTTGCCTGGTGGCGCAGTGGTTGAGAGTCCGCCTGCCGATGCAGGGGACACGGGTTCGTGCCCCGGTCCGGGAAGATCCCACATGCCGCGGAGCGGCTGGGCCCGTGAGCCGTGGCCGCTGAGCCTGCGCATCCGGAGCCTGTGCTCCGCAGCGGGAGAGGCCACAGCAGTGAGGGGCCCGCGTACCGCAAAAAAAAACCCAAAACCAAAAACAATAGCATCTTCTTTTGGCCTCGGTTTCATGATCTGTAAAATGGAGATGGTTATGTGACTGTCTCTTGGGTCAATTCACTGATACGTGATTTTGTGGGTTTTGTTTTATTTTATCTCATTCCTTAACACTGTGTTGAGATGGGGATGTTTACTAAAGGGAAATGAATAGACATGACATTGAAATATAGAGCCAGTCTAATGATTTGCTTTTTAAGTTTTTAAAGGACACTAGCTAAGTTTACCTAAATTGGAAAGAAAAGAATGAAACTCATCTTTATAAGAATTAGCAGAGTGGTTCATCCTCAAGAAATGCTCTGTAGAGCATGAGGCTGCAAAATGGGAATAGATCTTACAAAGATTCTGCTTTAATTCACGCTAGTGAGCAGTCTCCATAAAGGGCCAGAGTGGATCTGCTTGGGCATGTGGTGCCCAGGCTGGGCTATAGTGACAACCCCTAATCAACAGAGGTGTCACCTGTAGCACACATCTTTTACAAGGTCTGAGCTTATTTCACTCCAGGGCCTTCCTATATCACTCCCTGGTTCTGTAATTAAATTAGGAACCTAGAGAGTCATATTATTATTACTTTTTCTACAACTGGGGTGTCACTTAGTTGAGTCCTGCAGTGTTTATTTAGATGGAGCAACGGAGAGCAGAAAGTCCAATTTACCATCGTCTAGTCTCCAATTAAATGGTGAATTCTCTTTTGGGTGGTAGGACATCAGCTCAGTGAAATTGTGAATGGCCACTTACCTCTTGGAAGTGACTCATTGCTAGTCTGTTTTCCCTTTGTCTCCCATAATAGGACAGTAAACAATTCAAGGGCAGGGTTATTTGTTCTTTTTTGATTCCTTGGTGCTTCACCAAGCATCTCCCAGCACACACCTACAGGCCTATTTAAATAACAATTATCCCACACTGAGTCAGAGCAAATAAGAAAGCTTACTGTAGATTCATTTCAAACCCCAGTGAACAGGAAAGTCAAAACCTGGGAAATAAAACTAAAAAATAACTCAGCCTCTCTCAAGCTCAACAACTTGTACAGGCCAATGGCAAGTAGTGTCTGAAATATTAGTATCACTTCAAACTGTCGAATCACTTTTTCATCTTAATTTAGAGATAGATCTCTTATGTACTCAGTCAGTCATTATATAGTGATTAAGGAGAGTTAATAAAATATTATTTCTAAATACTGTACCGAAATTAACTCATTTATCAAAACACCATGAGGTAGATAATATTACGATCTCCATTTTACAGGTGACGTAACAGACGTGTAAATGTTCGGAACTGCCCAGAGTCACACAGCTAACAGTGAGGCCAGAGGGATTTGATCCTAGGCAGTTTAGGTTAGAAACCCCAAACTCTTAGCATGTAGGCTCTTTTGACATCTGCTTATTGAAATATAAATTTAAAGAACATGTTTTGAAGTGTTCTCCCAACTTTGTTCCCATTGGAACATTATGGGAATTTCTCTACTCCCAGTATGCCCTTTTCCCTATCCCTGCACCTTGTCTAACATTATGTCCTTGGGAAAAGAGTGGGAGTAGGTCTAAGAAGTTATGACATAGGGAGATTGCTTGGCCATAGAGAAGGAAGAGGGAAACCGTATTCTTGTCTCTCTGGGAGATTATGGAGAGATGAAGGAGACAAAATGGGAAGAAACAGAGTTGAGCCACTTGTGTGTTAATCTCTGCTCAGACCGAAGTCTGAGATGAGGAGGTAGGTTAGATAAGATGTGGGTAAAGCTAATAGCGGTGGGAATTTGCCCTGCCTCTAGATAGAAACTTTGGGAACCTGAATGTTAGGATCCCCTTGCAACACCCTTAGGAAACCACATGGTTAGATGACTTAGTGTTCTCGAATCATGGAAAGAACCCTGAAGTTCCCACAGGCTTCCCTAAGGTTCACGTTGAGGCCACTGAAAGCGTGATGAAAGTGATTACCAGAACCCAAAATGCAGGTGGACCACCTGAGTCTGGGTCAAAGTGGCAGGGATAGCTGGTCCTTGGGGGTCTGCAGGACCAATGAGCATTTCGATGAGGCTGAATCAGCAGCAGGGAGCCCCAGGACCTGATCGGGCTGGGCAAGAAGGACCAAGAGGTATACAAAGTGCAGACTTCAGTAGCAAATGCCAGTAGTACATCTACAGAGAGGGTCAGATCATGAAAACCCCAGCAGTGCAACTAGGGGCCAGCAAGGCACCTGGGCCCCCCATTTTTGCCATTTTTTAAAAGTTAGAAATATTAAGACGAGATTTTTAAAAGCCTTATAGGTTACGTGCAAATGCTACCTTGAAGAGAAGTAGCTGGAAGAGGGCCCAAATCTGAAAAAAAAAAAAAAAAGAAGAAAGAAAAGAGTCATTTTAAAAAGGGTGAATTACCTTGAGAGACATTTTAAATTATTCCATTATATCCTGATTGAATTAAAATTAAAGTTTTATTTCCTACTACTTATTGCAGTCAGACTCACGAGGAAGATCAATGAAAAGAAATAAATAACTACCTTTTCTTCACCCTGGTAGTGTAGTGCTTAAATTTTGATTTGTCTGCAGAATTTTCTTTAAAACATGCAGGGCTCTGCATCGATCTCTATTGTATGAGCAGAGTGCAGTGTAATGTCACTTTTAAACTTTTTATTTCTAAGGGTGCACATCAGTTTAGACATTAGTTCCTGCTATAGGTAGAAAGGGCACCATACGTCTTCAACCCTCTTGAAGAACGTTCTTAAAAAGTTGGCAAAAATTTCTAAAATATTAAGTAAATGCTAAGCTTATCACATTTGATCAAACCTCTGAACATTTAGGGATCAAATCATTGCTAAAATTCAATTGGCCTTATTATTATATGTTCGTTTGGTTATCTGTTGCTGCATAATAAGCTGCCCTAAAACTAATGGCTTAAAATAACAATGATTTATTCACTCACAGTTCTGCATTTTGATCCGGGTGCAGCTGGGTGGATTTCCTGCTCTTCTTGTCTGAGCTCGTTCATGGGGCTACAGATATCAATGATCTCCCTTGCCATTTGGTCTCCAGTTGGGTTTGGTCAATGGTAGGAACCAGTTCTAGATGGCAGAGAGGGAAGAAAGTAAGGTAGAGCCTGGTTTTTGGCCTTCGGCTTTCTCCTTGCAGGACTGCTGTGTGGCCACAGCTCCCACTGAGCAGCCTTCTACAATCACAGCTATTATCTCTGGGTTCTGGGATCTGTCCCCTCTTTGTGTACTTTTCAACTTTGAGGGTGTTAATGGCGCTCTGTTGTAGTAGTCCTGTTTCTTTACCTTTCATGCTGCCCACACTTTTATAAATTGGCCCTTGATTAAATTTGTCATAAACAGCCAGTTTGAATGTGCTCTTTCCTGGCAAGACCTTGATATTTGGAACATGTCTTAGCATTGGAAATGTAAAGTGAATCAGAAGGATAAACTATCTTCTATTCTCCAGGGCTTTAGTCCATGCTATATCACGTAAGTCAAATAAGCAAAGGAGCTTGCATTTTAATGGAGGATGTATAACATAAACAGGATAAATAAACAAAATCCATAGCAATTTAGATAGTGATTAAGTACTAAGAACAACAACAGACTAATGAAAAATGGATGGGAGTTAGAAACTGCAGGCAGAGGAGTTTCAAAACTTTAACATATTTATATAAGCTAGAATTGAAACTCTTTGAGAAGGGAACTTTTTCTAGCTTAGTGTTGTTTCCCTAGCTCCTAGAATAGTGACATAATGGATCCTCAATAAATATTTGTTGAATGAATGAATGAGTATACATACAAATGCATTCATTCATTCATTCATTCAGTTAATATTTGTTGAATGCCTACTTTGCTAGACACTCAGGATAATATAAAATGACAGAAGTTCTTGCCTTTGAGTAGACAACTAATATCTTGTCCATCCAATAGTATTATAATTTCCTTATAATGGATTTCATTTCCTGAACTTCTTTTAATTACCAGCACGTGCTGTGGCCCTCTACACATAATGCAATAAGCAGTGAACTTAGTCAAAACTCTTACAAGTGAATGAGTCAATTGATTTTAACAATAACATAGATTTATTGCATTGACTCACAGATAAGACAAATTTAGTTCCGGGTCCGGTTGCAGCCAGGCTCTCAGGAAGCATTAGGTATTGGTCTCTTTCCTTCTCCTGGTACTCTTTTTCTCTTTTACTTGTTGTAAGCTTAATTTTCAGCTGTTCTTTTCAGCTGTTCATGGGTGGTAGAAATTGGCTCATGTGCAGCCTCAGGCTTACAACCTCCTACTTTGTCAACGTCTGCAGGAAAACATTTCTTTCCTAAGAGTTTTCGCAAAAGTTCTGGATACATCTTTCATTGGCCCACTGTGAGTCACATGCCAATCTTTGAACAAGCAATTGCAGTCAGAAAAAAGGAAATCTCTGATTAGCCATGTCTGGCTCACACGTTACCCTTGGATTCAGTAGTGAGGTTCAAACCACCCAAATCACTTGGACTTAGAGAAGGTTCTAAGAAAAATTGGGTTTGTATTATCAAAAAGAGGAATGGATGCTGGTCAAACAAAAGCAGCAGATGTCCCAAATAGTCTACTAAAAAGCTTTATACTTTATATTTTAATATTCTAGTTAAAGCTTCTAATTTGGACTAACTGGGAGTGGAAATTTTGGCTAAATTCATAGCAACATTTTTTAAAAGTTTCTGTTTATTTTAAATGAATGTAGTGTAACAGAACAAATTCACAAAGCATTGCTTCCACTTCTTTGAGGCTAATTGCTCTAAAGAATACATGGAAAGAGTTTATAATTAGCATGTCCTTTATTTCTGTAAAAGAAAGGATCCTTCTAAAGTATTTGAGAATGATTGCAAATGTGGTTCTTTGAGTGGTTTTAAACACTTTACTGCTTTTCTTCTTACACTATTAATTTATTTAGCCAAATTATCACAGATTCTGAATTAATGAGGTGTTAGTGCTTATGTAGATGGTGTTATCCGGTTCTCTTTAGATAATCCTCAAGGGGCAGTGTTCCCTTTACCACTGGGAAAGTTGAGCAAATGTTTGCTGAATCTTTTTAGAGCAAAAGCTTTAAAGATTAGCCCACTTATTTATTTAAATCATATAAATTTAGTTTGAAGCATAGACTTTATTTTACTCAAGACAAAGTAGGTCTTGCTTATTTTAGATCTCTTCCTTTACAGCATTTCCTTACTGTCACTTGGAACAGTGTACCTCTAAGTGTCATTAAAGTGTGGGCCCTCTACAACCACAAATGTGCAAGAAACCAAGGTCAGAAATTGAGATTATTTAGAAACTTTTATAGCGATTAAATATTTTTGCAACATCCAAGTGCATACTCAGTGCATTAATCTTGTTGAACATGGTATGGACCAGATCAGGTGGTTCTTGAACTTGTGCCAAGAACTGCATCCTAATAACGCAAAATGGACCATATTGTGTTACCACAATGTTGGACCACATATCATTTGTAAAGGATTGAAAAAAAAAGGAAACCTTGTTTTTCACCTCAGATAGTTTGAAAAGAATTGAACAAAAAAATTGTGTTTGAGGGCTTCCCTGGTGGCGCAGTGGTTGAGAGTCCGCCTGCCGATGCAGGGGACACGGGTTCATGCCCCAGTCCGGGAAGATCCCATATGCCGCGGAGCGGCTGGGCCCGTGAGCCATGGCCGCTGAGCCTGCGCATCCGGAGCCTGTGCTCCGCAACGGGAGAGGCCACAACGGTGAGAGACCCGCGTACCGCAAAAAAAAAAAAACAAACAAAACTACCAAGGCAGTGAAGAATTACTCAGCTCAAATGTGGAAGAAGATAGCATTATGCAAGGCCTCAAATGATTCCAGCAATTTTTTAATATGCAGTGTTTGGAACCCAAAAAAACATTATACAGGCATATGAGGAACAAGACAATGTGATTAAAGATCAAAATAAACATTATTTAATATAAATAGGTTTACTGATAATCCAGATAATGGATTCCTTAGTTATGGAATTTAAAATAACTATGCTTCATATGCTTTAGAAATAAAATAAAATTGGGAATTCTGTTAGAACTGTAGCGTATTTTATATAAGTACCAAGTGAAAATTATACAACTGAAAGATACAAAAACTGTATTAAGAATTCGACGAATGGATTTATCAGCAGATTAGACTCTGCTCAGAAGGAAAATTAGTGAAATAGAAGAATAGAAATTGCCTCAGATGAAAACATACAGAATGCAGCAAGGAGCGACAGCATGATAGAGAACACACCACACAAAATATGAAAACATATGAGATACAGTGACAAGATCTATGTATGTGTAATTAGTCTCAGAATGAGAGAGGAGAGATAATGAAGCTGAATAATATTTGAAGATAAAATGACAGTGAATTTTTCGAAATTCATGAAAGCTTTCAAGCCACGGATTCAAGAGGCACTATGAATCTTAAACTAGAAAAATATAAACAAAACCACACTGAGGCACATCACAGTCAAATTGCTGAAAACCCTCCAAATTAAGAAAATCTTCAAACCACCTAGAAAAAAATAATGTCACCTTCAAAGATCAACAGCAGATTTCTCAACAGAAGTAACTGATGAAGAAAGTGAATGAAATGAAATTTCAAATTGTAAAAAAACCAAAACAACTGTCAACCTACAGTTATATACTCTGTGGAAATTGTCTTCAAAAATAACAGTGAAATAGGGAATTTTCAGACAAACGAAAACTGGGAGAATTTATCACCAGTATATGACCCCAGAGAAAATAAGGATATTCTGCAGGCAAAAGGGAAATGATCATATTTAGAAGCTCAGCGTTGCAGGAAGAGATGAAGAGCTGCGTAAAAGTAAACAGGTGGATAAGTCTAAATAAATATTGGTGGTGTAAAACAATAGAATTCCTTATGGGGTTTGAAATACAAAGAATTAAAATAGCAACAGGTATGTTGTAACAACTGAGAGGAGGGGTAAACAGAGATAAATGATGAAAGGCCTTTGCGTGTCCAGGAAAAGGGGAAAAAGTCCTTATTTATATTAAAACTTGATGAGTCAAGGGCAGTAGTTCTCAACCAAGGGTGATTTTGTCCTCTGAGAAACATTTGGCAATGTCTGGAGACATTTTTCATTGTCTCACAACTGAAAGGATGTGACTAACTTTCCATTGGTAGAAGCCAGAAGTGCTGCGAAAATCTTATGATGTGCAGGAAAACCTGTCTCGTAACAAAGGATTATCTGGGCCAAATTGTCAATAGTTCTGAGACTGAGAAAGCTAAATATAGAGTTATCACTGAAGGACTGAAGAAGAGCATGATACTCAAGCCAATATAGAGGGAAAAATTGATATAAATAATAAATCATATGGGGGCAAAAAAGAGAAAAAAGGAAGATGGAGCAGGTGGGACAAATAGAAAAGTAAACCAGATGATGGTAAATTTGAAATCAGTTCTATCAGTAATTGCGTTAAATATAGATGGACAGGTTCTCCAACTTAAAATGATTGTATTACTGGATAAAATAAGCAACCGTGTGCCACTTACATTAAATATACCTTAAAATAAAACGAACACGTATAATGCAGAAAGATTTAAAGAATGTCGACTATATTTCTTGCAAAATAAATGAATTAAAAAGAACAATTTCAGCGGTTTCCTGTTGCTTTCTACAAGCATTTAAACATAGTAATTTTTTCTCTCTCTCCTTATCCAAACACGTTGTTCAAAGCTTTTTTGGGCCACGACAGTCAGCAGTAAGTGTAGATTCAATTTTGTGATAGATTATTGTCTTCATGCCTCAATAGACCATGAACTTCGTGAGGGCAGAGATTAGGTTTGTTTTTTATTTTTCTGCTATAAACATAGCCTACCTGGCATATAGCAAGTATTCTCTACATAGAATGATTGAAAATGTTTGTGCCATTTTCTTACCCCAGTAGTTCTCTAACTTTTGGGTCTCAGATCCTTTTACACTATTAAGAATCATTGAGGGTTCCAAAGAGCGTGTGTAGTCATGTCTATTGATAATTTCCATATTCGATAATAAAATTGAGAAATTTAAAAATACCTTTATTTGTTAATTTAAAAATAGTAACCCTATTGTATGTTAACAAAAGTTACATATTATAAACATAGCTGTTTTCAAAAAATGTAATGAGAATAATAACACTACCTTTTTTACAAATCTTTTGAATGTCTGGTTTAGTGGAATTCAGCTGGGTTCTTATAACTGCTTATGTATTGAATCTGCTGCAGTACATTATTTCGGTTGAAGTATATAAAGAAAATTCTGTCTTACAGAGACATGTAGTTGGAAAAGTGAAGAGTACCTTAATAGCCTTTTCAGAAATCGGTGGATGTTATTGTTTGATATTACACCAAAACTTGACAAGTGGTATTTTCTTAAAGGTTTATTGCATTATGCAGTTGGAAAACATATCAATTGCCTCTTCATACTCTGTTACTTGAAAATACATGCATCTATTTTGGATTTTGAATGGATCATTTATCCATAAATCAGTCCTTTGGAAAACACTGATTCATCGAATTGTGGAAGATCTTTCAAATGTTGTTACATTTCATTGTACAATACAAAAAACACATTCATTAATAACCAATTTCATCAGGAAATATTGTGAAGTGATCAAACTTATGCTAAGTGATAGTTTCAAATATTCTAATTTTCATTTGAAAGCTCAAATTTTATCTTTGCAGCAATGGTTAACAGTTGTTTTCTTTAAAGTAACAGACTCACTTCATTCATTTTAAGAATATCTGCCATATACTAAAAAGTCTGAATAGCTGTAGTTTGTAATCTGTCAGTCATTTTTTTTCAAAGAAAAATGTGTTCTGTGGTAAAAAATAAAAAAGCAGCTATTTCAGCTTGCAACTCAAATAACCACACAGATACTTCTCCTGGAGATAAGTACTTTATGCATATTTCCCATTTTGTCAAATGGAAGATTAAAAAGGTATGTACTCAATGACCAGAATTTCATAAAATTAAAAATGTTAACTACTTCTTCAGGGACATTCTTAAAGAAACTGGCTTTTTTTTTTTTCTTCCTGTGAGTATATGGCAGTGAAGAATAGAATTACTAGCCAATAGTTTTGTCAGTTGGCCTTAATTTCTGCTAAGTAATCAACAGTTTTACTCAACATTGCTTTTGCACCATTAGTAAAAATGCCAACACGGTGTAAGAGGTAAATGATTTTCACCTCATGAGTTCTTTGAGAGTCTTGGGGGCTCCCAGAGGTTCCACAGGCCACACTTTGAGAAGCAGTGCTTTGCACATACATATCCAATGTAACCATTGAACCGGCTAGCTACTTGTCTCCATACACTTCTCACCTCCATGTTTGGGAATATCTCCATTAAAAAATGCTCCTTTCTCTCACCTTTGCCTTCTTGAATGTGGTTTTATCCTCCCCAAGGCATGGTGCATTGATTGGCTGACCCTCAAATCAGATTTGATCACACCCACCCTGAGTCCTGACACTGTTTTGAACATGTGATATAATTCACATTGCATGGGCTCTAATTGTGCCATCACTATTTTACTCTGAATGTTCTAAAGGGAGGGTGCTGTGTGCTATTTATCTTTGAAAACTACTTAGTGCCTAAGAAATAGTTCTGGACCTATTTTATGCCCCACATAAATATTTATACATTGAAATGAATCAAATATGATTTCACTAAAACTCATGGAATTAGCTCCAGGGGATTAGATTAATTTTACAGACCTGCATTTGCTTTATTTTAAGATATCTACTTTTATCATTTACCCTAAAAAATAGCATTAAAATGATTAAACTCAGTGAACTGGGAGATTTAATGCCAAATTTGATGGTTTGGGCAGAGACTGAATATTCATTCCTTCACTCACTTCATTCATTATTCCTTCATTAAGCTTAGTTTTTAAACGAGGATTTATTTAACACTTACTATGTAGTAGCCATGGCAGATACAATGAGGAATAAGACGCAGTGCCACATCCAAAGGACTTACATTCATCAGAAACTGTATTATGATCCCCTACTAAGTGTAAGGATTTCTCTAGTTATTTGCTAGATAGAGTTCCTGCCATCAAAATGTATATATAGTGTAATTGAAGAGACACGTAAATCAGTAAATTAAAATACAGTATGTTGGACACTATTACTGAAACAGGAATAATAGATGGTGGCAGTTCTGAAAGGGAGCATATAATTCTGTCTGGAGAAGTGGATGAAAGCATCACCATTGAGGTAACATTTGAACTACTTTAATTAAAAGAATTATGACAGGTGAAAAGGGAGACAAGGACAATTCTTGCAAAAAGTAATGATAGAAGCACGGAATCGTGATAGATCTTATTATGTTCATGGCATGGTTAAAGTCCAGTGGGCCAGGATCAGAGAATATATAGAAGGGACTGTCAGGAGACGAGGTTGGAGTGTAATTTGGACTTAGATTGTTCAAGGCCAAGTAAGTCATACTAAGGAGTTTGAATTTTATGTATGAGCATTAAGGATCCAATGCAAATTTTTAAAAAGAATAGTGATATGAATACCTCTGCTTTTTTTTTTTTTTTTTTTTTTTTTTTTGCTGTACGCGGGCCTCTCACTGTTGTGGCCTCTCCTGTTGTGGAGCACAGGCTCCGGACGCGCAGGCTCAGCGGCCATGGCTCACGGGCCCAGCCGCTCCGCAGCATGTGGGATCTTCCCGGACCGGGGCACGAACCCGTGTCCCCTGCATCGGCAGACGGACTCTCAACCACTGCGCCACCGGCGAAGCCCCACCTCTGCTATTTTTGGTAGGTCAGTCTGATGACCAAGTAGAAATAATGAGTGTGGGTAGATAATGCAGACAGAAGGCTACTTAAAGCAACATGGCACAATTTTAAGTCAGAAATAATGGAAACTGAATCTAGCACATTACCAGTAAAGAGTGAAGAGAAAGAGCCAGATTTGAGAGGTATTTCTGAAACAAATAGAATTGATGTGACTTGGCAATTATTTGGATTGTGAGCTAGAGGTAGAAGTGGAGGATAGCACAAATATTTGTACGTTGGGAAATTAGAAAAATGGAGGTGTTATTAGCCAAGATCAAAAATGCAAGAAGTGGAACAGGTTAGCAAGATGGGGAGAAAGTTTCTATTTTAGATAGAAGCTGGACCTTAGAAACAAATAGTCCCGTGTCCCAGCCATAGTTGTTCAACCTATTGTGTATGATATTTTTATTTAATCTATAAAATGGATATGCTCATATTGTAGTAAAGAATTTGTCCTTGCCCAAAGAGAGGTCTGGCTTTTGTTTCTGGCCCTGGAAGGTAACTTCTAAACCTTTGGATCTCAAGTGATAGGAGTGTTTTTGTTGTTCATCATGGGCCCCTAGAACCACACCTGATAGTTTATGTTAAAAAGGTGACTCATGATAGACCCCTTGGACCACATGGTATATCAGTCTATCAGTCAGTCAATCATACCAAGGTAACAAAGCCCCAGTAAAAATTCTGGACAGTGAAGCTCAGGTGATCTTCCCAGGTTGGCAGTATTTCACGTTTTTTGTCAAACATAAATGTTGGGAGGATAAAGCATCCTGAGGATAATGGGAGCTTCACATTTGGAGCCCTCTGAGATCCCACCCTATACACCTCTTTGGCTGGTTCTAATTCATATTCTTTTTTTCTGTAATAAATCATATCTGTGAGTATAGTAGCTTTCAGTGTGTCCTGTGAAGCTTTCCAGGAATCATCAAACCTGAGGTTGATTTTGAGAAACTCCTGAACTTGCAGTTGGTGTCAGAAGTGAGGGTAGTTTTATATGAACTTCCCCCTCTAACTGTGTGTTTGGGTCCTAACTCCTTATTGTTGGGGTCAGAAGTCTTGGACAGACTTGGCAGTCGGAAAAATGTATCCTTATCCTCACAGTTAGCTTAACTCCAGGTACTGACAGACTTGTTGTGAAGAGTAACTCATTTATTCTACAAATGTTTGCACAAACTATGTAGTAGACATGGTGTATGGCGCTGGAGATAAAGCGATGAAAAGATATGCAGCCTCTGCCCTCATGGAGCATAGAATCCAGGATTAAGTGAGGTCAGGTATGTGCAACCTGACACAATGTTTGTATCCCTCCCCAAATTCATATGTTAAAATCCTAATCCCCAATGTGATGGTATTAGGAGGTTGGGCCTTTGGGAGGTAATTAGGTCATGAGGGTAGAGCCCTCATGAATGGGATTAATACGCTTATAAATGAGACCTCAGAGAGCTGTCTCGGCTTCTTTCTGCCATGGGGGATACGACAAGATAGCACTCTGTAGTCCAAAAGAGGACCCTCATCAAAACTCAGCCATACTAGCACCCTGATCTCAAACTTCCAGCCGCCAGAACTGTGAGAAACAAATTTCTATTATATATAAGCCACCCAGTCTATGGTACTTTGTTATAGCAACCTTTTGGTGTATAAATATAAATACGGGGGTCATCAGCATCTAGATGGTATTTGAATCCATGAATATAGATGAGTGCATATCGAAAGGATTTTTAGACAGACCACTTGACTCAAGAAACAAAAAGTCTCTTCAAGCTCAAGGAAAACAGAAGATCTTAGAATAGGAGAGGCAGATTGTTCCATACCTGCTTCTCACCTGTAATTGACAGTGTACTGCTGAAACTCACAATCTGAAGTCATCAAAGTAATTTATTCCCAAGTGGCTAGGAAACCGAAACCCATTAAAATATTTGAAGCAAAAAAGAGAAACACATATACAGAAAGAAAACTCTCCATGAAGAGTTAATAGGAAGTTACATCTTATTTTTCTGATAAACTACATATGACTAGATTATAACATGTTGCAAGTGTAAGTACTCCTTTGGCCCCAGTGATCTGGAACGAACATGACCCCATTTTTAACATTTGTAATGGACATGTTAGCAAGAACACATTTTCTGAATTTTTCAAGTGAGATTTTCTGCTTTGAAAGCACTTTAGCATCCATTTCTGATCACTTTATAAATGTCATGGGCAAAACTAGAAGGAATTATTATATATTTCATGCCCAAATATAGTATGATAAAAAATAAGCCTAGAGAAAGGAAGTCATGGGCAAAACTTCAGGTGAAATTGATTTTTGCAGATGACTTCATGACTGGGAAGAAATTTAATTGTACCCATGTCATTTACTCTGGTTTCCTAGTACCCACATTGCAAAAGCTTATAATAGGCCTTCGGAGGTCCTTATGTGATAGAGAGAGCTAGCAAGATTTCTCAGGATGATAAAGCATGTTCTCCAAGTTATTGCTGGGGAAAATTGGTAATTGACTAGAGCAACTAGAGTTGGTATTTCCCTTCCCTCCTTGTCTTCATTTGTTCCTCTGTTATTAAGTAATATTTCAGCCCCAGTCAGCAAGTGACCCAAATATTAAAATACTCTTCGATTTTGTCTTATGCACAAAGCAAAACACTTCTTGAAAACTTATTTTTTTAAAAATCAATTGCTGGAGAACAATACCGGGAACAATCTATAAATCACTAGACCAAACATCTCTGTCTTTCTAGTTTTGGAAAAGGTAAGGATAACATATATTTTTGAAAAGAAGACTCGTGCAATGCAGACTAACCACATTTTCAGCAAGCTAAAGCATTACATTACATATGCTAATAAAGACGGAAACACTTAGCATTTCCCATTGTATTCAGCGGTCTCTGTCAGACCTAAACATCATAATGAGTACAGGAAGAGTATAGTGAAATGAAGAGCTCTGCTTTGTTTTACGCCTTCTACTAAACTTTTCAATTACAGAAATTACTTTTGTAGGCTTTTCTCTGCTGTGTAAACTTATATATCTCAATGCACAGGTTGGCTGTATTGAAACTGGATGATTAAAAGTAGGCAAATATTTAAAATGCACAGAGTATTATTAATGTATTTATTCAACAAACATTTATAACAGGGGATTGTATTAAATTCTACATTAGGAAGACAATTCAAAAGTGAAAACCTTAACCACCAAAGAATCAGATCCTCACTGAGGGGTGAGTTCCCATGGCCTGATTTCATGCCCATAGTTGGAGAACTAGAATCAAAAGTTGCTCAGAATAGCAGAAGTTTCAGCTTGAGTAGGTACAGTTCACTACATTGCCAACTCATATCTTATAGAATTGCTTTTGGGCTTTATTTAAAGTATTAAAAACTAAATCAGAAGTTCATGTTTTTCTTCACTTTTCAAAACTTTATTTACACTATCATTTTCAGGTCCTTTTATCAGAATAAGGTTCTTCTTTCACCCACATCCATACCCACAAACACCCATAAACAATAGTTTATGTGTTTTCATGTGAGATTTTTTACGAAGACATTGCAATAATCATTGATGATCAAACTTAAAATATTAGTAACGCTGATTTTTAATACATTAAGCAAATTTAAAAAGTAATGTTGATACACTGAATCATTACTACTTTCCTTTTGATTAATTAGATTCTATTGAAAAGATATATGCAAACTTTTATTGAAAAGGTAAAAAAAAAAAAAAGGAAGAAAAATGTAAGCAATGAATAGGAGGTATCTGTTTTTCCCCAGAACCTTCAGATCTGTTCACTTTCAGAGGTCACAATATCAGTGGTTTATTGTGTCATGAGAAATATTCTGTGCTTATAAAACTGTATATAATACTTGTGAGGTCTTTTTAAAGTTTTTTTTTTTAAGTTTTTATTTTGAAATAATTTTAGATTTACTGGAAAGTTGCAAATACAGTACAGAACACTCATGCATATCTTAACTGATTTTATCTTATGCTAACAACTTGCAGGAAAATGATACAATTATCATAAGTAAAAATTAACATTATGTTGATAATAATAATAAATAATATTTACATTTCAGCGATTCCCTGCCCCCAATGCCTTTTTTTCAGGGATCAGGATACAATCCATAATCCCATATTGCTTTTAGTTGTGTCTCCTTAGTCTTCTCCAAAAGAGAGACAATTCCTCAGTTTTTCTGTTATTATTCTTGATGAGTACTAGTCAGTAATTTTAGAGAAAGTCTTTCAATTTGAGTTCATCTGATGTTTCTCATGATTAGATTGTATTTATATATTTTTTCAAGAATACCATGTCTGTTTGCATCGTAACAGAGGTACATGATGTGGATATATCTAAATATTGATGTTCTGCACTGATGTTATAAAAATTTAATACAGATTTTAGTATATTACACACATCACTTTGATATTTATTTAACTTTGAGAGCATTCCATTTCAGCATACTATTTTTCTTTTTCTTTTTTAACTTCTTTATTGGGGTATAATTACTTTACAACGGTGTGTTAGTTTCTGCTTTATAACAAAGTGAATTAGCTATACATATACGTATATCCCCATATCTCCTCCCTCTTGCGTCTCCCTCCCATCCTCCCTATCCCACCCCTCTAGGTGGACACAAAGCACTGAGCTGATCTCCCTGTGCTATGTGGCTGCTTCCCACTAGCTATCTATTTTACATTTGGTAGTGTATATATGTCCATGTTACTCTCTCACTTCGTCCCAGCTTACCCTCCCCTTTCCCCATGTCCTCAAGTCCGTTCTGTACATCTGCGTCTTTATACCTGTCTTGCCCCTAGCTTCTTCAGAACCTTTTTTTTTCTTTAGATTCCATATATATGTGTTAGCATACGGTATTTGTTTTTCTCTTTCTGAATTACTTCACTCTATATGACAGTCTCTACATCCATCCACCTCACTACAAATAACTCAATTTCGTTTCTTTTTATGGCTAAATAATATTCCACTGTATATATTTGCCACATCTTCTTTATCCACTCATCTGTCAATGGACGCTTAGGTTGCTTCCATGTCCTGGCTATTGTAAATAGAGCTACAATGAACATTGTGGTACATGACTCTTTGAATTATGGTTTTCTCAGGGTATATGCCCAGTAGTGGGATTGCTGGGTCATATGGTAGTTCTATTTTTAGTTTTTTAAGGAACGTCCATACTGTTCTCCATAGTGGCTGTATCAATTTACATTCCCACCAACAGTGCAAGAGGGTTCCCTTTTCTCCACACCCTCTCCAGCATTTGTATTTTGTAGATTTTCTGATGATGCCCATTCAAACTGGTGTGAGGTAGTAGTTTTGATTTGCATTTCTCTAATAATAAGTGACGTTGAGCAGCTTTTCATGTGCTTCTTGGCCATCCATATGTCTTCTTTGGAGAAATGTCTATTTAGGTCTTCTGCTCATTTTTAGATTGGGTTGTTTGTTTTTTTCTAATATTGAGCTGCATGAGCTGTTTATATACTTTGGAGATTAATCCTTTGTCCATTTATTCGTTTGCAAATATTTTCTCCCATTTTGAGGGTTGTCTTTTTGTCTTGTTTATGGTTTTCTTTGTTGTGCAAAAGCTTTTAAATTTTATTATGCCCCATTTGTTTATTTTTCTTTTTATTTCCATTACTCTAAGAGGTGAATCAAAAAAGATCTTGCTGTGATTTATGTCAAAGAGTGTTCTTCCTATGTTTTCCTCTAAGAGTTTTATAGTGTCCAGTCTTACATTTAGGTCTCTAATCCATTTTGAGTTTATTTTTATGTATGGTGTTAGGGAGTGTTCTAATTTCATTATTTTACATGTAGCTGTCCAGTTTTCCCAGCACCACTTATTGAAGAGGCTGTCTATTCTCCATTGTATATCCTTGTCTGCTTTATAAAATATAAGGTGACCATATGTGCATGGGTTTATGTCTGGGCTTTCTATCCTGTTCCATTGGTCTATATTTCTGTTTTTGTGCCAGTACCGTACTGTCTTGATTACTGTAACTTTGTAGTGTAGCCTGGAGTCGGGGAGCCTAATTGCTCCAGCTCCTTTTTTTTTTCTCAAGATTGCTTTGGCTATTCGGGGTCTTTCATGTTTCCATACAAATTGTGAAAGTTTTTGTTCTAGTTCTGTGAAAAATGCCAGTGGTAGTTTGGCAGGGATTGCATTGAATCTGTAGATTGCTTTGGGTATAATCATGTTCACGATGTTGATTCTTCCAATGCAAGAACATGGTATATGTCTCCATCTGTTTGTATCATCTTTAATTTCTTTCATCAGTGTCTTATAGTTTTCTGCATACAGGTCTTTTGTCTCCTTAGGTAGGTTTATTCCTAGGTATTTTATTTTATTTTTGTTGCAGTGGTAAATGGGAGTGTTTCCTTAATTTCTCTTCCAGATTTTTTTGTTGTTAGTGTATAGGAATGCCAGAGATATCTGTGCATTAATTTTGTATCCTCCTACTTTACCAAATTCATTGATTAGCCCTAGTAGTTTTCTGGTAGCACCCTTAGGAATCTCTATGTATAGTATCAAGTCATCTGCAAACAGTGACAGATTTACTTCTTCTTTTCCGATTTGGATTCCTTGCATTTCTTGTTTTTCTCTGATTGCTGTGCCTAGAACTGCCAAAACTATGTTGAATAATAGTGGTGAGAGTGGACAACCTTGTCTTTTCCCTGATCTTAGAGGAAATGGTTTCAGTTTTTCACCATTGAGAACGATGTTGGCTGTGCGTTTGTCATATATGGCCTTTATTATGTTGAGGTAAGTTCCCTCTATGCCTGCTTTCTGAAGGGTTTTTATCATAAATGGGTGTTAAATTTTATCAAATGCTTTTTCTGCATCTATTGAGATGATCATATGGTTTTTCTCCTTCAGTTTGTTAATATGTTTTATCATATTGATTGATTTGCGTATATTGAAGAATCCTTGCATTCCTGGAATAAACCCCACTTGATCATGGTGTATGATCCTTTTAATATGCTGTTGGATTCTGTTTGCTAGTATTTTGTTGAGGATTTTTGCATCTATGTTCATCAGAGATATTGGCCTGTAGTTTTCTTTCATTGTGACATCTTTGTCAGGTTTTGGTATCAGGGTGATGGTGGCCTCGCAGAATGAGTTTGGGAGTGTTCCTCCCTCTGCTATATTTTAGAAGAGTTTGAGAAGGATAGGTGTTAGCTCCTCTCTAAATGTTTGATAGAATTCGCCTGTGAAGCCATCTGGTCCTGGGCTTTTTTTTGTTGGAAGATTCTACATCACAGTCTCAAATTCAGAGCTTGCGATTGGTCTGTTTATATTTTCTATTTCTTCCTGCTTCCGTCTCAGAAGGTTATGCTTTTCCAAGAATTTGTCCATTTCTTCCAGGTTGTCCATTTTATTGGCGTAGAGTTGCTTGTAGTAATCTCTCATGATCCTTTGTATTTCTGCAGTGTCTGTTGTTACGTCTCCTTTTTCATTTCTAATTCTATTGATTTGAGTCTTCTGCCTTTTTTTCTTGATGAGTCTGGCTAATGGTTTATCAATTTTGTTTATCTTCTCGAAGAACCAGCTTGTAGTTTTATTGATCTTTTCTATTCTTTCCTTCATTTCTTTTTCATTTATTTCTGATCTGATCTTTATGATTTCTTTCCTTCTGCTAACTTTGGGGGTTTTTTTGTTCTTCTTTCTCTAATTGCTTTAGGTGTAAGGTTGGGTTGTTTATTTGGGATTTTTCTTGTTTCTTAAATTAGGATTGTAATGCTATAAACTTCCCTCTTAGAACTGCTTTTGCTGCATCCCATAGGTTTTGAGTCATTGTATTTTCATTGTTGTTTCTAGGTATTTTTTGATTTCATCTTTGATTTTATTTGATTTTGAGTGATCTCTTGGTTATTTAGTAGTGTATTGTTTAGCCTCCATATATTTGTATTTTTTACAGATTTTTTCCTGTAATTGATATCTAGTCTCATGGTGTTGTGCTCAGAAAAGATACTTGGTATGATTTCAGTTTTCTTAAATTTACCAAGGCTTGATTTGTGACGCAAGATGTGATCTATCCTGGAGCATGTTCCATGAGCACTTGAGAAGCAAGTGTATTCTGTTGTTTTTGGATGGAATGTCCTATAAATATTAATTAAGTCCATCTTGTTTAATGTATTGTTTAAAGCTTGTATTTCCTTTTTTATTTTCATTTTGGATGATCTGTCCATTGGTGAAAGTGGGGTGTTAAAGTCCCCTCCTATGATTGTGTTACTGTCGATTTCCCCTTTTGTGGCTGTTAGCATTTGCCTTATGTACTGAGGGGCTCCTGTGTTGGGTACATAAATATTTACAATTGGTATATCTTCTTCTTGGATTGTTCCCTTGATTATTATGTAATGTCCTTCTTTGTCTCTCATAGTAGTCTTTATTTTAAAGTTTATTTTGTCTGATATGAGAATTGCTACTCCAGCTTTCTTTTGATTTCCATTTGCATGGAATATCTTTTTCCATCCCCTCACTTTCAGTCTGTATGTGTCCCTAGGTGTGAAGTGGGTCTCTTGTAGACAGCATATATATGGGTCTTGTTTTTGTATCCATTCCTCCAGTCTATGTCTTTTGGTTGGAGCATTTAATCCATTTACATTAAGGTAGTTATCGATATGTATGTTCCTATTTCCATTTTCTTAATTGTTTTGTGTTTGCTGTTGTAGGTCTCTTCCTTCTCTTGTGTTTCTTGCCTAGAGAAGTTACTTTAGCATTTGTTGTAAAGCTGGTTTGGTGGTGCTGAATTCTCTTAGCTTTTGCTTGTCTGTAAAGGTTTTAATTTCTCCGTGTAATCTGAATGAGATCTTTGCTGGGTAGAGTAATCTTTGTTGTAAGATTTTCCCTTTCATCACTTTAAATATGTCCTTCCACTCCCTTCTGTCTTGCAGAGTTTCTGCTGAAAGATCAGCTGTTAACCTTATGGGGATTCCCTTGTATGTTATTTCTTGCTTTTCCCTTGCTGCTTTTAATATTTTTTCTTTGTATTTAATTTTTGATAGTTTGATTTATATGTGTCTTGGCGTGTTTCTCCTTGCATTTGTCCTGTATAGGACTCTGCACTTCCTGGACTTGATTGACTATTTCCTTTCCCATATTAGGGAAGTTTTCAACTATAATCTCTTCAAATATTTTCTCAGTCCCCTTCTTTTTCTGTTCTTCTTCTGGGACCCCTATAATTCAAATGTTGGTGTGTTTAATGTTGTCCCAGAGGTCTCTGAGACTGTCCTCAATTCTTTTCATTCTCTTTTCTTTATTCTGCTTTGCGGTAGTTGTTTCCAGTATTTTATCTTCCAGGTCAGTTATCCGTTCTTCTGCCTCAGTTATTCTGCTATTGATTCCTTCTAGAGGATTTTTAGTTTCATTTATTGTGTTCTCTGTCTTCTCATTTTGCTTAACT